>NC_070640.1:23379247-23701047 GCF_947347685.1 Pleuronectes platessa
CTCGCGTCTCCCTGGCGCTGTTGTTTCGTTCCGGGACCTTGGTCGGCACACTTGACTGAGACACCTTGTCACATTGCCGGACTGGCTTACAGCGTGGAGTCGCTCCACCGGGGAAGACGAGTGCGGTAGCGCGCACCAGCGGGGTGAGTAACGTTGTCTGCCGCTCCTGCTTCTATCATGCCATAGCTGACCCTGATTCCACCTTACAGCTAATGCTAACTGTATATAGTTAACTTTAATCATCCACCTGTAAATATTACAATAATATACAATGATATTGTAATTTGTACTAAGAGTATTCACTAATATATGTAATCCAATTGGTACATTTTATGTTCCTGTGAGACAGTTTTTCTTTGTATATAGTTATTTTTAATCATCAACCACTTGTAAATGTCTCTCAAGAACTTGAATTTTGTATTAAGAGTTTTCACTAATATACATCTCATATCATTGTCATTATCTGTCAAACTGTTGTTTTTAAAGGGCAATTAAATAATTATTGTTTATCCCTAAAACAATGGTATCTTTTGGTTTGGGTTCTTTTATTGGGATAGTTACCGAAAGCTTCTGGCACCTACAGCCCCACCTAGAATAATTTTCACCAGCCGCCACTGTCTACCTCTCTTATGCCCCTGTAGTGAAAGAGATGTGCTGTACTTAAATGGGTGATTAAAAGTGACCAGTGTACACCACTTCCTCCAAATATGCAGCTAACAAAAACAAGGCTTAAGACATAACAGCTCCAAAACAGAAAAAAACTAAAATCTAAACCGCAAGTCCTCGTGTTTACTGCACGCTTTTCTAGTTTTGATCATGGCTCAAAACACATTTCAGTATCACATCCAAACAGTGCTTATTTGTGCAGCAGTTCCACTATCAAACAATATTTGGGGTTCAGTGTCTTGCTTAAGGACACCTTGGCGCACAGGGAGACTCGGAACATTTTCACTGAAAACAGCTTTCTTTGATTTATAGTTCACTACTGCACAAATCACACCACAGGCCACCAGTTGCAGATGGTAAAGACAGACAGCTGGTCACATAGTCAAGATTAATTTACCATGGATGTTGGATACACTTGTCTTTAGTGACAATCATTCTTGTCTTTATCACATTTAAGGCAAATCTGTGACACACGTTGAATTGTGAATCACAGTGTCTTCCGGACTGTTCTGGTTCAAAGTACTGACAGCATTATTTTTTCCCCATTTCAGCCACTGCAGAATCATGGAATTGTCTCAGTGCTTTCAACAATAACAATGCACTTCATCACCCATCAAAAAACAATCAAAAATACTAAATTGCTTCCAAAGCCAATGCAATTTTGTCATAAAAAATGTCCAGCATATAAAAAAGAAAAACACTTTATAGCCATTTGATTTTCAGTATGTGACAACTGAGAGAAGCCAAAGCTCCCTCTGTATGAAGGCTGGGTACTGTACCAGAGCAGGGTGTGTTGTTGAATGTGATACCCCTAGGCAGTTCACTTTAAATCAGCCTCAGCAATTTGTTTCACTTACCTAGAGAGAGGGAGAGAAGAGAAAAGAGAAAAACAAACAATTACATCATGAATTCAGAGTGTTTGCTGCATAAGCACCAAGGGTGGGTTCATTCATTCGTTCATTGAAATCTGATTTGGCTCTGACTGGCCAAAGGGGAGTCACGGTTAGATTAAATTGAAATACCATTCAGGATGTGATAGTATGTGACGAGCTGCTACTGGAGTCTGAATGAATTGATCTGCTGTATGTGAAAGCCCATTTATTTAAAATGAAATGCAACGAAGCAAGCAGAAGGCCGCGGTATCCAGTGTGTCCCCAACACTTCTGTCAAGGTCAGGAATTCATTTATTGCAGATAATATCTCAGATAAACATCATCGTTTATTCTCAAGAAATTGAAATCGATATTGCTGTTGGAATTTAAAGGATTGTAGATAATAAGGAGGAAGCAGGTGTGGTGTGTTTTTGTTTGTTCGTTTTTTTGGGGGGATGGGGGGGGGGTATCCTGCATTTTGTCACTGAAGAGGAACACTGAGCCTCGTATGGGCCCACTAGTATAAGTATCGTCTCATTATCCACAGTCTGGTACAACAGTTTGAATACTCAAACTCACAAAAGTCTGTTCATGAGTCATCCCAAATAACCAGCACCCACTGTCTATAAATAAAATAGCATCCTAAAAAAAAAAGGAAAGAAAGAAAGAAGATCTCTAGTCATTCTCACACAGCTCACCATCTGTTCCAACTGTGAACCTCTGGAAGGCGCTATAAATCAAGGCCTGCAGATGGACGACATGTAACTGTTGTGCAGTGTGTGTTTATGATATGTTGTTGGGGTTTGTGATTATACTTGTCTTACAGTAATGATGAAACTGGGCTTTTCGACAATGTATGTATGTTTGTAGTCTGTTAAGTCAAATTGTTCACTCATATTAACATGCATGCATTCATGGATCACTGGCTGGACTGCATCCGGAACATGTCGGTCATTAAAAGCTGCTTTTATCCACATTTTATACAAACAGTAAAAAATGAATGGAATGTTGAAAAAAGGAGAACTTGAAGATTGATTCAGAATTAGAGACCACAGGCATTTTGTACTTGAACTTCTTTTTGAGGATGTTTTAGAGGTGGAAAGTCACATAACTCCAACGCCCCCCACATATGGGTAGGCTATATATATTCTCAGAGGATGTTTTCTGGCGTACTGTATTTCGGGTATATTATATAGTCTTTGGCTTCTCAAGGCTAATACTATACATCCAACGGTACTTAATTTCACACGAGAGGTAAAAGTCATTCTCTTATCTTTCTCTCTGTGGTATAGAGCAAATGTGTGAGCTACACAAGACTCTTTTTCTTTCTTTTTGTTTTCTTTTGTCTTTGGTATGCTCATACACACGCATACACACCACACACACACACACGCACACACACACACACAAACACACACATATGCTGTCATGGGGTCATGCTCAAGGCAATCCGGTGGATTTGTAGTCTTGCAGCTTCATTGTGCTACATAAGCCCTTCACCTTGGTCAAATTGTACAGTTGGCTAATGGAGGCAATCCAGCTTAAATACTATGGTTTGACTCGTACATTTATGTTTGCAGGAGGCTGCTTTGTACCGAGAAACTTAGAAAACCTAGATTTGCTCTTGACAGAGTTGAAAGAAATAAGCAACATCATTGATTTCTAGGCTGTTCTGTTTTTTGCCTGGTTGATTTTCTTGCTTTTTTAAATGTAATCAAACTCTCGAAATCAACCCTCATTGTTAGCACTGATTGAAATTCGACATCACCCTACAGGGACTCAAAAGCTAAATACAATCTTGGCTGGGTCCTTAATGATCGGCAGATTACACAAATTCCGAGACCATTTTGTCAGAAGTGTGTAGGAAACAATGTCTCTCGCCCTTGTTGTTTGAAATATTCTGTTGAGAGCAGGCTGTGACGAGGTAAAAGCATTATTATGAAGAAAAGTATAAGCTATGGCGGCTCTTTCCCATAAATACACTGGGACGTGACAGCATCAAGTGTAATCCAACTTGTCCTCAAGTAAAGTTCCACTGCTCAGATTGCTTAGGTCTCGAATTGATGATTATAAAACAAATGATATTCTCTAACTGTCTGAATGCATTATATGTACAAAGGTGATGCAGTTTCCAGATATGCAATTTGAAGGGTCAGACAAAATCACTTGTGCTTAATTTAAGAAATGTTGCCGGGTGTTAAAATGATAATGAGATAATGACAACGGCTTATTAGATGACATGAGCGGATGTTATAACATTTGCATCAAACATCCATTTTAAATTCCTCGATCTTTTAATTGTTGAAAATAACTGTCTTGATTAAATGTTTTCCATGCTGGAGACATACATACCATGTGTTTGTATAGAAGCAGGAAGCTATGAGTCAAGGCAAAGACAATACACAGTCTGAAAGAGCAGGTTTTACTAGATCTCCGTTATGACTGAGGATTGTAAAGACAATACCCGTATGACTTTGGAATTTGGAATAATGGGTAAACCAATGTGTCTGCATTACACATGCTATTCAACACTAAGATCAGAATGTATGGATATATCACTGACAGCCCTGCTTTAAGGAAAGCCAGCAGATAAAAACTGACAGAGGGGAGTGTCAAGTAGACAGAGCTATTATTCTCTTTATACTACGACGCCATACATTACTTGAACCAGTGCCTTTCCTGCTAGTCACCCTGTCCGCTGTAAGAAATGTTCAATAGTGCTTACATAGGTTATATACTGTCTTGTTTTGCCAAAGCAGTTATTTTACTACATGACCCCCCCACAGGAAAGTGGTTGGTAAAAGTAATTGCCTGGCTGATGTTATCACCTCCATAGAAGACACAGGGTTATCTACTCAACAGACAATTTATACTTTAAACAGAATTTCTATTACTACTCAGTTAAAGATTTTTAAATACAACGCCCGGCCAACTGGTTCAGCTGTCTCACAATCACCTGTTCATGAAAACTCAATAATTTATCCTGAATATAGCAACACGGCAAAGTACATCCACTATAAACTAGGTTTCGGTAAACACAGAGACAAACAAAAGAAGTGCAAAAAAAGATGCCAGTGCTTAAGTCAAGAGTTTTGGATCAGTGATCACTTGAAGCAGCGAAAGATGGTCCTCCAGAGAGGTCCTCATCGTGGGTCTTCAAGTGGCTGAAGAGGCCAATTTTGGGACTACAAACTTTCTTTCAGTGTGAGCACTGATGTGAGGTGGAGGAGGGATAAAGTGACACAGCCTTTCTAGTCTCCTGTCTTTGCTGCTTGACTCTTCAAGCCTGTCAGAGTTTGGGATCTGGCTTCTTCTTGTAAAACGTTTTTCCTTGTGTAATACTGATGGCTCTGGTAGGGTATTTTCAGTTTATGTTCAATTTATATTCTTAGGAAGAGCCTGTTATTTTCTTTTAAAAGCTTTTCTTTCTCCTCCCAGTGGGGGTAATGCTCTGTCAAGAACACTGATGATGCTCCGCTTCTCTGTCCAATTGATATGCAGGCATCACAAGTTGTAGCACTGCGGGACTTGTATGTGCCAACTGTAGGTAGTAAAAGTCACTGCATCATATTATCTTCTCTGATAGAAAACTTCCTTGTAGACCAGTACATAAAGGACACCCGCCAGCAGGTAATAGTTTCCACAAGAAAAAAACAAGCATTTCAGATATGATCTAGACAAGGAGTTTCTCCTTGTCTAGATCATTCTTTGTTATGCTCATGGACAATTTAATGAATGTATAGGGCTTGGGAAAACATATCATCTCAAGTATGCACCGAAGATCTGGTTTCCTGTGTTGTAGACAATTCATTTCTATCTGAATATTTCAAAGAATTCAGGCCAAATCCCCCAAAAAGTTCAGTTGAGAGGCTTGTTATCTGTTCTAAAGATAATCAGGACTTCACAGGTTGGAATTAATTAGCAATGACGAATGTGGTGGGGCAATGATGCTTCCTCGTTTCATGCCAGTTTCTACCTTTTGAAAGGTTCATTCTCACTGCCAGGTGGATTGTTGCTGACACGTCAGCTTCATTCTTGGCTTCTGTCTTGGCCTGGCAAGGGATGTATACAAATATAATGTTGAATTTCTACCTCATTGTCATCAAACCAGACTGGTTTCTCTCCTCAGTCAGTGTTCAGTCTTCATTTGGTCCTCATTGTGCCTCAGAATTCCCCTTGGGAAAGTTGTGTATAGTGCCTCTGTTTCTGGCTCGGGTAAGTGGAACGTGAATCATGATGTTGGGTGCTTGGACTGAAAATGGATCCAAGGCGTTAAAAATGTTATTTATCCTTTTCTGAAGAGAATGTTGGTGATGATAAGATGTGTGTGTGTGTACACATAATAAATGACACTTTCAGGGACCAAAAAGAGAAGTAGCAGCCAAGCAAAGTAAGAAGGATCAAAGATAAACACACGTCTGTTTATTGCATATGCTGCTCTGGCTCAGTCTAAATGGGTCCTGACAGCTGTGACATATTAGGCTGAGACAGGGAGAAGGCAACTACTTTCGATTGAGTGACAGTTTAGACGGGGGTACCAAGTAGGAGGGGGAGGTTAGATAAACAGTGGATGCGGACAGAGCTCAATCATGATCAATGCCTGCCGTGCATATCACCATGCAGCTTAAAATGATTAACCATAAAACTCTTCTGAATAATTGAAGAACTCTCTGAGACACCAAGAAACCAATTTCATTAACATATGCCTTGAACCAAGGTGATCTGGTTTTAATAAACTGAACTTGGTCCTCTAGGTTGGCTACTATATGATGCAGCCTTAGATGATAAGATAGAAGTCTGATAGCTTGTTTTAACCTTAACTGCACTGGCTTCCTTGCATCGCGTTTCTTCATTGCTTTGTCATCATTTGCGAGACAATACACCAACCTTGTCTCTGGCAAGATGAAATGGAAGTCGTTTAATGGAAAGATGACTACTTTCCAGTGTCATTATTGTGATTATCAGGTAAGAAATGACAGATTAGAAATGACACAGGTTTGCCTGGTATAGAAAAGTAATGCGAGTTCTGAGGCCATTGGGGTTCATCTTCAGGGGACTATTTCAGTCATTGCAAAATATGCTGCCCATACCTAGATATTTCTATGGATAAGTGAAAACCTTGACCTGATGCTGGTGCAAGAGGAAAAGATTGATTAAAGAGACAGTATGGGGTTCCTTCACTGGGTACCATGAATGTAACTCAATTCAATGACAATGTTCCAATTAGTTGAAGAAATAGTTTAGTCTGGAATAAAGTCACAAACCTCTTTATATGTTCTGTATAATTTTTTAATTAGTTAAATAATTTATGAAGCAAAAAGGATATGATGATTATAAGATATTAACCGCAAGGTTTGGCTCTAGAACTAAACTTAGCTTTCTGCAACATTCCCTGTAGCATACAGAGAATTGTCTATGAATTGAAATGCTGTGTTGAATTTCGTAGCTTCCCTAAATCCCGGATATTATTCACTGGATGGAGGAATTAATAAAGAAGCCTATTGCTGCTGAGCCGTAGTCCTGCAACAAAGTGGCGAATCTGCAGCACACACACACACAGACACACACACACACAGAAAGTATCCACCTTGTCCATACAACCACACTTGTGTATACAAAGTAGCACCTCTCTGATAGAGATGTGCAACAACATCTGCTGATTGTGAAAGACAAATCAAGTGACAGATCACTGCTTCCGATGACAGATCCCGACTACAATTGGTAGTAGCTTTATTACACCTCCTCCTGTTGAAAGGCAGTCTGGAAATTAATTTTATGCCTGATTTAGTACAAGTTGTTGCTCAATGCACCTATGGCTGATATGATCAACATTGGAGCCACTTCATCTCGCACGGAGTCTCACAACCCGTAGGAGGAAATAACAGTTTTCTTTTCTTCAGGTAACAGTATGGAATCAGACGGCTTAGACGGGAGGCAGGTTCAGCCTCGTAAGCCTTTTCACATAGGTGATTAGTCAGGCATTAGACTTCCTGTGTCAGCTATGAGGCCCAATTCATATGATGATCAACTTTATATATCTTTTATATTTGTGTAACTAGAATATAAATGTGTGTCCTGTTGAAGATAGAAATAATAATATATTTATTGCTTATTTTACATGGGACATTTATTGGTGAGTGGCAGACACAAATTAATTTTTAATGTCAAGTTCAAGGGTGTTTAATGTTGCTAAGACGTGCCAAAAACATCCCTTCATGATGTGTTTGCAGAAATCAGTTTTTTGGGTAAACTGTGGAGGATATTTTCATCGACATTCATCATACATTCAGGTCTTGTGCGGCAAGTAGGATTTTCTGCCTATTATTCTAGATATAGTATTTTACAGAAAAAGGCACCTTTGCAGTTTAGGCTATGTGAATAAACAGTGGTCTTAAGCTTCATGAGAAAAATAGAGCAACATTCTTACAATTTACATATCTAATATTCATGTCTGACAATGTTTGAATTTCAGGAGCAATGTTAGCATTTTTTTACAATAAAACTGTGACTTTGCACATTGAAATTCAAATGAGTTCATCATTCACTGAATTAGTGGATCTGAGCCATGAATAAAAAATACTTCAGTCTCATGGGAATTCAGAGCAGTACATCACAGACTCAGGCTGAGTTTCACACGCCATTTGCAGTCAGTCAAGGAAATCTCTAGATGAAAGGTTAAATGATGACAGGCATCTTCCTCGCTTTGATTCCTTATAGCTCCACTTGGCAGCAGCACAAAGTTCCCCAATGTGAATTCAGATTGGAAAATGTATTTCAGGTTATCAGTATCAGGTATATCCAAGCCATATTTTGGACCAAGGTGATGAAAGCAATGCATTTTAAACAGTCTGGCAGAGTCAAATGTAAGTTTTTGTACAAAATATGGTCTCAATTAGCCTCAGATATTATTTTAAATGTGGGCTTTTAGCCACCAATGAGAAATATAGTGTTTCAGATTTACAGCTGCTGTGTGTTGTCAGGATATCTCCAACAATATTAATGGATTTGGATGACACATAGTTACTTATGAAGGTGACATCATAAAAAAATCATATTTTTTAAGATATTCCCTTTATGTATTCTTTTTTCTGATTGTCTGCCTCACCTTGATGTATTTAACCTGTCTCGTATTATCCCTCTCAGTGCTCCCAGTCCTGTTAGTCTGTTCAGCTTCCCAGTATTACCTCATGTTGCTGTTCTGTTACCCGGAGTTCCCTCGAGCTTCTGTTCCCTCATGTTCCACTGTGTCCTTTGAGTTGGGTTTACTGTTTGCATCCACCTGCCTGTCTGCCAACCTGAGTCTCTGTAAGCCAGTTAATTTCACGATAAATTATCTTCACTGTGCCTTTACTGTCTCAGTTTATTCTGTGTTTGGGTCCTGAAATCTTTAACCATTACCCTACACTGTTAAATAGAATTTGTTTTCCATTCTGTCACACAATCCAGATAAATCCTGGTCCCAGCCCAGATATCTTCAAGTACAATCCAAATTCCAGGTATCCAAAAAGAGAGAACCAAAATTGCATATGTGTAATTATATAATACATTATAATTACAAACATTCATCCTGCTGCATCCTATCAGGACACTGACTAACCTGCTGCTGATCATTTGGTACAGGAATTTCAGGTGAACTATCTACAATAGTTTACACTATTCTTTACACAGCCAAGGTTAAACTGAATGAAAACATCCACTGCAGATGATTAATGCATGGCATAAATGTCAAGCTAACCTATTAGCCAGTAAGGGAATAATATGAACCTTTAACATGAAGAATGAGTTCATTCACCTAATGCTGAGTCTTAATGACTAGTGCATGAGCCCTGTGCCACTGAGTGACACAGATTTATGAGAAGGACAGTCTTCATATTTGATCAAATCATGTTTTCATGGCACACAAAAAATATTTCATAGTTCATTGTGAATGTTCAAGTAACCAACAATACAGATGGCAGTGGCAGTAAATCTCTAGCAACTCGACCCATTTGATGTTATAAATAAATCATCAGAAACACTGGCACATGATTATGACAAATATAATGAAGCTTTGTTAATACTTGATAAGCCTGTCATATTTGACTTATGAGTTATTTCCTTCATTGAGAGAAGCACAAATGCGGATGACAAGTGAAATTAGTCTAAACACGACTGATGTTCAAAGGCAAGACGCTGCAGAATTGTCTGCGCTCCTAGTGAGGAGACAGTGTGCAGGCTGCGGAGGACCCTTCCTTTAGCTAACATGCATTTCCCTCTGCTTCCCTCTGGCTATATTTTATTCAAGCTGGATTTACTGTACTTTAATCAAGCAATTACCCTGCTATCGTAATGTGAGTGCATTCAATTAGCCTATACCCCATCAGTCTAAATTTGACCTCGTATTACATCTCAGATCCTACAGTGAATTTTCTTAAGCTGACCTCTGTGGGTGTCATAAAAGCAAAGCCACTGCTACCCATAATCCTTTAAGTCAGAAGAATCTCTCGACCACGGTAGATTCTATCACAACTTTTAGCTAGCTTTGATATTATCTTTTCAATCCCGTTCCACCAGAGCATGTGATGCTATTTAATATTGTGTCCTGATGGGAACAATATTAACTTACATTAGAGGCTATTAGTACATGAATGTTTTGTACAAATTAAAAGACAATTTCACAAAGACGGTAGCTACTTGCCAGTGCTCGGTGGCTCGAGCTGTAGCTGCTCAGTTTGTGGTTCTCCCATCACAGTAAGGCTAATGTGGGATGAAGTCAGAGCCTAGAAGCTGGATTTAACAATTCGTTAACCAGGTCAAACAGCACACTGAGATCTTTGTTTATTTCTCCACAGGCAAGTTAACTGTTCAAACAATCAATGTCTTCAGATTCTCAACTTGGAAATTTAACAGGATGACCTGTTGCAGGGTCCATTCAAAGACAAAAGTTTTGTCTACTCTTGCGGTCAATCTGATGGAATGGATCTTTCCAGACATGCATTGGGATTGAAGAGCACGCCCTTAATGTTAACAGCAAAGTTTCATCACCCTCTATAATGGAGTGAAGCAGGCTCCTCGTTGCCAGGTTAATGTGTGTGCTAATGTCACCATGAGCAATTTGGCCCATTTTCCTACACTTTGACACTTTGACAACAAAGCCTACATACAGCACAAGTCATAAGCCACTTGTATTGCTTCTCTTGTAATTGCAGCACTCTATCATCACCTGTTGTTTTCCACAGTTTTGATAATAATGCATGAAAATCTCAACCACTCTCAGTCGCTTGATTCACTGACCTGGATCAGGGTGTGAACAACTCTTTGAGTGTCTGGACCCAGTACACCTTGTGCCAGTGAGAGCTGCTCTCTGGAAGTGAACACTGCAGGCAGGGCTGTGTCACACCACTCACATGCACTGAGCAGCTTTGATTATGTCACACGGTCTCGCTTGAACCCAAACCTTTCTCTGCTGACGCTCATCTGATTGGCAGGAAAAACCAACCTGTGGAGCCTCTTCTCTGGATTAAATATGCAAATGATTTCCCTCCATGCTGTGTAGTGAGACAGAGTTACTGTGTACTTACTGTCATGGGTTGATCAAGCAAACTACTGCATTTGAAAGAACAAAAAGCATCACTGACTAATTGCCAGGTCGCAGACAGCAGTGCACCATAGGATAATAAAACATGGGCATACTCTTCACAACATAACCAAATGGTTTCTGTGAAAGAAGCTGTGATTTGGATCAAACACACAAGATATCTCTCCTCTTGAACACAACTTTGGGGAACAAGGACAAGCTGCGCTGGCACCACCAGACAACACCCCAGCACAGTGATTAGGCCTACATCCATATTGGATATATTTTACACCAAATGATTTACATCTATGTTTCAGGTCAAAACCAGTGCGGAGTGTATCAGAAGGTGAAATAACATGATCAGCCATGTTGCTGAATTGGTTGACTCAAATAATAGAACAAAACTAAATTACTACTAATATATACTGCAGTCACAACAATGGCTTCATCTTAAATGATAACTTGTATGTCAAACCCATGGGTGAACCATGGGTTTGACATACAAGTTAAGTTATCATTTAATCCAATGTGTATATTCATTTTCTATAATCAATATATGCCTGTAATAATGTTCTAAATGTAACATTACTATTAAGATGTTAAACACAGTTCAATGGTAGAACAGACGTCCTGGACTCACTGAATACAAGAGTGATAAAAAGCACCAGTGAGTTTAGAGAAATGTCGAAAAAAAATAAAAATATATATATATATATATCTGCAGGGGTTGACAGGGCTGTTTCTCAATACCACTTTTTCAACTATTATGTATCCAGCTGCTAAGAATCGATATCTGAGATTTTGCTTTTCAAAACTCTCTTTCCAGTCTGTGGTCTGCTTGGATTTAAAACAGAACAAAAAGAAAATGAAGAAGAAAAAGAAACGCTGCAGCATTTCCGGAGCGGTGGGTCAGAGGCAATGCATCTCCTACCATCTGCTGATAGGGGTTGATAGCTAGTCACTGTTTAATGTATGTTGAATGTAATTTTCAGTTTTACACAAATACAGCCATGTCGACCCCCAACTTATTACATTTTTTTCAAGGACAGTGCCTGTTGTATGATTTCACTGTGAAGAGGCAGAAAGGAGCATGACTGTGGAGGAAGTGAGACAATGACACCCTTTATGTTTTCACAATCCTCCCGCATGCCAGGGTAGAACACAATGGAGCGGAACCAGCCTCATCAGCATTGATCTGACCTTTAGTCCCAGCAGTAAGTCGCAAAATCACAACATTTAGTTCACATTTGAAATGGGAGCTCATTTTCCCTCTCCATTACCGTTGTACATTTAGGAGTATCTGGGGGGTTTATCATGCATTTAACTGTTGTCCATGTATTTAATGATTTTCCTTCGTTAATATTTGGTCAAATGCAGCATAACAAGTGAGACATGACAAGACAGACCTTACTACAATGGGTGACGATACAGAATTAGCAAAAGGAAGTGTTGTGCATGAACGAGTTTAAAAGAAGACGTTCGTTGAACACGTTCATTTTTATGAGAACGATCAACTGAACGCAACTTAATGACAAATAATGAATTTGAATGGAGAACACGTTCATATTACCTGAGGTCCAGCTAAAACTCTACGGTATTTTCCTTCTCCTGAGGAGAGACGCTGCACCATATCGTTGCTCAGTGCCCGTAACATTTCTGCGATGTAGCCCCGTGATTCTCAAACTGTGTGGTGCGCCCCCCGATGGGGCGCGCGACCGGGAGGGGGAAATGCTAGGCTGAACTACTATTATAGCCTAATTAATGTTTTGACATCTGTATCTCTTTAACGGCGGCGCAGTAAACAAATCGCTCTTTCGCTGTAGCCAGGGGTCGGCACTTCAGCCCCTCTGTAGTGGCTCCCTGTGCAGTGTTGTGCATGTAGCGCATATATTTCGCGAACAGTGAACTTTACGAATCAGTTTTCATATGGTGCACGTGAATGTGAGGGAACGTCACGGTAATTTGTTAAATCATCATCGTATCAGGCCAACATGAAATATCAGGAGCGGGCGATTGTGTATTCATTTTATGAATTTAAATGATAGAATTTAAGGTCTAGCCTAATAATTGGTATCACAGCAAGGCATAGCACAATGATTTGTTGTGCCTTATGTTTACAGGTTATGAATAAATAAGCAGGCAAAATTAGCAATAATAAAAAAAAATATATATATATATTTTAGGAAATGATACATATGAAGTACAGTTTAAGGCAAGGGGTAGTGATGGATAAAGTTTTCTTTAAAAAAGGTAGAAAGTGAGAATGAAAGACCTAACTTGTTTTTTAAACTATGAAATGAACTGAACTATGAACTATTTCAGAATTTAAATGGTGAACTATGAACGTGAACTATTCATGTTTATTTGTATGAACTGAACTTTGAACTAGTTCATGAGAGGTCTGAACTTGCACAACACTGGCAAAAGGTGGAAAGATTGGAAAGCAGAGTGACAGCAAAAGAAAACATAAATAATAATGTCGCAGGAAAGGGAATGCATTACACTTGTGTGTAAAAGAGGGGCATTTCATTGTGTAGAATTTGAGTGTATCTGTGTGCATGAGTGTGCACCCAAGCTAATGCCTGGGCCACACTGGCTGTGGAGCTTTTCATTTCTGCGCACATGTTAACAGATTAGAGCAGTTTCAATGTTTATCTGTTGAATATGTGAAAAACGAAAATGTTTGCAAAAATTCCTATAGCCTACCCTTTCAAAATATAATTACTGCAGTGTTTCTGTTGACTCAATCCAGTCATTTGTTTAAAAAAAAAATGTATTGTGAAATATTTGCAGCAGTGGAAGATAAATGGCATCATACTGTATAGCACTGGTATTTTATCACAGGACTACATTTACACATGAAAATATAGTTATATATGAACTTATATTAAAAGTAAACGTTAAGAGCTTCAGGGGATGGGTCTCTCTCTCTCTCTCTCTCTCTCTCCCTCTCTCTCTCACACACACACACACACACATTTATGGCCATTTTCTAGGTAAACCCTATACAAAAACAAAGCACTGGCATGCAACTCTGCAGCTGAACTGCAGTAAGTGTGAAAAACTGACAACAGGGACACGCAGTGTTATATGAATATATATATATATATATTCATGTTATAAACAGCTACAGGCTTAACATGCATGTCCTTTTTAGGCTACCAAATATGATAGAATTACTGATCAGACTATAATATTCTTAGATTTAATATTTTTTCACCTAAATTAATTTTTTTCTGAATGAGTCAATATGCACTTGGAATAAGAAAGAAGAAAAAAAAATCTCTGGCTGTTGGTTTGTGATTCAGATTGATAATTGGTATTTTATGAATAAACATGAAGAAAGTTCAGTCTGATGCAGAGTGAGTCAGGACGATTTTCTTTGAATAAAAAAAGTTTGGGCAGCCCTTGGCAAATTACATTTATTTTTGAAATGGAAAGAAGTAAATATGAATCCAAGCTCTGCAGCTAACTGTAAATATTAGGTGGTCTTCAAATGTTAAAAAAAAAAGTGTAACTTGGTATTTGATGAATTAAAGACACATTAACTGTGGCGATCATGCCTCCTTGACATAGACACACACAATAAGTCACATTCACACTTGTTTGGACATGACTCAGAGAACATACAATCTCAACACCGCCCTAACTGGGAATCGAAGCACCTTGGTGTGCGGCGACAGTGCAGATCTGATTCTTTGTAATAGACAGGTTTTCAAAAGACATTTATGAGACTGAGAGCACACATTTAAATGCAATGCAAACATACACATTACAGGCTGATAAAGAACAAATGTGGTTTGATTAATATAAAAAATAAGTATTGTCAGCATCTATCTGATCAAAAACACGACTGTTTATCTGTAAGTATAAATTAAAGGAGCATTAACCAGTGTTACAGTTGATTTCTGACATAATTGGTATAGAAATGAAAGCAGCACTACTTTACAGTCTCCAGCCTCAGGCACCAGTGTCATTAGTCTCTTGCACACATTTGCACACAATCGGTCAAGCGAATATCACAAACATCCTGCAGGGCTGTATAATGTAACTCATCTTAATAGCTCATTTATATGTTGCAGTCTAAAGATGTGGATCCAGCTCTCTGACACATTAACTATAGGTCATTGCTGGTCAGGTGACCGGTGACAGTGAGCACCAGTTATCACCAATGTCAGTCAAATTAGTTTTTTCTGTGACTTCGGTCAAAGCTGGAGGGACGGAGGGGTATTATCAATAAAATAACACATAATATTTCCCATGGGCCCAGTTAAAGGTGGAGTAGGATTTGGATTCATGTTCAACGCTCTTATTGTTCTCAGCCCAAAAAGAACATGAGGTCATGTTTCTGATTCAAGTAATAGTCTGTTAATATTGTGTGTGTGCGCTTGCAGTTTGATTGTGTGATAATGCAGTACATATGGTAATAGAACAACGTATAACAACACAGCACACCCTTCCCTCCCACGAACCAAGCACTTGCTTCTCTCTAGATACACGTCCTGAACATTTACGAGTATCAGGGGGAGTGAGGGGTGCGTTCACTCCTGCACATCATCTGTGAACTGTTCAATACTTTAACTCCTAGTACTCCTACTAATATATATTAGATAAAAAAAGGAGCTGCTTATAACTGAATTATTTATGGTCACTGAAGAACGTCAACCCTGAGTGAGATGTGCACTCAATAGATGTTCAATTGAATCTCTGACTCTGTCATTTGGATAAAAAAATATTGCAAAAATGAGAGGCCCCTCAAACAACCTATTCTGTCAAGATATCATAATGATATCAACACAAATACTTACATATTCAGATGAGTCACCATGGCTACTAGAAGATTGATATGACAGTGTAACTGTCACTGCAGGAAAGAAGTTAGAAGACAGGAGTTTTGTAATTGTTCGCATGTGTGTTCTTATATTGATGAATGCCATGTCTTCATAAGTTGAAACCGAGTGCACACACAGAAATCAAAGAAATTGAAATGAACACTTAAGAAGCCAGAAATGATGAAAGAAAAATCTAAAGACAGTGCTGCACCAAACTGAAACCTGATATATTTTGTAGTGTCAGCCCTGAACATAAATATCACAAAACATTATGCATGGAATGCAGTTACACGTTCAGTGAATGCTGTATCAGGAGAAAATGTCCTAATTGAAGTAAAAAATTGTTTGATATAAGATTTTAAGTCAAAATAAATATAGTTGAACACAGAAGAGAGAGGGGGAAGGGAAAAGAAGAGCCTGACGGGATCCATCAGGACCGGACATGTTGGGCAAGTTTCAGACTAAATGTGTTCAATCATATTTGGGTTCAAATTGGGCTATTTGGGCTCATTGGGCTATTTGGGCTTAGTATTTTCCAAACAGATTTGAATCCTCAAATTTGTTTCTGCAGCATAACATTAGCAAGGCCACACATTAAACTGATTATACTTGTGGTGTATAAAGGAGTATGTAAAAATGCTAAGGTGTTTGAGGTGCTCTATTATGTATCAGATAAAATAGCCAGCATCATTTGCCATCTTCTCTCTCTGACACCTTTTATCTCATACATATTCCACACAATATTCTGTGAATTTTGAGAAATATGTGTCTTGGTGGGCGTGAATTTGTTAGCTTGGCTTGTGTCTTGTCTTTGCATGAGACGGATTCATGTCAAATGAGATGGATGTAGATACAATATGTTAGAACATCAGAGTCTTTCATTTTGTGTTAAATTAACTTATCATCTTTTGGGGCTTTTTCCAAGATTCAGTTAAGAAAAAAGTTGCCGACCAATGCTGTAGTTTATCCGAGGGCGTAGAAAAAGAAACGTTCAAGTGGGTCTGCAGACCACTGCGATGTAACCAGTGACAGCTACAGAGCACTGGTCACCTTCTTTTTCAGATTTGAGTTTGTTAATAGTGATCGTACCACATGTCTGAATTGAAGACAGAAAGACAGACAGATATTTCTGGAATTAGTAAGTAGATATACGTTTGTATTCCTTCACTTTTCCTCCTGACTGAGTCTCTAAGCTAAGGTGACCACATCTGGACTAGAGCTCAGTAACTAATACACGGACATGAGTCTGATATCTATCTTCTCAAAAAAAGCAATGCTTGTTTTCTCCCAATTCCTTTTTAACTATTCCTTTACTTTCAGTCAAGTCAAGAATAAGGCAGGATTATTGTTAAACTGACTGTTACACCTTGGGAAGCTTGTAGTTTTCAAGAGCACTGTGTACACTTTGGACCATATTCTGTGAATGAATTGCTCTTGTGCAGGGTGAGAAACATGTTGTGGGCTGAAGGCTTTGAAAACATTCCGCAGGGACTCAATTCGAACCTTCAATGGAGCTCCACATTTTCGGTCGACTGACTCCGCAGTGTGGTCAAGCTCTCCCCCAACCCAGCTTTGTCTCCACATCATTAAAACTGATACTGAGTGGCCATAAAAGCTGACCAAAGAAAAGCAATCAAAGTTAGTGGTGCAAGGAGGGCTTTTAAAAAGGCTTACATTTTGCACTATGCTTTGAAGAAGAAAATGCGGAGCGTGGTAGTGCAATTTATTTTTTTCAAGCCTGGGGCTCCATGTTTCGACGATAACAAAAGAGACTATATATAAATGACAGTTTGCAGGCTGCTCGCCATGCCCTGCCTCCCTGCCTTTAAAATATCACACCTCTTTCTCTATAACAAATTGGAAGCGGTGTCAAGACGAGAACCTCTGTGGAAGGCAGGCTGAATACAACACAGATAATTCAATTAAAACGAGGACCAGCAAGTAGGATGTAGTCTACCACAAACCAAATGATTTTTTAGGAGTCAAAGCTCTGTCTTTCAATACTTGTTGAACAAAATTCTTTCCTAATGTGTGGCACCAATCCAGACTCTCGAAGAACGATGAATAATTAAGAAGACCTTAAATCTCTGCCTAATTGCTTTTTATTGATCATATTCCAGGTCTACTAATTATCTTGAAAGATTTTTGCCAGAAGACATATGGAGGTTCATGCTCAAATGATGACTAGTTCAGATTAACAATAACACAGGCTTAATTAGCAGACTTTTAAATAGGAGCTGCTTTTAAGCTTATCAATAATCTGTTGAATCACTAACAAGAAAAACAAAGTGTATTTCATGACAGAAAACTAATCTCAGGTATTCAGGGTCTGTTAACAATGATTGTTTATAGTAACTTTAGCTCTAGCTTCATGTGAAGTTCGGATTGATTTCATGCTTAAGTCTAAAGTTAAATGGGAACAGGCTAAATAATGTCTCTCATAAAGTCCAGATTTCCACTGAGTTTTCTGGACCGTCAGAGTTCACTGAGCGCTGGGCCACCATCAGTACTACTCCAGTTGTTGCCTGGCAAACAACACCAGTCATAGTGGTAACTGATCTCAGCTAAGCCATGAGTGATAACTCAATTTTCCTTTTGAAGGGGCACAGACATCGCGACAGGGATGTGACCTTCAAGTATGAAGATGGTGCTGAATTTTTCAAAAACCTCTTCAATTATTCATGACATTGCTTTCAAACGTTTCCACCAGCAGCCTTCTTTTCCTTTTTTCTGCTCTGTTAGTGGTAGGTAGCTAAGCTCATTGGAAGCCCCTTTTATGAACTTCTTGTATTATTCATCAGAGGATGTCCCTGTCCAAATTCTAATGCAGCTGAACACAGCCCCAATGCAATTACATGACAAATATCTTAATATGTACTTGGCATAGCTTGTGTCTCAAGCTCTGATGTGTGCACAGGCACTCTCTCCGACCAACACGTGCATAATCATATGCATACCTAACTATTACGCATGTACGACACACATTTTGTGCAATCCGTCAGGGAAATATGGAACCATTATGCTTTGACAGCCCTTGTGAAACGTGTGGGTATAAAAAGAAACATACGCATATGCACATTTCTTCATCTTGAATACACAAGTGCATCGCTGTCATACAGGTGCCACCTCTTCAGTTTCCTCTGCTGCTTTTCATCACAAGCTTATCTTGAGCTTTGGGAAATGTTGCGACATTCTCTACCCGACAGAAAACCATCACAGACAAGCAATACCCTTGTTTCTTTTAAGCTGTCTACATATTTGTTGGTAAACTGAAGTATGCCAAGAGCCCACCGAGCATTTCTATATGCCTCCACTGATGACATGTTACTTCTTGGATTTCTTCATTCATCTATTTTCCTGCTCAGTCTTAATGGTCATTGCTGTTCATATAAACTAAAAATGTACCTGTAACAAACGAGCCAATTTCGCTCTCATTTTCACTCCGGTAATGTTCTAATGTATATAATTGCAAGTCCATTATTTGCCTCATGCATGTTGGGCAAGTACTAAATGACAAAAAATGATCCTGCACCAAGGTCGATGGAGTTTCTGCAGATCAGGGGTCAGAGGGATGTTTGGTTGTTATCTCACCAAAAAATGGTACCATAGTACAGACCATAGTAATCACTACTTTAATGTAAGTATCAGCAGATCTAGCAAACACATTTTACTAGAAAAAATACTTTACATTCAATAGTAAATACATGTATTTTTTGTTTAATATATTAGTTGTATTACAGTTGTCCTTTTCCAGTTACATTTTCTGACACCGTTGCAGTTATAATAATGCTATCTGTTTTGTCTGTGCAGCACAGCATTACTTTGACCAAGGAAGTGAGGTTTTTGTCCCTGTCCATTAAATTTTTTGGTTTGTCAGCAGGCTTACGCTAAAACTACTGTACATATTTTTCCACAATACGAAATGGGCCAAGAAATAACCCATTAAATTTTGACGTGTGGACAAAGGGGCATTGCAAGACACAAAGTGTTTTGACATTTCACAAATTTCCAGGGAATAATGCATGGACCATGATGAAAAAAATAAATTAATAAAACATGCATCTTAGGGGACTGAAAGCCATGTATGAGAGAATTTGGTGTGACTTGATTGAATTTTAGGGAACTGTTGGGCCTTGGCGGAGGTATGCGCTCCACTGAATGCCATTCGACTTTTATTTGTGTGGAAAGCAAATTCATCACTGTCATCTAAACGTTTCAGATTTGTTTAGCCAAGGTGATCGAAATGTCCAAGGAACAGTGTCAAAATGATGGAGTCCGATGAAATAGTAAGACTTGCATAAAGTCATCCAATAGTATTCCATTATGAATATATTATCGGAATCAACTCATGTCACACACAAATAAACTCCACGTTTAAAGGGCACATATTTTACACCTTTCTGGGATTTAATTTGAGGTATTGGAATCCCTAAGATGATATATCAGTGGTTTTAAGTCGAAAAAGCTGCTGAAATGTGTATTTCCATGTCTTCTCTTCTGCCTCTCTCTGGAGCTGCAGACAGAACAGGCTGTTTTCGCCTGCCTCTTGACTCCTCCTCTGATTGGCTGACTGCACTTTGAGTGACACGCGACCAGGCCTATCACCGGTCTCATTCTGGCTCAATGTTGATCTCTCTGGTAAACACAGCTGAAAGTCACTTTTTGTTTGCAGCTATAGAAGGCCAGCCACAGATTCACAGTCGGTGACAACAGGATTTGTTTCTGAACGGTAAGTTACACTGTCCTCATTTTGTTCAAGTTTTAGCAGGACAGTCGGCCAATGTAGGAGTAATGTCCAGAGTTACTAGACAAGTACGAAACGCGATGTTTCAATAACATATTTCTATGAATGGACTTTGTGAAAACTTCCAGGGAGTGACTTTTTTCATACTTTGAGGGTCCCTACTGCCCCCTTCAAGTTATTATGGATAGTAAAAGCCGAAAACATTTATTTTACACAATATGGTCCCTTGAATTAAATTGTATCCACATTTCTGCATGTTAACAATTGAAAGGCTGTGACATATTTTGCAGGTGAACATTTACATAAAGAGCACGTTGATACATATCTCTGCGCTTAATACAATTCATAGTAAATCAGTGTCGTGAAGTCACATTCACCCACTCATATTCAAACATGCGTTTATAGGTCATGGACTGTTATCAAACATCATTCACAGTCTGACAGAACAACCGTCAGGGTAAACTTAGGGTTCAGTGTCTTGCTCAAGGACACTTCGGCATAAGGACTGGAGGAGCCAGGGATCATAGTGTTGCCTCCATGTCCTTGTGGTCCTCCTGATGTCGTAAGCCCTTGAGGCCGACGTAGCGGATGATTGCATGAAGGCCAATCTTGTCCATTTTCTCTGACACTGCTGACTTGCAATGTTCAATTACCCGAAACAGAAATGCCACAAAAGTTATTAACTTCAAACTTTCTGCATAATCACTCAAAGAGTTGAACTGCACGATCATGTAACAACTCCTAAAAAACTCATCTCCGTCTACCTTATGCCACATATTATCACCCTCGTAAAACTGACTTTTTTCATATAAGTCATTTTTCATTCGCTTTCCCTCTAAATTGGGAAGTGTTACTAACTGAAGTATGTAGAAGGCATAAGCATGTAGAAACAGTGTAAGACATCTGATCCTCACATTGGGCTCTCACACAGCACCCCAGCTTTCTCACATAGCTGCAATAAATTCAGTCTACAGTTTCCACAGAGCAGGAAGATGCTCTCTGAGGGGCTGTTTTGAAGAATTGTATGTTTGCCCAAGCCACTGACTTCCAACTGAGGAGATGTTTGTCTCTACACTCCCCATTAACTAGATCAAATGAGTAATACCCCCCCCCACACACACACACACACACACACCCCCCTTCAGCCCTGAGAACACATCAGACAGTCCTGGGTCTTTTGGCATCTGAGGCTTGACATTATAAGCTTCATCATTGCTGTGGGTTCTGTGATCATGACAATGATAATGCTTGTGGTAATATGGCTTTATGAGGCCTCTCGTCCTCCCATCTGCTCTGCTCTCCTTACCAGCTTCGGCTGCCCAGGACGTCATCTCGACTCCCTCCCTCTGCCATCTGTCCTCTTCTGCCATCCCTTCCTACATTCCTACTCCCTGTTAACCCTCCATCCCCTATTGTTCAATAACATGATAAAAAGCTATGACCTGTGTCTTGTACTGCAATACTTTGATCGATCTATTAAATGATCCATCCGCCAAGCTACAGCAGAAACCCATTCATGGCTGTTATGAGACTGGAAATGCACAGGAAACCTGTATCTCTCTTCAAAGTCAATAATGTAGTCCGCCATGGACACAGCACGGTCCTTCACGATCCAATCAAAGTACGAATAGTATCATAGCACGGTCCTTTTCCTCTTTTAAGAACACCTCGTCCAGTTTCGCGAAGAAGGTCACCATACCGTCCTCACTGTCCAAATCATCCGCTGGTATTTACATGGCTGTTTCCCTGGCTCTTCCTTCAAGCCCCAAAGCGACCGCGAGGGCTTGTTTCTTCTTGTCGAGCTCTGTAACTCGTCTCCAGATATTTACTTCATTTTTCCAACACTCGTATGGCCTAGCTTCTTCAAACTTCGGCGGAACTTTGTAATTAGCAGCCATCCTCTGCTACCAATGTTAATCGTAATAAACACAACGTTTATTGTATTCTCCGTTTATTCGTTCTCCTCAATACATGGGCACTGACAACACATGTTCCGCACCTGAACTCCCACAAACCCCTGCGCGACCTGTGGTCGAAGGTAAGGGGTCAAAGGGAACACTTCCTATTACCGTAATGAACATAATAGAGGGGAAATACAAGTTAACACAACCATTCTCACATGTGGATTTATTGGTGATCCTACAATGACTAAATGTATTTAACGTGTACTTCTGTACTAATTTCAGTTTTTAGTTTGGTGCGTGTCCCATCTACTAACATGGATGGGTCAGGGTTTACCTTTATTGCAGCAAGCCACAAGATGTTTTGGTTTTCACTTTTGAGAGTTATCATGTTTCACGTTGTCTTCTACCTTCTCCACTGAATGTCCTATAAAATGCCATACATGAATATTTGCCTTTTCCCTTAAAAAAAATGTCTGCCAGTTAAGTGCTGCTGTAACTTTGGTATATTGTATCTTGTACTTATTCTGATCATTTTGTTGTGATATTGAGAGACCAGACTTATGACTGTGATCAGTCAAACAGTTGCAGAACAATACATTGTTTTTTGTTTCATTGTTTATTTGAGTTTGTAGAACGAAATGGTTATTTCTGATAACAAGTTAATAAAACACAGTCCTTACTTATCTAACTGCTGTAACAAGCCTTTGTTGCTTTCCAGAATTTAAAGCACTAAACTAATCCATAAAAATGTATTTGTAATCATATTGTATAATGTCGTAATCATATTGTATAATGTCGTTCAGGATTTCTGAGTCTCATCACACATCTTGTGTGGAACAATGCCACTTTAAACAAATTCAAAGGCTCCTTTTTCACCATTTTCTCTTGATTAAGGATATAAAAGGTATCCTCAATCTTTTATTCTTTTTGCGACAGAAGCAGCTCTCACAACAGTCTCAGAGCATAAACCACACAAACAAATCCCATATGACTAATTATTATTTCAAAGCAAATGAAAGTGCTTGCCAAATGGTGTTCCTCTCCAATCTCTCATATGAGACACCAATAAACACTTTAAATGCTTGTCAGCGACGTGCACATAGCCAGAATGAAAGTGAGGACCATGGATAGGACTGTGCCATGCTGCATTAATCACACCTATGTTAACATCGCAGACAACTGGGTTTACATTGTTTTACAGAAGAGATTAGATAAATAGAGTAAGATAGACAGGGATTCAAAAGCAAATAGTCATAGCGATATAGATGCCATTCATATATAATAATGATGAGAGCTGACAGTTTTGTCTATTTTAAATATAGGGGTCAAATGTAAGAGCCGTCTCCAGTACCGAGTCCTTCATAAGGCCAATCCAAGTAGGTTTTATAACCTATACCACAGACAAGGCTGTGGATGTGAACCCTAGTGTTTGGTGCAACAGTCCTTTACACCTGCTGTGCACACCAGCCTCCACCA
Source organism: Pleuronectes platessa (assembly GCF_947347685.1). Lineage (NCBI taxonomy): Eukaryota > Metazoa > Chordata > Actinopteri > Pleuronectiformes > Pleuronectidae > Pleuronectes > Pleuronectes platessa. Next base: position 23,403,298 of record NC_070640.1, read on the forward strand.
ATGTAAACAGTAACACGCTTCTGAACTTTATCCAGCCAGTGTTTTGTTTTTTTGCCACCACAATATAAGTAACAATTTTGTGATAGATATTTGTAATTTCTAGGAGCGAGGGGTGCATTTAGAGAAAATAAACATTTCAGCTTTATTCATAAAACCTGCAGAAAAATGAAAAAACAAAACAAACACCACCAAACAACAAGCACTAGTGGGGAGTCAGGAGCGCATGATGACAGCAGCATTTACATGTCATTCAAGTGTCAGTCATGGTGTCACAGAGTAAACCCTGTCTGAGCATTTAAGTCAGATTAAACAGACTCAAACTCGTTAATCCTCTCCAAGAAAAGAAAAAAATGAAAACATATTCAAAAAAATCCTCCCATTAACCCAAACATGATGAAAAGCTGTGAACCAACAACCTAAGAGCCCCCAAAAAAAACAACAGCAAACATGTTATGACAGCTGAAGACAAAATTTACACATGCAAGATCAGCGTTACTTGAACATTTGGTGATGAGCAGTAGATGTGAGGAAACATGACGAGCGCCTCGCTGCACACATTCTCTGAAACCTTTGCTGAAAGCCTGTAAATAAACTAGACAAATATGCCAAGAATAAATAAAAAAAACACAACGTTTGATGACTTGATCAAAGCACCAGGCTGACGTTCCAGCTCATATTCTCTCTAATAATAGAGGCGTTACTGTAATGTCTGTTTGCCTTAAGCCAATAAAATGCTTTTTCTCTCTGCCTTAAGGGAGGAACCATAACTGACATCACTTTCATCCTCTGTCTCTTTTGCTTACTTCGTTAGACAGCCGCTTATCGGAAGTGTTTTTGTAACAAACACAACAAACTGTTTGGAATTCTTGATATTTTAAAAGTTCCCTTGCTGAATATCAGAGATATATGCCGTTTAAATGACTCAATAACTGAACTACAGTTGAGCATTTATCTTGAACCCGCTGGGCTTGATTCCAGCAGTTCAGTTCAGGCGCTCAAGGTGCAGAATGGGAATGATTATTATTACAAGTCAGTGTACCATCACAATAACGCATTTTACAACAGCTGCATATTTTAGCCTTATTTCAAATGTCTACAATGTCTTTCCCCGGAAATTCAACACACACACGCAACACAAAGCTTGCTATAGCTAAGATATCTACATTGTCAAGCTAGGACTCCTATAGCAGCACACACACTTTGTGACAGAAGTGTCGTACGAAGTAAAGGCTTCTCGCCTCTGGAGTTTCATGTCAGCCAAGACCACAGCAATCCCGAGTTGTGTAAAACTCCTGTACGGGCAGCCGGTGTAGAGACAGCCATGGTTAAACCGTGTCCAGGAGCACGCTGGTCCGAAGGGTGGTTTGAACTGTTAGCCCAGGCAGTTGTCTAAACCAGCAGTGCAAACAGTGTCTGTGCGTGTGAGTGTGTGTGAGAGAGACACCCAGGGGCCAGGAGGGGAAGACCTCTCTGAATGGTAGATGATGTTCTGGTTTAGGAGATAAGTTTCAGCATAGATTTGAAAATTAGCGCAGCTTTTCAGACCACCCAGCCAGGACCATGGTCCAGGACCATGGTCCACGACCACTTGAAACACTGGGTGGCGTTATGAGCCATGTTCAACCCAAATAGTTTTAAGAAATTTGTGAATAAACTTTGTAAATTTACATGTGACTTTAAAACCAGCATTAATGCAATTCATCATTAAGTATTTAGCACATTTATCTCAAGTGATTAGCGCGCCTATCTGTGTGCATAGTCCCATTATGTAAACTCCACAGTATGAGGTGGAAGCTTCTGTCCATGCCCCAATGAAGATCTGGGGACCACAAATGTTAGTACATAGTCAATTTAAATGATATATTTGAGTTGGACTAAATAAGTGGACCAACCCACCCAAATGGAAGTGGCATGGATGAACTCAACTGTGAAGCGTTTGCTTGCTGTTGGTAGCCTATGGGTATGTTTCTGTCTATAATTTTGTAAGGTCTTGACCCTACTATGTAAACTGTCTTGATAGGATGTGTGTTGTGATTTATGTAAATACAAATAATTTGAATTCCATTAACTATTTAGGAGCTATTGCTGTATACCTTTGGCAAAACTGATGCTGAATAGATCATTACCTGTGTTTTGCTGAATTCCAATGTGTCACATATCATCAGGGTTATTGAGATAACTGTATACACTGACATTATTATCAACAGGTGAAGGAAACTGTATGTTTTGTCAGAGAAAACCCTTTAACTCTTATCTGTGAAGCATTCCTTGGCTCTTGCGCAGATGAAAAGCTTCCAGAGAGAATGTCAGTGGTATATAACTGGCAGCTAATTCAAGGAAGCATCCATTCGCAGTCTTCGCCTGACTTCTCCCTCTCACAGTCATTAGGGATTGAAGCCTCTCCTGGAGTGAAGTGCATGGAAGGCAGAGAGATGTCTCCGACAGGTTTCCATCACAGTGCTCACACAGACAGACACTCACAATCTGCTGTCCACCTCACTTAAATGTCGTTTTGGAAAGAAGTTGCAGGTGGGGTTGTCACAAAACCAAAAACAGTGTAGTCGGTACCGATACAAGGACACCGGACATGCATCAGATTCCGTGACATCCCTACTACTAGGAGAGTCAAACAAAAAGCCAGGTCCTAAAGCAGCAACCACACTGTTTTACAAAAAAGTAGTTAGTAAATAATAATGAATAAAATATATCTTATCAGCCTGAACCTCTAAATCCACTGTTTGGCTCAAATTGGCCTCTCATTGATTCTGGGGGTACTACTTGCGTTGGAGGTGGCCAGTGGCGAATCTTGGTTGTGGCTAACAAGCACAGAAAGTCTCAGGAAGAGCAGCAGAAAGCCTGTTAATTTGACATGTCTCCTCGTTCAATGCCAGATGGGAGAGTTGGAGGAGGATGCTGAGGAAAAGCGCGCCTGGCTGCCTTTGTTTGCCCTTTAACCAATGCAACAATGACCAGGGTAAGCAAGTTGATCCTAGATGGATGGTAGGGATGTCGAAAGCAAGGGGATGGGATGATTTGCAAGCGTGTATAACAGGTTTGCATAAATAAACATGAACTAAACTAACTAAAGACTTGCTGAGCCAAAGTGAGTGGATTTTCTCTCTGATTTGTGGCACTGCTGTGGAAGAAAAAACACAGTCACAGCAGAAGCACACACACAAACACACACACACACACAATGCAGCTTAATTCCCCCGTCTTCCTGCTGCTGGGCTGCAAGGTGAATCCAGATGACAGGGCAAGTGATTTCCCTTTATTCAGCCGGCACCAGGGAGCACACGGTGGCCTTCAAACCAAAGGTTTACAAAGGGAAGAACAACACAGAAAAGATAAGGCATCCCCAATAGTGTTATACACTTTGCAGCACTATGCACAAGTGATGCTGGTCTTTGCTCACCTATTTAATAATTATGTGTGGTTCAATGGGAGCGTGTGTATCATTTCATCTTAGAGAGCGAGAGCCAGTTTGGTCTGGACTGAGGTGTTACAGAGACGTGGGCATGAATATCCTTTGGAGATACTTTGTATTCTGCAGGTGACTTGTGATTTTTTCAAGGCAACATAAGTGTTGTGTATTTGCCACGATTCATTGGGTTCCGCACAGAAACTGCTGCAGTCTTTCTCCTCCATGTACTTGACTTGTTTATGAGAACCAGTGATGCTCATACAACACAATCATATGGTACACCACTAATGTGTGGAGCTGCACCATAAAATCAACAGATAATAATGTATCTTCTGAAGCATGAAGCGAGTGCACGTTGACTGACTGAAGCAGCTGCATTCAGCTGGTGCTTCCATTCAAGCATCAAAATTCTACCTCCCATTCAAAACCTCCCTTTGAATATTGTATTATGATAGGATATTATACAATACATTATGCTGAGTGTATTAAACATTTTCCAAATGAGTTGACTTTAATCAGCAGCATCGACTGAATTTTATCTTATTGAATTTGTATTCAATTGCGGCCTTTAACAATGATATGACATCAAGACAAAAAGGATCTGCCGAGTTATTGAGGTGAACCAGAAAATAGCAGAGATAATCAGGCTTGAAGCTGAGGATAACATCTTTTTAACCTACATGGCAGCTCCTCAATAATGAATGAAAAGGCCTCTGGAGTTATTTTGGTCTGGTCTGAGAGTATTTTGAAATGGAGCAAGAATACAGTCGTCTACAGAAGCGAGCACAAAACAGCCCGGAACCTTTTCATACACTTGATCAAAGACTGACATGTTGTGGCTTCCTGCCTCAACCCACCAACACTATGGATGCCACTTATAAATGGGTTCAAAGTGACAACCATATGTTTAAGTTTGAAGAAAATTAAGCAGATTACGTAGTAGATGATACTGTAAGTGAACGACAGCTAATCTATGACCTCCTGCATTAATATAAACACTGGGTCTGTTTGCAGTGATACTGGATTTGTTATGAGGGCAGTGAAGATCATTGGATCACATGCAGCGCCACTATCAGTTGAAACGTATACAGTAAGAAACCTTTAAATGTGTCCAAAGGTTCCGCTGCCCTCACTATGGCAACTATGGCAACACTGGGCTGAGCTTAGAGAAAGAACATGAACGATGTGAACTTCTCTTTCATGCTCAATGCCCACGCAAAAACCAAAGGAAAGGGGTGCTTTCTTTTCAATACTTTCACAAACCCTCCCCAAAGGCTGAGGGTTTTTTCAGGCATTATTGTGACATCCCTATTGATTATTTCATATATGAAATTGCAACAAGCACCAACTTTAAGGCAGAAGGAAATATAACACAGCTTATATAAACAATGAGGCGTGGAAACCACTCTACTTGATGAACTTAACAACATTTCTCTCCTACTTTTGTCTCCATCTTGTTCGATTCCATTCTAAACCCCTGCCCTGTAATAATTTTCCCCTTAAATAGAAGCCATGCACTTGTACATTCCCCGCTGACCCAGTTTCATGCCAATTTCTAAAGAAGCCTTCACACCGTGAGCTCTGTCTCCCATGAATTTATCCTCAAATGCAATTTCTCTCATACACACTCAGGCCTGCATGGTTGGTTACATTTGAAAACCAGCTTGCAGCCACCAAACTCTTGAAAGAGATCCCTTTAAGAAGTGCTATGGCTTGACAGCAGTGGTCAGCGTTCCCCAGAGGAAACGGATGAGACAAATGCATTGTTCATTGCTGAATGCTTTTCAATATGCTGTCAATTCTGCATGCAGAGCTGATAGTGGTCCAAAAGTTCCTTTGGCCAGGGAACTTTTGGCCCACTTGGACTCATGCAGCCTTCCACAGCATTTGTGTATATGATGAAACTTCCCACTAAAAGGTCCTCTTTAAGATCATTAACCAGAGGACTGGCAGAAGATAAGTCTCTAAATCAAAAGAGTCAAAGCTCCACTCTTTCCATCTGGGTAAAAGCAGAAAGTTTGAAGTGAAGTCATTAATAATCACGCACATCACAGATAAGAGACGTCCTTTTGCACCTGCTGATCCAAGATTTGACGGTTGGAATGTGACTACGTTTTGTACCATGTGTTGTTTGTTGGTGACTACAAAGATTTTTCTGACAGTTGAAACACAGCAGCGATTAGGTCACATAAAGTCTGCAACAGCGATGAAGACATGACAATGATAATTGTAGCTACCTTCAAACCAGCCAAAGCAGACGCACTAACTGAGCTGCATTTTAAAGAGCATGAATATTTAATTTTTAGTTACAATGCACAGCTTGAGTTTTTTTCATTGCGACTTATTCCACCCAGAGCGGGGGGGTTACTATGTAAGTCTGAAGGAGGGTATTGTTACAGTGTATTTCTATTCAGTGCCTCTGGCTTTACGGACGGGTTGTACCAGGGAGCTGAGATCTTATAGCGTCAAGGATTGCATATGCATGTTTTCTCAGTATATCACCTGTCTCTGGCTCTGCACTCATTATACTTTATGTGTTGATGTCTGCAAACATTTAGCAAAAATACAACAACCCAGAACATGCAATACCAAAATGAAGTATTTCAAGATTACCAACTGAACATAAAAATATAGTTTTATCAGGCACAGTTAAATGTTCAGATTTTGGGCTGGTGGAAATCAAACCTCCCAAACACATATTTAAGTGTTTTTCCGGTGTCTTTTTGTGGCAGTATAGATTTTGCTGACAATAAAATGGCCACTGAATGTATTCTTATAATTTAGGCCAGACATGTCCACTCAAGTATCACATCCACCAAACTTTCCAGTTTTATTCTTGTCTATATTCTGAAGAGTTTTACAAAGGGCTTTGTTCATTCATCATTCACAGCCTGAAAATAAGGAAAACATTTTTTTAAGGCTGTTGCCAGTATGTTCTGATTTATGAAGCAATGGAAATACATATCCAAAATCCCCTCTATTAAAATATGACAACAAAATATAACAATACTTAAAAAATTATAAAATTATTATTCATCGATGTTTCATGGTGATATCCATTAGTATGGGTCAAACCCTCTTCATCTGTAATATACTGACTTATCTAAATCATCTCAATGTAGGGCACTACTTTAATGCACCAAAATTTGCACTGTCATATGTGGATAATTAAAATCTTCAATGAGCAAATATGGAGTGCATATGGTAAATAATATAGATCTTATGTGATTATATGAGAGGAAAAACTCCTGATAGAATGCTGACTGCACATGCATAAGGAATACAAAATTGAAAAGAATCCCTTTTGCTTCAGCAGAATGGGGCGCTGTATGTGAAACAGCTCAGCGTGGCCCTTTACGAGGACTGAACATACACACCTTCGCCATACAATTCATCAAAAATTTGTGCAAACGACTCATGTTTTTTTTATTCATGCTAATGCATGGCACCTTATTTAGTAATCTCTAGTTCCATGTAATTATACTTCTGCCCCAGACTCTTACAGTTGACATGAAGTGCTGATGTGTCATTCCGTACTACTAATGAACACTTAGCACTGTTGGCAGTTGAAACAGCAACAGTGCCCCTGTGAAATATGCTTTGTGGCTTATTGTTTTCACAGATAATTTGCATGTGGGAAGGCAATCACCAAATTTAAAATGAAGACTCTCCAGCAAAGAAAATGCAGTAAAAGATGTGTGTTGACTGTGTGATTGCAGAGAATCAAAGCTTTCAACAGAACTTACCATTAGGGTTTCGTTTTAGAGGCTGCTGTCGTTTCCTGTATTGGAGGGGATTTTGAAGAAAATGGGAGCAGGCCAGGAGGAGAGAAATGCCTCATGAAATAGGTGTGTTATGGTTTATTTATCAATCTGACTGCAAAAAACTAAACTTCAAACTTAAAAATGTAAAATCTCACATCTTGCCATTCAGGCATCTCCATTTGGGCATGTCTGAACATAAATAATAATGATCTCTGCCAGGGAGGTTATATTTAAGTCTATGTTTGTTTGTCTGTCTGTTAGTAGTATTACACAAATACTGGCATATTACCCCCAAACCTGGTGGGAGCATATGGTATGAGTCAGGAAAGTACCCATTAAATCTTGGTGCAGATCCAGACCAGGGGGTCAGTCAAGTTTTCTCTACTTTCTTCAACATTGTGACAAAGGGCCTTTTTTACAATTTTTGGTTGATTTCTCAGAGAATAATATCAAATCAGACGTGTTTAGGAGAGGGATATCTAGTGGCTGCAGTTTGGCAACAATCCATTTTACATCTGCATCTTGAGAATGTAATTGTGGTTTCATAAGGGGAATGTTGGGCCTTGGTGGAGGTACTGAGCGCCTTTTTATTTCTAACATGTGATGACTGCTCCTGCTACCAACTCTATACGACTAAAGTAACTTAAACCAGAGCTGCCGGAGCATAACACACAAAGTCCCACTTCAAGCTACTTGGTCCCTGAGGACTGATTATCTAGATTCGCCAATAGAAAAACTTGGCCACGACAACAAAAGTTCTCAAACTGCTGCACTTTGTTTGCAGGCAACAGACAGAGGTAGTGAGAACAAATGGGGGCACTTGGCTAAGCAACTGCTAGGGCTGAAAGCCACTGACGAAATTCACATGTGAAACGATCCATTGATGGGACCAAATCTAAATCCAAGGAGCTGAAGAGCTTTTAGTGTGGGAGGGGAGAGATATGAGGAGATATCATAGCTTGATGGACAGATTGACAGTTGGGATAAGGAGAAGGAGGAGGGATGAAGGAAGATATTTCAGCAGGGATGCAAAGCTTCTTAATTCCAATTTTTGCAGTTTTTTCTGTGAGAGCGTCCTTCCTCTTCTTCCTCATCATTTAAGGCCATGTTTCAGTGAGGATTTGGACGGCAATGCCTCTCAGCAAGCCCAGTTATTCCTGGCTAAACTGCGACCAACCCTGAGCCTGTAATTAATTTCACTGGACCAAGAACACACAAGTTCAGCTTTTGACTTTCATCTGTGAGACACCTTGGAAAACCACATTATTTTCAGTCCCTTGGACACTTGACTTATGAGGTTCAAATGCTTTGAAGGAATGATTTCAACCAAACAACTGGTTTTCTGTTATGATCGATGGATCTTTTATTGACTCACTCAAGCCATTAAACTATGAGAAAAATTGAAACAGCCAATACATTATGAAAATGGTAAATGGTCTGTATTTAAATACCACTCTTCTAGTCCTGATGACCAATCAAATTGCTTTACAGTACATTTTTATGTTAATAATGTTATTTATGTATTAAGGGAATGTTAAATATGTAATGCATGTTTTATTAAGATGTTAAGAAAATTCATCTGTTTCCCCAAAACTATCTGATTTCACAGCACTCTATGGTTCTGGAATAAACTCAGTCAATATTCCTAGTCAGGTGTAATACAGAAAACATTTACCATGATATCAGACATAATCTTAATTTGTTTAATATTCTAACTAAAACCACCCTCATTCACTGACCTTAACCATAGGGCTGTTTCCCTAAACCAAAGAGTCTCTGGTGTGAACTCTGGTCTCTGGTGTAATGGTTGTTGGATTCTCTCCCTCCTCCACAGCTACCTCTTAGTGACACTGCAGTTCTATTATGTTTCCTAGTTTAGTTGTGTAGAAGCATAAAATCTCAGATGCAGGGATGGATTTTCAATCCACACAAAGACCTACAGATGTCACATGTTGTAATAACCAAGATTTATCCCTAACTTGATAATAAAAAATTACATTTAAATTTCTGTTAATATTTTCTTTCTTGGGTGGTCTTACTACAATATCTTGCAAATCCCAAAACTGTAAACTGGGAATTTTTCACAGGGCAGCAGAAAATGTAGAAAAAAGAAATTGATTATTGTTCCAGCTAATTATGTATCTACTGCGCCAACCACAGAAGAGAGACATTATAAAATCTGCCGTGTCTGTATAATTGTAATATGGCTGAAATAATTATTATTTCATGCTACAACGTCTAAAGCCATTTTATTTGATTTGACTTTTTGATCGTGGTCACTGTTATATTGAGCAGACAGAGAAATGGACATACTCCCTATATGAACGTGCTACAGAGACATGCAGCAAATTGCTATGAAACTTTTTCTCCGTAAAGACTTACAAAATATAACGATCACAAAATCAGATGATGTGCACAAATGCGCTTTGTGAGGTGACTTTGACCTTTGACCACCAAAATCGATTGGCTCATTCGTATACGAATTCCTATTAGTATTTTATCCAAATTTGAAGAAATTCCCTAAAGGAAATCGTGAGATTCCCACGAATAGGAGGGAGAGACGGACAACCGTAAAAAAAAGATAGTGCCTCCGTTCACTCGCAGTTAACAATAACATTCCTGTACCTCACAAACTCACACTGGTGAATATTTACATTTACAAGTAATTGTGATATGAGAGTTTGTTCCGACTCTGCCCAGCTACACATGGGGTACAATAATGCTTCACACCATCTGCTCACTTCGCAGCTAAAACCCTTGCAGTGAATGAATGTTGTTTGTTTGATCTTGTGCCATAGATCTGTTCCCACATACTGTTTAGCCTGCAGAAGAAAACTTAGCATTAACTTTGAACAGTTGGTGATTTGGAAACTGCACTGGAAAAGTGTCTGCCTTAAGGTTTTGGAGCCATGATATCTCACTTAAAACATACACAAAAAAAATGTATTGAAAACCAGTTCTCTGGAATATCCCCAAAAAGTAAAATGTGCCCCCACCCCAGCCCCCTGATGACACATTGTTCAAATAGATAATGTTTCTGAATATTGGGTTAATAAATAATGCAGAGCATGAATAAGTCAACAGAAAGGCTAGCTCAAGTGTTTTCTATCATGATGGGGATGTTTTGAGCTCTATAATGAAGCACTTTCCTGCATGCAAAAACAGATACTAGTGTCTATCAACAACCAGCAAGTGTGTCCATGTGTGAGTCTGTGTGTGGAGCAGAAATCAATACCAGCACAGATGTTCTTATTTACTGTAACAGCCTAAGAGATAACAAAATAAATAAATAAAAGCGGTAATTACACAACTCAGAGGACAACATGTAACAATTCTCAATGTACCGTTAAGAAACAGACAGGGAAGCAAGATTTGGGCACTTAGAAGGCCTTGATCATACAGGCACTACTCTCTAATGGAATTCAAAGTACAAGAAAGTCTCACTCAAACATGAAAAAAGTGCATTTCCCTATGGCAATTAGAAAAATAACACAAATAGAAACTTGTTTATAACACTATTGACAAGGTAAGATATATAACACATGCAGTGCTGCAACAAATAGTGGGCTGGAACCTTTCAGGCTTCTTAAATCAATAAAAAACAATATATTTATGATAATATAATGACTCTTGCATGACCACAAATTGTTATTGTAAGGCTAAAATGTCAAACTAATGAATTAGGGAAAACAATTGGAGGTGGGCCAGCCCTTGAGCCAACGATAAGCTATAACGTCTATTACTTTTTTTTCATGGTATAACACAAACTGTGAACCGTTCTAAACATCAACATGAGGCAAGGACAAACACACAACAGGACCTTGCATTTGTCCTCTCCTTAAAACACACTTGTGAAACATGATTATTGAAAAGTAATTAGCTGGGGTCCTACAGAGCCGCGTTCTGCCTGATTTTATGGGGAGGTGTTCAGTCTCATAAGATAATGATCTATTATGGGTTTTCCACCTTCAATCCTTTTTAGAAAACATGAGGAGCCTATGGGAGAAATGTTTGATCTCCACTCCCTACATTTGTTTGAGTGTTTGAAATATGTCTCCTATTCCCTTTCAAGAAATATACAAATACTTAGCTAATACAGATTTTTTTTTTAATGTCAAGACATGAAGACAGAACAAATTACTCAGGTGATGGAGAGAGTGGTTGGTGGTTCACAAGGTGTGCGTTTGGATGTGTTTAGCAGTGAGCCGTCATTTTTCAGTAGCAGAGGTGTGAGTATGATCCGAGAGGCTGGCTTTGAACTGGAATCGTCAGGAAAAAAATGGTGAAAAAGTAGCTACTGCGAACAGGCTGCGAGAGAAGCTAGGATGAGACAGAAACAGGCTGCTGACTTGTATGCAAAGCACGTTTATACTCCTGTGGTTTCATCGGGAAAAGAACTACAATAGGTGTGGTGGAATCTTCAAAACCTGAGAATTAAAACCCCCAAGGTGAGGAAAGTACATTCTCATGGAATGTGGGCTTCGCCTATAACCAACCAGACAAGTGTTCCTGGCCACTGGTAAATGAAATGTGTGGAGGTGTACGCCTGACTCCCGGCATGGCAAAGTGAGGGTAAATAGTTTCAAGATAGGAGGTGACGAGCGACAGAGGGGAGGAACAGATGTCTTGTCACTACTCAGCAAGGTAGGCGACAGCAGTAGTACAAATAACACAATACGCTACTTGTGAAGAATCCAGTAAAGACAATATATAGAATGATTTTTTACAATTTTAACATTTCAAATCAGCCTCAATTCAAGTCTTTAACAAAAACCTACAACGAATTGATGGGAAATACAAGATGGGAATCTCGGGGATCTGCTCCTTCACATGCAGCTTCACATGTAGCATTTTTAAAGCCTGGGAAAATGTATTTTCCCAGAGACTCTGAGAATATTCACTGCCCTTTCTTGCCTGTCAATCAATCCGGACACCTTGGATGATGATTTCACGCACTGGGTCATGATTTCTGGCTCTGAGCAAGACATACAAAAAGCGGGAGAGAACAACAACAAGAAAATGTCACAAACTCTGCCTTCTGCCAAAACCTGATATTCAGTTCCAAAACGGAGCGTATAAGGAATATGAGCTCGTCCGGGTTAATTTGTCACGTGGGAATTTCTACCAGCTGTGTGGTGAGATTTCCTCTGACAATCTCAGAGTAAAAATAAATATGAAACTCTTCTGTGTTGAGAAGTTGATAGGTTCATTTGAAAGAATTCAAAGCGCCGACAGCTCGGAGGCAGCTCAGGGTCCTAATGAGATACTACAGTGTGTTGGACTCCATGTTTGATCCATACATATTATTTCATGTTAAAGAAACTCTTGCTTTCCTGTCAAAATGTCAATATGCTCTTTTACAGCCTAAGCCTATACTGTGTATGCGTGTGTACGGTTTATACTTGCCACATGGGTGTAGATCTACATACATTTATCATTTTTTATTTCCCCTCTTTTTTCCACTTTGAAACAATTTGTTAGCAAACTTACAATTTCCTAAACACAAACTATCCTGTAAACCATTTTACGAGCATTAATAATAGTGTTATTTCAACATAATGGAATAGCACAGACATTCAAACGTGCCCAAGATGCCGACCTCCATCATAACAACAACATTCAATCACTTTCTCTGAAGCAATTTGTCTACAAAGTAAAAGCATGATATAAATGCCATCATGCTTTACACCAGGGGGAATAACAGTATTTGTTTGAACAGTTCTGAACTTGAGTCTGAAGATTATGTTGATCACAACAGTCATCTAAAATTGAAAGCACAGTATTAATGAAAAAGTATAAACACAATGTTTTCTATAATAATAACAATAGTAACGGTAACCATAATACATTTCCCCATTTTTCCTATTACAGAGTACAATGTGTTCCTAGTAACAATAGCTGTAAAGCCTCCTAGGCTGAGTTCACCTCATAATGTTAATCTCACAGCATAATGATGGTACCAGTGATTCAATGTGAAGCTGGATGATAGGTCTCCACTTTACAACAGGGTGAGATTTCACCTTGTTAGTATAGCAATAAGTAACTGGAAATAGCCCAAACTTGATCATGCTTACATGCATCAGTGATACGAACTACTTAACATGTAGGGGTGTAAGGGTACGCAGAAATCCCAGTTCAGAACCTATCTCTGTTAAGGTCACGGTTCGGTATGTTATCTGTACAGTAGAAACAAGAACCAGAAAACAGATTTTTTTATTTATTTTTATTCAACCCTGGATAACTATGGCTGTACAACCTTAAAATAACAAAACAAAATTCACTTAAATAAATACAATTTAAATAGTAACATAAATAATCAATTAAGGTGCAGCATGTAAAACAATGTATTTTCATATATTTTTCTTCAAATAAATGTACTTGTCAACATAGTTTGCGGAGAGGGTTTGATGCCCTTCTGGTACTAACAATGTCTCCTGCTGTGAAGAGCACAAGCAGGCCAGGCACTGAGGTTTACAGAGGGCTGGAATGCGGACGAGAGGGAACTTCGTAACGGGGCTTGATTACTTTCAGCAACAACAAATACAACAACAGGGAACAGTCCCGTGTCGGCTGCTATAAAAACACCTATGATGCAACACCAAACATTTCAGGGCCTTTCGGTTTGGGAACATGTACCATTACACCCTTACTGAGATGACAGAAGCCGTCTTTGGAAAAAGATATTTGATGTGTAGTTTGACTTTGAATTGATTTGGTCCATGCCCTGTTTGCTAACATGGCTGGTTTAGGTTTACGACCTATTGCAGCCAACCCTCAGTGCAATCTGAATATGTTGGCTTTACTTTAGTGAGCTGTTATGTCATCCATTTTTATCTGCAGTCATTGGATAAACTTGGTTTCATGATTAAGCCGTTACACTAGAGGTAGTGATAATTTAGTCAAAGCTGTGTATACCAGTTGTTTTAAAGTAAGTATTGCTCAAAATGTGTCGAAAAACTGCAGACAACAGGGTCAACAGTTTAAAAACAAAGAGACGCATTAATAACATTTCCATAAGAAACAGTCGACAGCTGGTCTCAACAACTGAGTCTGAAGTCGCGGAGGTGTATTCAAAAATCCAGTCACAATGACTCAACAATACAAAGATCATGCACCATTGGTTTCTATCTGCACAATTAACCGCTGGAGGTAGAGAAAAGACATGAAGCTTTATGGAAACATGAAAGAAATGTTTTGAATAAGGAACCCATGTGAAAACAATGTTTGTGTAATCATCAATAAAACGTTAGAAGCTTTCTCCAATTCACCCTTTGGGATGTTACAGTCAGTTTGAACGTTTGTTTATCACTCTTAGGAAATCTGAACACCCAGCCCGACATGTCATTTGATGTCAATATTAACATCAGGCTTGCGAGGGGAAAATGATCATGCCCCCATGTTCAGTGGATAAATCACGAAAATGACAGCAGTTTCATTTAGTGACACCATTAAACAGCATATGTTAGCTCATGTGCTCTGAGGCAAGCAGTGGAAACCTTTTTATTCCAGCTGATGGCCCATAAGTCACTGCCCTCGCAGCAGCTATCAGTGCCATTGAACCAGAGGACTGGGTTTTACATACTTCATATTTGTTTACAGTAAAAACTGTTGTGGAACTATTTGCTCAATACAAGGAAGATGACAGGACCTGTTGTCATTTCAGGTTTACATATTATTTGCTGAGCATTTAGAATCTCTCCTTAGTTCCTTTTCTACGGATGGCATTGTACTGCAGTGTTCGCTGTTTGTGTGGTTACTGCAGTTATGATTCATATTTTTTGGCTTTCAAACCTTGGAGATATGAAATATGGCATCCCAATACTTTATGTTTGTGGTTGTCAGCCTGGATTGCAGAAGTTGTGAGCCATGTTTATGTTTGCTGTTGGGGCTTTGAAGTAATCTGGACAGCTTGTTTATTAAAATTTTGAAGTTTGGAACCATGTCCCGATGACTATGCCAGTTTTGTTAAAAAACACAAAACACAACAACATAAATAAAAAACATTTCATACAAATCCACATCAGCACATCACAGCTCAAATATCAATAATCTCTTCACATATGGTTCACCTGTAAGAGACAGCGTCCCCGGGATCAACAAAAGCTTTTTTTAAATGCATCACAGGCAACTAAAGTTAGTGAAGCTCGATGAAGTAGTCTCTAGAGCTCTCTGCAGGGTCAAGCCTGCGGTTAAAGAACAACTGCTCGAGCATTGACAAACTCATATAACAGAGCTCCATGCTGTGCCTCACAACTGCTCCCCAAATGAGATTTTGCAATCTAATCAACCTCTGCATTCCATCTAGCAACAACAATCCTTGTGCTTCTTTAAGTGTTACAGACTGGGGAATGAGCTGGGTCGTACTGGGTCACATGTTGCAAGACTGCTGACAATTCATTCCTAATATATGGCTGCAATTTACTTTATTTCCAGGTGAGGATTGTGCATTGACCTCATTTACTGGAAGGGTCCTCAAGATGTCAAACACCCGCTCCACATCAAATAGGGAATGTAAAATGTCTGGAATAATAAAAAGGCCCCAGACACATTGACAGGAGGAAGAAGGTTCTCGCTAGCATCTGGCAAATGACTAACAATTAGCTTATAATTGCCTTGTACCTGAAAAAGTTTCAAAAAGGGCATAGCACAAAGTCACGTTAGCTAAGACTGTTGAAATATATTCTGTTTCTTAATATCCTAAGTGCACAGTCCTCAGAGCAGTCTACTGAAGTTTGGCTTAATAAGCTTGAAATTTTGCCAGTGTGAATTTCCCCATGGCAACACAGGAAGGATCTGTGAAAAATTATAATCCTTGGCATTACCCAAGTGACCTGCTCATCCTGATAACTTAATATCTAGAATATGTGATGTGCTTTATGTGAGATAGCTTGTAAACTCATAGTACAGTATTTACTGATAGGCTTGTAAGGTCAGCTTTTCACCTGACCTTAACATTTGTGCTCATTTAATCTCCAATGGAAGTCAGAACAGAACACATGAACGCACACATTGATTTCCTTCTTTTTTTCCTGAATGACTGGATTAATTTATGACCCAGTTTATTGCTTAATGATGACGAGAATGATGTCAAACACTTTGTGCATCAGCTATAACGTCCTCATAAAGGAGGCTCTTTGGGCTTTTGCATAATCAGCAGGAAGTGGAAGCGAGAGTTAGTTCTTTGAAACAATTTGCTGTGGTGTTACTGTAGTTCATCGATGTGCTAATTCATTATAGCAGGTCAATTCTCCATTAGATCATTAAGATGGAGAGGCAAAGTAATCTGTACAACACTAATGGCAATTCAATCATGAAGATGGCGTCAGGCAGTGATGTATATGCTACAATCTATCTCTCACTTCTGGGAGAAAATGCTTCAACGGCGCACGGGAAACCCTTTTGTTAGAGGAGGTTGGTCTGATCTATCATATTGAAGGGGGGGGGGGGGGGGGAATCTGGTCTCCTTATACTGTTCACAATAGCTGCTCATCAAGAGGGTGCTTGTGTTGTGTGTGCATGCCTGCATGGGCAAAAAGCATTGTCCTTACACGTAAAAAAAAAAGGTCAAGCTAATTTAACAAACAATGTCCTGATAGATCCACAGTTGGTTATGCTTCAACTATTCTTTCTGCTCTGTCTTCCTACACAGCGACACACAATAGAAAATGAGAGGGACTGTGACTGCCATCGCATTCTTGGTCAATGTGCCTCTCTGTCCTTTCATTTTCAAGGCTGCCTCGTACAGGCACAGACACACACACGCACACAACCACACACACAGAGACAAAGACTTTTATATGTTTAGAGAATTGGTTCTGTGGGTTTATTTAGAGTCCCTGAAATCAACTTCTACATTCATACTATAAATACCCAGGGCAACAAATGGGTTTTACAAGATGATATACAAAATGTTACTTTGGTTAAGTACATGAATGTTATTGGATAAGAAGTGTTATACAAATTTTTCCAAGTTATAATGTATCCTAATAGTTAAATGTATCACTATGTTTTTCTGCACATTAGTATCACTTTCGGGTCGATGAAATCTGTTTATACCTATAAATATAATTTGTCTTGGCTTCCAACATGCGGATATGGTAGCTGTAGCCTTTTGTTACAAAATGCCTAAACTATTTCAAGCTATAATGCTGAAATTGCGCTTAACTATTTCAAATTATTCTGACTGGGCCATTGTGGTTCTTTGAAAGCATTTTGAGAATTGATTTACACATTCAATCAGAGTGGCTGAATTTGAGGAGACGCAAACATGTCTACAATGAACCACATCATCAGACACCTGGAGGGGGGGCTTAAAACTGAGTTTACACATTAGCACAAGTCCAGAGATAAACTTTGACCAGGACACTGTTATTTTAAATATGGCATACAGACTTTTAACAGGATAAAATAACTCTGTTAATTTTCATCAACTTTGGATTTTTACAAATTTGAACATTAAAACGTGTATGGAATAATCCATCATTAGCATTAATTTGACTGATTGATAGTGAGTTAGATATTGTAGATGAACAAATGCATTTAGAAACGTAACTTCAACGAAGACATGTCTTTGATTGATTGATTGATTGATTGAAAAGATCAACATATCTAATAAAAGAAGTAATAATCATGAGATGGAACTTTAATTGCAGGACCAATTTTCACTGAAGTGAGCCCTGCAGTTAATATATAAATGTGTTATTAATTCCAATTTACTTGTCAGCAAATGCCTAAAGTCGATATGCTCCACCCTGAAAACCTTTTAGTTGAGTTTGTCAATTTGCTCTCAAGTGACATTTGAATTTGTTCTTTTTACTGTACAAAGTTATATTTTGCAGTATAATTTATAATGTATACATTAAGAATACAGCAATTTCTCAGCAACCTAAAATAACAACTGTTTTAAGTGACTATTAATTACGTTTTCCACCTGTACAAAATGAAAGATCCTGTCTCATAAGGATGTTGAATAACTACTCCATGCATCTGTTATCGCTCTTAATCATCAGGAAGTCCCAACAAGTACATGAAAAGCTTGCAGTTGATCCAAAATACATCTGCTGACAGGAACTAGAAGAATAAATCTTATTACTCCTCTTTAAGCTTCTCTGCATTGGCTCCCTTAAAATTCAAAATCCTGCTCCTCAAATACAAAACCCTTAATCAATCGCCATCATATATTATGTCGTCATTCTACAGATATGACACTCCAACTCAATACTAATTATTTTCATCATAATTGCTAATTGGTGCTGTTGACATTGCCACTGTTATTATTGATAACACGATTGCACTTATTGGCATTTGTATTATTATTGTCATTAAACCAACCTGCCTGACTGCACTTAAACACAACTGACGACAAAACTACGTGCAGCTGCTCCTAGACCCTGAGTTTGTATATTGTTGAGGTTTCTTCCTGTTTAAAGGGAAGTGCTTCCACTACACTGTTAACAAGCTCATACTAATGTTGGCAACTGTATGTTATGATATGGCACTTAACAAGTAAAATAAAATGTATCAAACCCACCTACTAAAAGTCACATAAAAAGTGAGGGTTAAATCCACAAAAATACTTCAAACTCAGCCCAACATCCATTTAGGGGTGTGATCCACTGTCAATGTGTGTGCATGTGTAACAAATGCAGGTAAAGATACAGTATGTGCCTTGCAGATGAATGGAAATTTGCCAGCACTCAAATATGCATATCTGGAGCAGAGATAATTTCTCTGGGAAGTGCTTCCTCCCCTGTCGCCCAAAAAACATCAGCTGCATATTTGCGGCTGAAGAAAATCCCCATATGTAGGAGAGTTTCAAGTGAAACTTCAACTTTCAGTTTGTTTTCTTATCGCATGGAAATGGTTTGAGGCAGAAGGGATCCTTTCACCCAGAAATTGTTTACTCATAAAATAAGTGTGTCGTTGTGCATATTGTTTTCTTGATGCATCCTCTCGCTACTAAAAGTCATTGATTGAGATTTAGGTCTTAGAAATTCTTGGATAGGGGACAAGGCACTCCTGAGATGCAGTGGGATAACAATGAATAACGAGCAAGTGGCTCACAAAGCAGCTCGCTCAGTGCCAGACAAATAATTGGTGGTGCTTTAGAGGGAGAGGGAAGAGACTGAGGACCGAAAAAGAGTGTAATAGGAGCAGTAGTATTACAGCGGTTATTCAAAATCCCCCGATGAGTTCCATTTCGTACAGATGAAAAAATTCTGAGGGAAGCCACATTGTTTGTTATGCCCAGCAAATGCATATTAGGCCCCACATGATTCATATTAACATCACTTTCAAACAGAATGGCAAGAAAATAAGAGGAATCTTTCATCTCTTGGAAGCGCAGACAGGCTATGTACATAGAGTTCTACTATCTAAGCCTGTTTTCTTTGTGTTTTTGCCTGGAGCTCACAACTTCAGATGGAAAACATTCAGAGAATATTCTCTATACCTGTACACTGGCCAGTGCTCAAGACTCAAACAGTACAGACAGATTTGTTTTCAGGAAATGTCTGGTATTGTGAGAAAACATACTTCAAAGAAGGGAAATTACTTTGAGCCTCGCCAAATGACCACATTGGCTACTGCCAATATCCACTATGCCAATTTACTTGACAGTTTGCAGTTTTGTGAGAGTAAGAGTAAGAATCATTTCAACTAAAATATCGATAATTTCAAACAATCATTTTGATGTACCGTCATCAAAAGAACACTGCTTAAGATGAGACAAACAATATCAAGCCTTCCTATGTTAGCATCCTGGAACATTAATATACAATCATTTATGTATATTTTAGCATAATCCATATTTCACTCGCTAAAGTCCAATTTTAGTATTGTAAAAAAAAACATATTTGTAATCTAGTTTTTAGAAGGTTCACTGTGTGAGATTTAGGTGAAAGGGATATATTGGCAGAAACCGAATATAAAAGAATCCCAGGGATGTTTCACCAGTGTGTGTCATCTTAAGTTTATAAATTGTTGTTTTCTTTAACCTAGAACGGGCCCTTTATATTGAAATACTTTATATTTACATTCCGCACATATCATCTCTGTGGAGGCCGCCATGTTTTTTACAGTAGTCCTAACTGAACCAACTAAACACCACACAGGTTCTCTTCCAGGTTTGGAAGGGGAGGGTTAGGTGAGGGATATTCAGCTGTATCATGCAACTTTACCACTGGATTTCACTAAATTCTATACACTGAACCTTTAAATAGATCCAATTCAGAATCAGTGAACAAGTCATATTCGTCTCTTTCTTCTTCTCCCAGCAGGCTGCATCAAAGACAACACCTGGAACCCTTACACCCAAAATAACTTGGCACCAAATTCATAAGAGTAATATATCTTACATCCAAGCAGCAGTGGACTAGTATGACTGGGTTAGCCATGAACTTGGTGTCAAGGTTGTAGTCACTGTTTGGCATTTGCTGTACATCGTTTCTTACTACTCAACAATAAGGAATAAAGTATATTCAATTTAAATTTAAATTTATTTTGATGAAATTGCTTGATTACAGCTCTTTAGGATCACATTCTCTCATGACTGCAGAACACTTCATGTTTCGGGTACGCATGATACTGCCTTCCTGTATTATCCAGCACCTGTTAGAAACCTCATTTGGAGAAATACTATTAAATGCAAATCACCCATTTTGTGTTTGTTTATCATCTTTCTCTCTTAGTTGGTTTTTACCAGATGTTTTTTGTGCCGGGTGCTATGGTACAAATTAAATGTCATATGGATCTTCAACATTAATGCTGTTTTCAAAAAACAATAAGTGGGAATTAAATGCATTGTATTAAATTACTCATGATCTCTATCCTATTCTCTGTCCTCATCTCTCAGCAGTTTTTAATATTGAGCTGTTGTGTACAAGAAGTGCACATCTGTTGCTTGTTGAACATCTGGGATAATTTGCATATTAATGAATAATTATGTTAATTTGATTGTCATTGGCCTCTGCAATGTGAAAGATTAAAGATCTACCCAAGCAAAGAAAAGGGGGTTTCTCCTATTACTGATAATGCATTTGGCTCTCTCATGTAAGATAATCAGTGAAAGACGTCAAAGTCAGCAGAATAAGCAGATATTGAAATTCAAATAGCACCTTCTATCCAGTAATGAAACAGGTCTTTATATTACCGTCTCTTTTAAGGACTTTTCTAACTCTACAAACAGCCGCGTATGAATATTCCTTGACTTCAGTATCTAATGCTCCGTAAGGGTAAGGCATGGGGTGATTTGGAATGAAGGGCAGAACCTACTAGCTTGGACTTGGGTCATGCATAAGTATGGGGGTCACACTGAGGCATCCAGGGAGTCAATGTGATAATACTGCTGCTACTGCATCTCGACATCATCGGTGCATAAGCCTATATTGGAAATAAAACGGGATGTTTTGATGCATGTTACGTTCCACTGTCATGTGTTGTCCTAACTTTAATAACTGGGCCTAAACAATTCCTGAATTCCCAAATTTTATCAAATATTGTTAGCAGATATTCTAAGAATCATGTTCAGGTGCACCAATACTTTTTTTGCAGATTATACTGCTGTGAGAGAAAGGCTTATGTAGCTGCTTTTTTCAAAATAAAGAGAGTACCCACTTAAATTTATATATACATTTCTGGAGATTAAATAACATTATGCAGTTCACTTACTGTAACTATTGATAGGGAAGTGCAATTGCTATTTACTTTAAGCATGCAATGAGCAATACCAAACATTGCAGTATTCAGTATGCTGTCATTCAGGCCCTCGCCAATGTTCCTGACAGCAGCTGGAGGAACCAGATGGCAAATACAAAAGGATGGAGTGAGTCTAGGGGAAGAAACTCCGATACCTGGAGATTCATCTGATTAGAATGCCTGGTGGGTGCCTTCCACTGAACCTCAAGAACCTGGTGGGAGGCCCTGGGGTAGACTCAGATCCCACTAGAGGGACTCAATAATCTGGCCTGGGAATACAGGATCCCGCAGGAGGTGTTGAAAAAATGTTGTTACAGAGAAGTACACTTGGACTGCATCAACCTGCTGTCACCACTACTTGACCTCATGGCAAGAAAAATGGATGGATGGATGTCCATGTTGGAAAAGTACAACAACCTGCTAACATTCACTGCCTATGAAAGATGAATTGTGTCCATTTGTGTAAGGAGGCCAAGAAAGATAATCGATGTTCACTGTAACTATAGATTGCAGAATTAGCTTTTTCATGTGCTAATCTGTGCCTCTCTCACTCGTGTGTTTGCACCCTGTGTCTTGCATGATGCGATATGTTACTGTTAAAACATACTCCACAGTTCAAGAAAGCAAAAATGGAGAAAACTGGAATGTCAGAAGTTTACCTGAAGGGATTCCTGTAGCTACATCGAATGATGAATTGGCTAACGAGAACACATGGAAATGCCCATGGGTAGTCCTGACATTCATTCCATGAAAAAAATATATTGCAGGAAAGCAGAGCTATATTCTACAGCACAGAGCAATCTAAAAGAGAAGGGACTACAGCAAGTGAATCTTAATTGATCACATGGATTTATATTTGGCCTGTATTTCTCCTGCCCTGCCAATTGATATTTAACTCAGCCAATAAGATTATACTTGTTACTAGGGAAGTTGTCTCCAGGATAAATCATTTTTATAAGTAAAACACTAGTCTCCAATCAAATATTTGCCTAGCTTTGGAATCCCTTGACTAGATTTGCATTAAATCAGATTGTATAATGTTCAGCAAATTTGCCCTAAGTTTTAAGCAATTATGTGATGTGCCACACTGTCATTAATCAAAATTAATGTTATACTGGAGTTAATACTGTTCATGTCCTGAGACCAAGTTTGCTTTTTCACTGAATAGAGGGTATTTCAAACACTAATCATGACTAATCCCACCAGCTGTTAGGGGAGGTTGTTTCTGTCACTTGTTCACAATGAAAAAAGGTCTTTGTAATTCAGTTCCAAAAAAGTATATATAATTCCAAATCCGAATTTATTCACAATCCCTCTTGGCAGAATGGATGGGGTGTCTTTTATTTATTAATATTATAAGGAACCCTGCCCTTTACTTAAAACCTAAAACTGAATAATATTGAATATTGTGTGTTGCTCATGTTGTAAACTCATTAAAGTTGTGCTACTGTACAAATGTATGCTGTAACCAATTTCCTCTTGTCAAGAAGCACAAATGGATGATTGATGGCAGCGATGATGTGTCTCATTATTTTTTGGGCTACTGAAGGAGTAGAAAACAAGCAAATTTCCTAATCAGTGTTCCCACACTACTGGATTGTTATTTAATATGTTTAATTCTTGGTTTTACAGTAGAATTTTAAAGCCCTGACACACAAATATACTGTATAAACACAACAACACTTGCTACTCATACTCTCTCAATGCACCTCTCACGGCTAAGTGCAGGCTAACGATAGTTCACAGGAATATACAGGCAGCACAGAAAGCTACCAGGGACTGGCGAGAATTTATGTGGGGTTCAAATTTCTGCGTCACAGCTTCATAACCTTAAGAATTGTAAAAACTACTATGGAGTGCTTCCTCTCAAAAGTCACGTAATTTGAGTGTGTGTGCCATGCGGCGAATTGTTAGTTGAGAACAGGGAACTGAAGTAACAGCCTTATTTCCACCAACGCTGGACAAAAACCTCCATCAGTGGAGTTCACAGTGAGAAAATAAATCCTTGTTTACTGTCGGTTTCTGACTGACTCCGAACGAGGGGCAGAAGTCCCCCCCCCCCTTCCTATCAACCAGTATAAATGTAGCAGAGATTGATACACCAATACTGAGAGGTATTAGAATAATAAGGATATGAAGAATATGAGCTTGAACCAGGACAGTGTGCCCAATTATTTTGGACACTTCAGACCCTTCACAAAAAAAGTCAAGTACAGATACACTGCTTATGACGACATGAAACACAATTTCACTGACCAACCTTACATTATACTACAAAAAACTGGGTATAGTTGATGATAATAATACATATATTAGTTCCCCGTTCACATTGTTATGTGTATTTTTCCTTCTAAAGTATCGATCATTGTGAAAACCATGCTATTTCCTCTGAAAATAATCATGGCACCAAAATGTCATAATCTGACATCGCTAGCTGTGAGCTTTACAAATTTATATCAGGATAGTTTCACTCACCAGTGGTGCAGTGGTTACACATTTTTCCTTAAAGGTACTGACTCCATTTAAAAAAAATCTCTGGTATAAGTACATTGTGCTAAGTATAATTATAGAATCATGAATTGTAACTTGAATACATTTGCCTTAAGTATGTAAGTCTGCTATAATGAGTGTTATCATTAATACAATTTTCAGAGAGTGTGGCACCACTGTACAGTTTTCCTTGCCTGACAAAGTCCCAACCATTTGTCCTCATTTGTCTTTCAAAAGTGACAGTAAGAGGTCATCATAAGGGCAGTTTCACTCTGAAAAGAACATGCCACATCACATGTCCGATCACAGCCTCATGATAGAAGCCCCTCAGACAGTCATCCAACCACAGAGGAGAAACTGCCGGCTGCTGTTTTGAGTGGTCGACTCTCCAAAAGACTTTGTTTGCTGCCGGTGTAATTCAGAATCTGTCTGACGTGAACACCACACTGTTTTCCCTGGAGGAGAGGATGACTGCATTGGAAAGTAAAGCCGCTGGCCCAGTGTGGAGGAGTTGTAGCAGGAAAGACGGGCCCACAATCCCAAAATGGTGGTAAGAGCTAAGCTAAAGAGAGAAGCCATTGCTAATTGATAAGCTAAGTAAGTAACGCATAGATCTGAATAGTGTGTAAACAACTGTGGGGTTAACAATAAAGTTGTTACAAGAAGAAGAGAGAAACGAGTGCTTGAGCAGAACTAGTGTATGTTTTAATGTGCACAAACTGCTTAAACTTAATAGTTTGTTGTTGTTAAGTTTGTTTGTCGGTTGTATTTTATAGGAAACTGTCCGTCGTCTTGACACCTCTTAGGCAAATGGAAGGCCCCATGAACCAGAGCAGGGGTAAGATATAAAATAAGTTCTCTATATTTACTTTATCTGATCCATTTCATCATTGTGTTTTCACAGCCTGAGACGTCCCCACAACAAGGTAGGCACTGCACATTTGTTCGAAGCTTTCGCAGCAGGTAAATGGTAAATGTTTTTTTATTTATATAGCACTTTTCTAGTCTTGATGAGAACTCAAAGCGCTTTACAGTACAGTTCTACATTCACACACACATTCATACAGTGCATCTATTCGCAGCACTTAGTTATTCTATGGGGGGCCATTTGGGGTTCAGCATTTTGCCCAAGGACACTTCGGCATGCAGATGGGTCAGACAAGGGATCAAACTGACGACCTTCAGGTTGGAGGACGACCACTCTACCCTTCAGCCACAGCCGCCAAGTCCGGATTTGCAGTGTGGAAAATTACGTCATTGTAGATAAGTAACTCTGTAGTAATGGTGTTTTTTACTGTGTGCTTCTTTTGGTGAATTAGCGAGGCCATTTCCATTTATTAATAATATACTTTTGTCATGTTGGTTTCCATCTGCCTGTAAGACGTACTATGAGGGAACTTCCAGTACATCCAACCGCACCTTGTGGCTCAGGCAGCCGCATTGAACAATTAAGACCAGAGTCGACATAGAAGGAAGAAGGTAAGATCAGATTCACTACATAATTGTTCAGTTACAGTTGCTATTGTATTGTCTATTTGAACTGTACTGATTGTGTTTATAGCTGATTGAAACGGGGCAGAGTGTGCTGGTAGCAGATGACGTGGATCCATCCATCCACAGCCAGGAGCTAACCGACCTGTGTGCCACACTTCAAATAAGACTAGAGGTACACAGCTACAAACCATAGACGATTGTGACACCAAGAATTTAGGACCCAGAGGCGGCAGAGAGACATTTCAAGCCTCACCTGAGACCCCAGGTCTGGCTGTAGGCCTGTTTGTTCCTTTCACAGGCTAGGTCAGTTGGGTTTCTACACTATTTGTGCCGCATGTAAATAAAGCTTTTACTCAACATGTACCTCGTGAAAGTGTTTTCTTTCTTTCTCCAATAAATTAATATTTACGCCATTGATATATTGCAGCCAACAGGTTAACAAAGACATGAATTTAAACAACATATAACCTCAAACATCACATAATTATATGTATTCAGGCTTAGGGGTTATCATGTAGTCTTCAGTAACTGCAGTGCTTTTGGTATAAGTTTCCTAATAATTAATATTAATTAATTAATTGTTGTAAGTAATAATAATTTCCTAATTTTCGATTCAAATGTCTTTGGTTGGATCCAATGGTGGAGTGAGATAAGTTCTAGCCAGGGGTTTCATATGCTAAATAGATCACACCTGCCACTGGCTGAGTACCATTCAAGGTTATACATTTTATTCAAGTGTTTTCTTGATATGATATGAAACCTAGACTTAGCTCTCGACCTTTTAACCATACATATAAACAGCCTCCAGGCATTAATCCTATATCCACCGCTCTGATCCACAAGAGATTTTAAGGGTTAAATGCTTAAAGGCATTTACTGACTCATTTTTCCCACCTACGTTTTCCTGACTGTCATGGCTGGCAAAAGTTGAATCATAATGTAAAGCTTAAATTATCCATGTAGTATGAATGCTGGATACAATGTAAAATTGTGTCTGCTGAGCTGCTCAGTGTTGTCAGCAGAATCTTGTCTTGTACAGGTCAACTCCCAACAGCATGTGAGTTTAAACGGGGCTATGTGTAGTGATCTCAATAGATCCTCTAGATATTTCCTCAAATGTGTGTATTAAGAGTCCTACTTCTTAATTCACGTTACTCCATTTTTCACTGTATTTTATTTATTTATTTCTGCGCAAAATAAGGGAAGCAAGGAATGACGTTTGAAAAGGATTCTTTTGCCCTAAGTAACTGAAAAGGAGTCAGATTTTCAGATGGTTGATCCTGATGTTTTTAATATCTGGCCTAATGGTGGCAAAGGGGAGAACTAAGTGGGAGAGCATCTAGAGGAGCAAGCTCTATAATGCCTCACTATCAAGAAGTGTGAAGCATAGCAATGTCGAACAAGAGCCTAGTCTGGTTTAATACTAATCTACTCAGCAATCCCTAGATAAAGAAAGGCTCATAAAGAAATGCTGTATGCATTTATTTGCTGCTCTCTCTGGGCTGGAGGTAATGGGAAGCAATAAAGCTCTCATTCATTTGTTTATCACTGGTGGGGGATTGACCTCATTGCTTTGCACTAAGGCCCTATGCTGTGGACCTGGTCGGATGGAAACTATAATGCAGATTTCATGCTGGTTTCAGGTTTAAATTCCAAATGCTTTTCAAGATCGGTTCCGATTACTGTAGTTTTATATTTGCAACTGGGAAATACAGGAATTAAAATCTTTCAAATAGTTATAAGACATTGTTTCTCAAAATGATGCAACTCCTACTGCTTACTGAAGTCAGCTACAGTCACTATTCATCAGCAGCACTTCAGCAGCAGTGTATGTTGTGGGAAGGCAGATGAATATGGCAAGAGTAAGTATAATATCTTTTTCAACATGCCAGGATCTTGACAGTGAATTAAGATAATGTCACATCTATAAGACAAATCCCTTCCTCCTCACTGCTGTGGCGTGGCAATGCAATTTGAAAATTTTCCTCTCCCTCCGGGGCTGTTTCTTGGACAGGAGCAGCTACATTGATGTGAGAGGGGAGTTGGAGATTTTTGTTTTCAAAAATCCAGAGAGGCTATACTTGTCTTTATACTTTAATTAGGATTAGCATTTCATAAACAAAGGTGTTAGTTGAGTATAACTTTTTTGACGACCCAGAAATTTGACTAAGGATGAGTTTGTGTGTGTGCTGATCTGTCTGCATGTGTGTCTGAGTACACGCTCGTGCGCTGTGAGCAAGTTGCCATCATTGCACAAGCAGACTCCTTTTGATCATGCATACTAAGGTCTTCCAAATTTCCATTGTTTGCAGGCACGATATCAAAGCTCTTAATTTGGTACAACGTTTTTTTTAGTTTTTTTAAGGGGCAGCCACTGTGGAATACAGAAATAACTGAGAGACACTGTGAACTTCAAAAATAGAACAGAAAGACAGAAAGAGAAAACCAATGTCCTTATGTGAAATGATGTCTGTCACTAAGAGGGTATATCTTGTTCTCTTTCTTCAGTCTGGACATTGAGAGGTTACGCTCTGGGTCAATTCAATAAGCTTGGTTAATTTTTAGTGTGGGCTGATGTCATCAATTCAGCTGCACTGATTTTTCAATATGTCCCACAGATTTCATGCTGCATTTGTCAACAGCATGCACAAGAAAAAAACAGGCTTCTGGTGTTTTGTGATTCTTTCTACAGATACAAACAGACCAGAGGGTCATTCTGTAAAAAACAGGAAGGCAATGAAACTGAAGGCAACCTGGAGTGCTATAACATCTCTAAGGTGAAACATCATTTGAGCTGCCCTGCGCTGTCCACTTCCCCCCATTTAAGTTGTCTTACATTTAGCCACTGATGATGTGTTCCTTTCAGACTCCAGTGTCAGGGAGACAGAAAACAAGGACTTTGAACATGAGCTCCTCATCTCTCCTTCAGGCTCTTTATCACTCAGCCGCGGCATTTGATCGGGCATTTGTTCAACACAAGCAGTAAGCGTGTGCATGTGTTCACAGGACATTGTAGCATGTGCACCAGCCGTCGCTCGATCTCATTTGGCATGATGCACAGCAGCCTAATCTCCTTCTTAACACCCTGGCAGAGTGATGGCAACCCCTCCCGCCCGCCACTTTAAACCTGGATAAGTGTATCAGCACAGGCAGGAGGATGAATCCTCAGCCTGCCAAGAACACAAGCTTGCCTTTCTCATCAATCAATTTGACAAGGCCAGCCACAGAGCGGCGCCTTCCGGCAACCTGCCCCTCCCTCACTCTCCGTCCCTCAACCTCCCCAACCCCTCCTCCGGTCCATTTCTGAAAATACTGCACCACCATACTGTAGCAGAACAAATACATGAAAGAGAAGGAATACATGAAGGATGTAGGGAAAAATACATGCAGAGCTCTATGAGTGAGAGTTTACACAGCTTTCATAAAGTTGGTGTCAGTGACCTCACAGAAAGGGAAGGGATGGGAAGAGAAGGTTAAAGCCTTGAGGAGACGTTGATAAATGGTCCATGAATGCAACCACTGTTGACAGTGTTGCATGCTGGGGAGGGATGGGGAGCAGAGTGTGCCTGGTTTGTGAAGCGTGCAGTCACAGGATGCTGTTTCCATGTCTGATGGGGTAGAGTGGGAGCGGGCATGTGTGTGTGGTGACAGAAAGGCAGACAACCCAAACTGAGAGTGATAACAAGACATGAGCGCCATGCAGCAAGACTGTATCTGATCCCCTGCTTCACCCCCCTCAGAGGAGGAGCCACACATTTTCTTGACGGGTGCTGGGATTTTCTCAGCGATACCGTGACATTTGCAAAAGTAGAGACATCACAGATATATGCACCTATGGACAGTTATGAATCCAGCATGGTTGGATGCTGGATTCGTAACTGTAAACTGGTAATACTTGACGGGTATATTGTATGTCAGGAGAGTACACCTCTTGGGCAGAAGAAACACACACACACACACACACACACACACACAAAGAGAGAGAAAGGAGACTGCAAGTAAGACTGTATGTCCTGTGTTTCTCCCACTGATAATTCAAAGCATGTGGCTGCAGTGGAAGTATAATGAAGGAGTCATCTTGCAATCAGACAGAGAAGGAGCAGTTTCCTGGGAGACATATCTCAAGGGAGTTTTTTCTTTGGTGTATTGCTGTTTACATTATACATATTTAATATAATTATTATTCAAATAGCATTATTGTTACTGATGTATGGTATATTACTCCTGATGATACTAATTCATATGTTCTCGGCTCCAGCCCCCGTTTGTCATCAGTCTGACTTTTATTGTCACTAGATTTGTTGAGTTGTGTTTTATGTATAAGGCTTTCAAGAAGACTACCATTCAAGACTTACAATCAAAGGTTAAACATCATGAATAGACCTAAAGGATGTTTGTTTTCCTCCAACCAGGAAACTACTTGGTAGTACACCGCTGTGTCTGTCCTTAAGATATTCTGTATCGTCATGCAACACTTTGTTCAACAGATACCCTGTTTTCTGTATCATACGGTGAGTATGACAGTTAAGAAGACACTGTCATTTCATTTCATGTATTCAAAGGAGCTTTACGGTTAAATCTCTCATTTGAATCTAGTATCTACACTAACTACTTAAGCTAAGATATCCCTCATGTTTGCATGACAGTTTTCAATTGCTATGCAGCATTTAAGTGGAATGAAATTCATCTTGCACTCAAGCTAGAATTTCACGCTTTCTTTGTATAAGATCTCCCTTGCACCCCCACTTGGCAGGCTAAGTCCTCAAACTCGGGTCCTTTACCACAGGCCTTGGTGTTTGAGGGTTCTGCACGGTCTCTTAGCTTTTCCAAGGACTCTGCTCATCTGAACAGATGCTTTAGATGTTGTACCTGGGAGCCACTCTCCCAGTTTGGGGTTCACATACCCTAATACCCATACTGCCACGAGACATACATACAGACAGACACGCGCGCACACACACACACACACACACACACACACACACACACACACACACGCTACGGCATAGCACTCAACAAGGTGAGGCAAGCAGATCACACACACACACACGTATATATATATGGGTGTGGGTGGCATAAAAGACGCGCAAGTACCAAATGGAAACGACATGTTGACATTCTCTCATAGAAGAGGGATTACATAAGTGAAAAATGTAATTGACACAGATACAAGCATGAAAAGTCATATGTAAACATACCATAGCACATCTGCATCTCTGCCAAAATGCAGCATACACTGGCTGACAGCTCAGCTAATATCAGAATCCCTACACAAGCAAATGGGTACAAATCTACCAATAACAGCTGGAGCCGGCTGACAGCACAATACGCTGCTAATAATCCTCCTCTAATGGAACCAGATGTGACTTGTAATGACCAAAAACATTTCATTTTCTCACCGCCCCTGCCATGCTTTTACCCCGGTTACATCAAATTGTAATTGATAAAAGGAAAGCATTTTGAAGCCTTTCTTATAACAGACAAGGAACCCTTTAAAATTTCCATTTCGTTTTTTGGTGTCTAGTGCTGTCTGCCCAAATAAGAAATTACGATGTTTATCATTGTTCCACATGGCCACAGTGGAAGGCCGAGTGAAACGCTGTCACACAGACGTGAGGGAGATGTGATCATGTGTTGAACTGGGAGACAGTGCACAGTCAAACTGGAAATTCAGTTCTCTCCGCAAAAGAACTGTGAATCATGATGTGAAGTGGGTCTGATTATTGAATGGCTGGTGTTTGAAAGTTACAGAAACAGTTGCTGGAAAGGTTAAGGGGAGTCTGAAGCTATCTGACCATCTGACAAGCAGCGCAGATGGAGTATAACTCCCCCTCCACATAACATTTGAGGTGGCCCAACCGTCTAATACGATGTGGCGTTCAATGTATCAATATCAAAGCTACAATAAAAGCCAGCACAGGAAACTTAAATCAAGCACAAGAATGAAATTCCGGTCACGACCTGGACTGTTTGATGCTGGTGAGCTGTATTAGCTGCTTTGACTCCAGCTGCTACAGTCCAGTGTGTAATGGTACCATACAGTGAGTGTGGAGAGATCACATATGAGACAATGGGCCCCTGGGCACGGACGTGTAAAAGGTCAAATTAGTAGTCAAGAGATGAAAATAAAGCCAGAGCTACAGCTTGTTTCCTTAAAGCAAAGCTTTTATGATCAAACTCATTTCATCTATTGTTACTAATTTAACTGTATTTTAATGAAATACTACAAAGGCAGCAGGAGGGGTGGGCAAAGAATTTCAGTAATGAAAAATGAAGTTTCATGAAGTTGAAAAAAAAAAAATATCCTGATCAGCCAAAGACTTTATTTTTGTGTTAGCACGGACAAGAACTTCAAACTTCTGTCAGCCCTGCTGATAGAATAAATCCAATCAAACATCCCCCTCCCTCATCTCTCTCTCTTCTCTCCCCTCTTTTTCAACCCTTCCTTTTATTCCCTATTTTTCTCTGCTCACCCCGACTGGTCGAGGCAGTTGGACGCCCGCATTGAGTCTGGTTCACTTAGAGGTTTCTTCCAGTTAATGAGGGAGTTTTTTCTCTCCACAGTCGCTAAAGTGCTGCTCATTGTGGGAACTGTTGGGATCCTCTATAATTTTTTAGGTCTCGACCTTCTATGTATAGTGCCTTGAGCTAATATGTGTATTATGATTTGGCACTACACAAAACAAATTTAATAAAACTGAATTAAACCAAACCAGATCTTTCTCTGATTTGAATCAGGAGGCCAGACACAACCATAGAACGCTGTAATAACAGCTGGAGTTACGACAGGTGGAGACTGAACTGCAACATCAGGCATTCTGCTGGAAAATAGTTGTCTGTGAATATTTGAAACATTCAGTGTTGATGTATTCACAACATGCCATGTAAATAACAACCATTCCTCATTATGTTACTCAAAACATACAGAGTTGAATAAGCTGTAGATGTGTAAGTCTCACAGAAATAGTTTTATATGGAAAAATACAGATTTTTCTTTTCTAGTGGGTTTAAACTTTGGAAATGATCCAAGGCAGGGATGATACATTGCTTGGAATGCTACAGTATGAATCAGGCTATCATCTTAAACCTTCTTCTCTCATCTTGTCTGGCATGTGATGAGGTTGGATGAGTTAAAGGTTTATAACACCTGCCACAACAAACTTCCAGCACTTCCTTTCCTCCAAGTGCAGAGACACCTTCTGACTTCAGCTCACCTAAATCCTTAAGCAGTTTAGTATTTACATAATTGCCCTGAGAGACACTAAGCTAGATCACAGGGATGCATGAATTATTGATAATGTGATTGTGATGTCATCTGCACTTGGAGCAAGTCAGTTTCACAAACCATAAACACTTGACATTTTAATTGCTAAGAACATATGTGAATGTATGCCCTCATGTGCTCAGCAGTGACTCTCCAAATAAGAATGATTCCCCTTGCCTCACCAGTCAATTTGTGCTACATGACAGTGGCACTAATGTAAGAGTAATATCGCCTGCACCTCAGGAGAGCTATGTCTAACATTGCAGCCAACAGCCAGGTTCCTTCGAAGGCTTGCTGGGAAAAATGCAATGATCATCCATTCTGGTCCTGAGAAAGGAAATAAGCACACCATGTATCGCAATGCATCAGGGCAGCAGTATTTGTGAAAAGCAGCAGGAAAATATAATATGTGTTTGAGAAAGAGTGTCATCTGAGAAAAAAGCAGCGCATTGTGTTAAACGAGTACTTTGGTGGTAGCTGAAACCCCCTAGTGGATATGTTGACATTGATTTGGTGAGGTGCCTTCAGAGAGCACCAGGCATTTGTGACTATTCAGCACACACACGCACACGCACTCACACAAACACACACACAAACACACACACACACACTGCGGCATAGCACTCAACAAGGTGAGGCAAGCAGATGACAATGCACACCATTTCCGGCATTTTTGTATTGGGGAGAAATGAACATATGTAAAGTTGACTGACCCCCAAAAATAAATAGATATAAACAATATGAAGACAGCCAACGATGTATTAAACCAATTTCCAAGGATTTCCAATTTCCAAGGACACAAGGACACACTGAGTCATCTTTGTGGTGATTATTACTTGATGAGATGGATCTCCTGTGCTGTGACCTCTGAATGTGGCTAAGTATCAAGCCAACTTTTCATAAAGATGGGATAGT
Source organism: Pleuronectes platessa (assembly GCF_947347685.1). Taxonomy (NCBI): domain Eukaryota; kingdom Metazoa; phylum Chordata; class Actinopteri; order Pleuronectiformes; family Pleuronectidae; genus Pleuronectes; species Pleuronectes platessa. Next base: position 23,437,343 of record NC_070640.1, read on the forward strand.
CTAGTTTGTATGTGAAGACTTGGCAAGAAAGAAAGACAAAAGGTTTCCAGTGGGTGCTCCACTAAATGTACAATGAATACAATTTCTGGATAGTGGTTTAATGTGTCCTAAATGAAATCATGCATGTAAATCAGTATGTTGTGAAATCACTAGATGTGGCATCATGAGGAAAGGGGGTAAAGAAAGGCAACTTTGGCCGAGGAGAATTACTACAAGGAAAAAAATAAACTATGGACAAATGTGCAAATACTCAATGTTCATGCAGTTGAGTAGACAGACTGTAACTTCAAAGGATTCCTTCCCCTTTACAGATTTATTGTAAAAATATTCAATGCCTCACTTTATTCCCATCAAAGTGAAGAACAAAATCAGCACTGCAGATCTCTAAGTCAGTTCTAACAGACAACGTTGGAAATGGTGCATATCAAAAGGCACTTAGAGCCTTTTTAAAGCTGAGCTACTGAAAGTGAATGCAGACATAAGTGACCAATGTGCTTTTGGTAAGAAGGAGGGATGCTTGTAGAGGAGGGAAGTAGTGATAAACAGATGGACACAAAGTGAGGAATGAAATAACAAAAGGAATAAAACGCAAGGATGAAATGTTTGATGATCACCTTATGAATGCTGTTAGAATTCCCATAATTGCGAATGGGATTTCTGGTGCTGATGGATCGCACCCACGGCCACAGCACTCTCCACCTGAGGAACTGAATGTGACGACAGATGTAATATGAAAAATAGGAGTTGGTTGTGCATGAGCAGAAGGGGGGGAGACTAACTAACCAGACATGATGGCTGTTGAACAGTGGGTGGCATTTTGGCTCACTTTCCAAGGACTCATAGCTAAAAATAACCCAGCTGAGAATCACTGTTAGATTTATGGTAGAAACATTCAGTAAAGAAAGAACATGTTTGTGTTTTGAACTTCTTAGGTCACGTCTCCACTAGATCCAGTGTTGAAGTGGAACAGATTTCACTTCAGAGCGTTTTGAGATAAAGGTAAAAAAAAAGGTTCATAGCTTGATAGTAATTATCAATTAATGTTTGGCCAGTTAACTCTCCAGGCAATGCTGGAACGAAACAAAAAAAACAACTTTGATGGCAACCAGCAGCCAATAAGCAGCCAATTTTGCGTATCTATGATTGGCTCAGCATCAGAGGATGTACAGTCAGAGGGGAAGCAAATGAAAAAGAATAACACAGGGACGAGAAGTGCCAGATCTCTAATCCACTGAAGCATTCAAATGAAGAAAAAAAAAGACCATAGGGAAAATAAATAGTTAACAGTTAGTGCTCTAGGTGAAAATATTGATCCATTTGTCAAAGAGAAAAAAATTAAACATTTGAAAGGTGCTGATTTCAGTCCCAGGTGGAGGGAGCATGGTTGGACGCTTTCAGGAGTGCATCGTAGAAGTCCTGAAAATCCACACATACACTATATATTGAAAGCAAGCGAAGGAGGGCCAGAGCTCTCCGCTCTCTAATTTCAGGTGGGTTCCATATAGGCTACCCCACTCCACTACCACCTTCTCTTCCCCCAGCTCTGTGAAAACCTTCCACCTCCACTGTTATTTTGCCCAGCAAGGCTCTGAATACTTAATGTCAATGCACTGGCCAGACCCCTTCTCTTGCCCAAGGGGGGGTGAGCAACATAGACACACACACACACACACACACACACAGACACACACACTATGGTTCTTGCTGAGCTAATAAAGGTGTGCTACAGCCTCTCTCTCATATGACAGGTGACAGTGCTATCCAGGGGGGGAGGTGCGCTGTGTGACATTGTCCTTTTTGTCCCCAGGCCAAGTAAATGGGATAAAGGGAGAAAGCCGACAGAGTAGCTAAGGGGGGGGAGTAACATCCACAGCTACTCTAACCAACAGGGTTATGTTAAGTTCAAAGACAGCAGTGAAGGTTGACATTTTCAAGATTACAAGTCGATGTCCTGAGCATGTTGTCAATGTTGCTGTTTATCCGGCTACTGTGCTGTGGAATTACTACAATTGAAAATGTTAAGATCCCGCAGCATCTTGCCACAACGAGGCCACTCTTACTTTGGTAAAGCTCTTTGTGTTTCAGCATGATGTATGGGTCAGATTTGGATTCAGCTGATATGCTTCAGGAAGTATTTTGATAAAAGAAAGGCCAAAATACAGTGTTTTTAGACATAATATTATACATTTTGAAGTCGTTCAAAATATGAATTCAAATAAATATATACATATGTTACTTTTTTTTACGTTTCTTATACAACCTTGTCTTTGCCGTCGGCCAATCTGCTTGCTGCTCCCTCCCTGTGAGCTATCCATTCAACAAAATCACAACTGCTAGGACATAAATGGTGAAATGAGCAACCCATTGGATAAGGACAGTTGCACCTATATGTTGCACTTAGCTAAATTAAATGTAACTGATTTATAAAAATCAATCTGCACAATTTTCATTAATGATTAGTCACTTTGGTCATTTACAATGATGTGATGTCCAAAACTTCTCACATGTAAGGATTTCCTGCTTTGATTTATATCATCTGAACATTAACCAAACAAATTTCTGTGCTGTCAAATAAAACAAGTAAATCAGTGCATTTGTATAACAGCTGGTTTTAAGATCCATAAAGTAGTTCAATGAATAAGTAAAAAAAAAAGTAATAGTAATTACTGTATTATAATATTATTCAAAATCTATTTTATACAGTTAGTTTTAATAAATTATCTTGGCTATATTTTAAATTTTTTAACTACGTGGAGAAAACACTTTGTTACCTTAATCTTTTAATTAAATCATACAATCATTGCTGCACAGCAGTATTCCATCGAAACTGTCAACATTTGTAATTAAAGAGCAAACTTCATTCTGAGATTATATTTGATCCCAACATGGCGTGATCCTCAGTGAGGAGACAGACCACCTGCAGCCCTGACCACCAGGAGCCCAGCAACAAGAAAGTGCTGCACAGCCTCCCCCCCTGGTGAGGACAGTAGTATGGCACTTGCATTTTCTCTCCCTCCTGCTTGATCAACCAGTCAGAGAGCTTGCTTTGATCCAGCGACCCCCTGCAGCAGGTAACTGGTCACCCCTGAGTTACATTTGACTTCTTCCCCTTCCTGGGCTGATGGCTTAAACTGGCTCAGACCATATTTTGATCTGGTAAAGCCCCATAGACACAGAAATATCTGTTTGCCAAATGTTCCAGCATCTCCCCATCCTCTGAGCTTACCGAGCACCAAAGCTCCTCTGTGCTGAATCTCAAAAATGATATGGACAGTTATGGATGTTTCTTGGCACATTGCAAACTCAGCATGTATAATGTAGGTGGTCAGCCCTGTTGTAACGAGATTAACAAAAAATGCAGCCATGAGTTAGAAGTAGAAGTAGAAGAAATCGGAAGATTCCCTTTGGGAATTTCTATTTAGGCCGTCAATAAGATCCTTGGTGTTCTACAATCTGTGTCTCACCGTGTCTATTTCTTTCTATGTCTTTCAAGGCTTGCAGTAGGTGAAGAGATAAATGCACCCAATTCAGAACAGGTCAACAGATAAAGACAGCAAATTTATACCAGGATTAAAGATAAAATCTGTTGATTGAGAAAAGGTGAAAAGATGAAGAACAGTGCAGCACCTCGGGCTTAATAAAACAGAATGGCAATTAGTGTGCACAGCCAGGTCTCCTCTGCTCTGTCTATAAAACGTTGCTAATAGTGGCATTTCACATACGGACACTTTTGTCCTTCTGCCAGCCCAATTTCATGTTGTGCCAAGATTTATGTCATTAAAGCATCAGTAATGGGACAGCTTTATATTTCTATCCTAAAACAAGTACTTAACTGTTATTCAGCACATCCTACAAGTGCAAATCCCAATGGCCTCACACTAAGGATCTCTTTGGTCTATTGAGTGTCCAGTAATTTGACTATCTTCAACTGAAACGTTGCACAAATGTTCCTTCGGAGTTTTTGTCTGTATACAACTTACAGCATTGTAGATTTAATATGAAATGGATGCATTTTCCATCAATCGATACACCATAATCCACAATAACAAATACTCTGAATCTTCTACAAAAACTGAAATAGCTCATTCTATAAAGTAAACAGACCAAATTCTATGAGTGTAATACACCTTCATTTTAGCAGTTTATCCAATTCTTTCTGGCAGAGTTTCTCAAGTGTTTGCAAAATTTTATCTTGGGCTCTTTACACAGGTTTGGTCTTTTTTGCTACGCCACTACCGGACAGTCAGACACATGTCCTGAAGACACTCTCGTTTGTTTGCATTAGGTCATTGTCCTACTAAAAGGTAAACAGTTTCCCTCAGTCTCAGTTTGTGTGCATAAGCTCTTTGAGGCTGAGTCTACATTCATCCTTCCCTTAGCCAGGTGATGACCAGTGTCTTGCGTTATGCCCGTAGACTTCAGTTTTTGTTTCATCAAACCAGAAAACCTTTTTCCAACATACTCAGAGTCCTTTAAAGGCTTTTTGGTAAACTCTAAACAGGCTGTCATATGTCTTTTACTCAAAGTGGCTTCTGTCTAGCCACTGTACCATAACGGCTGATTGATGGAGGCTCCTGAGATTCTCATCCTTCCTGGTGGTTCTCTCATCTCCACAGAGGCCTTCGGGAGCTCTGAGTGACAGTGGGGTTGTTGGCCACCAGATTTCGTTTGCTCAAAATGGAGCTTGTTTTGAGCAAAGCAAACATTTGAATTGCCAATGCTCTTTGACAAATCAATAACTGAACAATAGATACCTCTCTCTCTCTCTCTCTCTCTCTCTCTCTCTCTCTCTCTCTCTCTCTCTCTCTCTCTCAATAGCTCCAACTCTCCCTCCTTGAACACCTCTTAAGCTGATCCAGCTGCCACAGCAGCACTGGCTGAAGGCTAGAAATATTTTACACAGATTAGCCGGATAACCATAATCACAGAGCTCGGTCCAGACTGTCTCTGTGCCTCCTCAGGATGAGGCCTTTTAAGTATTTTTAGTGTACATCAGGATTGAGGAGCAAACATTCAGTTTCACAGTAAAAGAATTGGCCTCAATGTTATCCACTTGCACGAGCAGTTGTTATCGACTAGCAGCGATGCCAGTCGACTTCTCTCTGGAAAACAACAACAACAATCTTTCCTTGTGCGGATGATCGTGTTTTGATTCAGAGTGTGCATGGGGGAGAGGGGGTGTTCACAGACAAAAAGAGAATGTGTTGCACACAGAAATAAGATTTTACCCATTTGAAAGAAGAAGACAAAAATCCATATGTGAGGGTCATTGTTGATATTGTGGCAGTCGGCCAAAAAATAAATCAATATATGGGAAAGACTGCAAATCACAATGATAATTAAACCAAACAGGATAAACCTCACCACAGTTTGAGGTTCCACAGCAAACACCCTGAACACTTTATTTGTTATTGAATGTAGATTGAAGGACAGAACACAATAAAGTATGCATTTTATCTTTGGGCTGTCACACTACACGATGCCTCTGGGAGATGCTCTGTCCTAACCTTGTGTTCAGAGTTCAAGCATTCTTAATCACGCTCACGGAATTATATTATGTTTCATTTGAAGCAGAAAATCCCCCATATGCCTCCCTAGAGGGTCTGGACCCCAGATAACAAACCAGTTGATTATTTAGATAATGAACAGCCTTGCACATGTCTCAGGAGGAAAAAAAGAGCTAATAGAATATGGAGCGAATGGCCAAGCAACTGCACTAAGATATTAGAAAACTAACAACTTGGACTGACTTGGAAGTCCAGCACAATATGAAAAAATATTGATGAATGAATGAAAAATACACAGCAATGTATTTTTTTGGTCATTTTAATCTACCAATTTCTGTTAACATACATGAAACCATCATACTGAGATCACTGAGATCCAAGCCAAATCAGTATGTCCCTGCCCTAAGTCTAAATAGTTTGAATCCATGCAAGGGAACATTTATATTTAAAAAAATAAAAACATTATAGGCAGTGTCCCATGTGGTTAAGTTGGTTAAATCTTTTCCTATCTTGTATTTAATATTTGTATTTCAGTCTAAGTAGTGCCATTTAAAAATGAGGGTGCTTCAATGCTTTACATTTTCTCTCTCTCTCTCTCTTTCTCTCTCTCTCAGTGCATTCTGGGAGTTTGTTGGTGAAGAGGTGGTGAGCGTGTGAGAGTTTGTGGTATTTTCGCAAATTGCTCTAGTTATATTCTAATCTGTGTGTTGTATGATTGTGTAGTTGTTAGTTGTTGTATTGTTATTGTGTCTGTGAGTGTTTGGTGGTGAGTGTGCCGTATGTTCGCGGCGGGATGGCGTCCTTTGGGCCGCTGTCCTTGTCTCTTAGACACGGAGTGAGGCTGGTGCCGCAGGAGGACGTCTCTGTGGAGCAGATGTTGTGGGGTATGGGAACTTCTCCTACGCATCACGGATGAACAAGGCGGTGGTGGTATTTCTGAAGGTGCAGAAGTGTGTGGCGCAGCTCGTGGAGAGCCAGGATCAGCTCGTCCAGGTGTCCCCGCTGGCGGTGCCTTCCACCCGGGTCACTGTGTCCGGTGTCCCCCCGTTTATCTCCAACCAGGCGCTGGAGCGATTTTTCCCCAAAATATTGCGATTGCGATTTAATGTGCGATTTTTTTTATTTTATCCTCTTTCCCCCCCCCCAAAAAAAACGTAATGAATGATTTAAATATGACGAACACAATATTAGATATATTTACTGTACAATATTCTTTCCCACATTTTATTTAACTGCTCATTACAGAAACAAGAACAACAAATCGGTATGCATTTAAGTAATTTAATCAAAGTCATTGTAAGTATAAACACAAGCCATCCCCTTTCTAAACATGTGTGCAAAATTTACCATCTTGAGATTTTTTTTTTTTAATTATAGGTTTCTTACTGCTCCCAAATCAGTAACATTTCCAGTGTTGGGAGGGATACTGTAACGGACTGGGTTTATGTTTATGTGCGTTTTTTACGTTGTTCAGTAAAACACTGTGTTCAAGGAGTGTTCTGATATCCTGGGGTCTGTGAAGGGGTCAGGGGTGGGACATGTGATTGCTTGGACCAATAGGATGGGGTTATTCGGGGAAGACAGTCTCTCATTGGCTGTTTGTGTTGATGAGCAGGAGTCAATGAGGAAGTGGGGTTTGTTGTCGAGGTGTACGAGAACGGAGTGAAGCGAGAAGTGACATGTCCGTGTAAAGATTAATAAAAGTTGTTAAACTACGAAGAAGTTCCTTGTCCTCTGTAAGCGAGGACGCTACATTCAGCAGTCAGGAGTAAAAAAAAAGTTATCCTCCGGATTCCGCTGCGAGCTCAGAGCGACCTACGATGAGTTTAAAGAAGATCAAACAAGAAGCCGACCGTCCGGATTATAACAGCGCGGACGAGGGACAGGGTGCGGCCGAACTCAGAGAGCGGGTGAGGAAAATGACCCGAAGAATGGAGTTTAAGAAGGAAGCCGACTGGTCGGATTAGAACAGCGCTGACGAGGGACGGAGAGCGGCTAAACACAGAGAGCGGGTGAGAGAAATGACCCGGAGAATGGCCGGAGGGGCTGGCTTCAGTCGGGGGCAGCGCGACGGAGAAATGGCGGGCCGCAGCTCGCGGGCGGAGCCACACAGGGACGCCGTCCCACCGTCGGCGAAAACCCCCAGATACGAAATCTAACTGGGAAGCATTTCATGCTCAATTTTAACTGTTAGCCCAGGCTGGAAAATGGTGTGTGGAGGAAAAAGCCCTCCAGCTCGCTATGTGCCTTACGGGGGATGCACTGACTAGCCTGTTGCTGCTAAGCCCCGCTGATAGGAGCAACTACGATGCATTGGTGAGGGCCCTGAAGAGACGATTCGGATTGTGCTCAACAGCCAGCCTGCTTCGCTCTGAACTGTGCAGTAGACAGCGCCGACCTGGGGAGCTGCTGAGGGATCTCGCCAACGACATTGAGGGGCTTGTCCACCGCACCTATACGCACATGCCCCCAGCCATCCAGAGTGAGTTAGCCCGCGGCCATTTCCTGCAGGCCTTATTACCAGCTGACCTGCGTATCCAGACATTGCTAGCCCATCCCAGGTCCCTCCAGGTGGCTCTGGAATTAGCCACAGAGAGAGAGATGCTGTGTGGTGGGACAAGGGCAACGGCAGTGGATATTACTGCACAAGTGAGAGCTGCGCGTGGAGCCAAGTTGAGTACGACAGAACCTGCATGGGTGGAAAAGCTAACACAGCTCGTGCATGCCACTACACTGCGAGAGGAGCGGTCTCCAAGACCTCGTTCAAGGGTCTGCTGGGGATGTGGACAGCCTGGCCACCTGGTTCGACAATGCCCCCGCAACCCAGCTAACCAGGGAAACGAGCAAGGGACCGCATAATCGGGATAATGCGGACCCCTGCTTCTGTTTCCCGCACCCCTTCGAATAAAGAGACATTAAGCTGCACTAATCGGATGGGAGTGCTACCATCAGCAGGTGAGGTTGACGGCCAGCTAGAACGGCTCATCATGCTGGGCCAAACGTGGATTGGAGACTGCTGGTATGCACCACTGACTATCGAGGGTTCAGAGTGTTTTGCGCTGGTGGACACAGGCTCTTCAGCAACGCTGGTGAAACCAGAGATGGTAAAGAAGAAAACAGATATTTTCCCCACCATAGTGAAACTTCAGACAGTCACCGGGGAGCGATCACCTATGGTTGGGGAAACATTAGTTGTGAAGGACTAACCCACAATGAACAGGGTCTACTTCTACAGCTTCTGCTGGAGTTCAAAGACTGTTTTTCTTTGTCAGAGAATGATGTTGGTCCGACTGATCTCATCGAACACGTCATCGACACTGGAGAGGCACAGCCCATCAGAATGAGACCACGACGCCTTCCCCTGGCCAGACAAGTGGCTGCGGATAAGATGCTGCGGGAATTGCAACAGGCTGGACTCATTGAGCCCTCCTCCAGCTCATGGGCCTCCCCAGTGGTTATGGTCCCCAAGAAGCAGAAGGACGACTTTCAATTCTGTGTGGACTTCAGGGCCCTCAACAAAGTGACCAGGAAGGATTCCTATCCCCTTCCGCGAATTGATGAGGCCCTTGATACAGTGGCAGGGTCTTCCTGGTTCTCCTCGCTGGATCTGCGCAGTGGATATTGGCAGGTCCCCCTCGCCCCTGATGCCAGACCCAAAACTGCCTTCATCACTAACGGAGGTTTGTGGCAGTTTAAGGTTCTCCCCTTTGGCCTCTGCAATGCCCCCGCCACGTTCGAGAGGCTGATGGACAAGGTGCTGGCTGATATTCCCCGCCGAGAGTGTGTCGTATATCTGGACGATATCCTGGTACACGGGGAATCCTTTGAGTCTGCCCTCAGGTCCCTCAAACGGGTGTTGGAGAGGGTGACAGCGGCAGGACTAAAACTGCATCCCCAGAAGTGCTGCTTCATGAGACGGGAAGTGACTTTCCTTGATCACACAGTTGGTGAGGGTGGTGTTGGCACCATGGAAGAGAAAGTACAAGCAGTGAAGAACTGGCCCAACCCCAGTTCTGTTCAGGACTTAAAGAGTTTCCTCGGACTGTCATCCTATTACAGAAGGTTCGTGAGGGGGTCTTCCTGCATAGTTGCGCCCTTGTTCTGCCTGCTGAAGAGTTCTTATGGACAGAAAAGTGTCAGACAGCGTTTTCTTCGCTGCGGGAAGCCCTGCTGGAGGCACTGATCCTCTCCCCACCTGACCTCACTCTTCCCTTCGTTCTGGACACGGATGCCAGCAACGTGGGCTCAGGTGCTGTATTGACCCAGTTGACACCTGAGGGAGAAAGAGTAGTGGCGTACTACAACAGGACATTCAACAAAGCTGAACGTCGCTACTGTGTCACCAGGCGGGAACTCCTCGCTTTGGTCAGCGCCATCCGGCACTTTAAATATTATCTTGGGGGCTTCCATTTCACTGTCCGGACTGATCATTCCGCTTTGCAGTGGCTAATGTCCTTCAAGGAGCCGGAAGGCCAGCTGGCACGTTGGATCGAGGAGCTACAGGCGTATGACTTCACGGTGGTATACAGACCAGGGACGCAGCATGGCAACGCAGATGCACTCTCCCGTCGGCCCTGCCATAGCTACAGCTGCCGCTTCTGCGACAAAAGGGAGGAACAGGAGTGTGAATGCGTGAAGACTGAGGTGAAATGTGCAGCTGTGGGACCTGGGGGTCCGTATGCCGATCAGCGACTAGTGGCTGTGGATGCAGAGGAGTGGAAGAAGAACCAAGAGGAGGATGGTGACATCAAGCCAGTATGCATGTGGGTGGCAGCACGACACAAACCGCGTTGGGAGGAAATAGCTGTGTTTTCTCGAGCCACGAAAGAACTATGGTCAGTGTTTGAGACCCTGCGTCTGTGTAATGGTGTTCTACAAAGGAGCTGGAAGGAACCAGCTACGGGAGAGACACGGTGGCAGGTGGTGGTTCCAGGGGCCCTGAAGGAGACTGTGCTCCGGGCGGTACACGGAGCTCCTGGATCTGGTCACTTTGGGATCTCTAAGACTCTCCGCCGGCTCCGACAGGGATTCTACTGGGGCCAACACAAGCGAGATGGGGAAGACTATTGTCGCCGCTGCAACAGCTGCACCGCACGCAAAGGCCCCACAGACAGATCCCATGCCGAACTACAACAGTTTCCGACAGGGGGACCCATGGAGAGAATTGGGGTCGATGTTCTGGGGCCATTTCCCCACTCAGAAAGGGGTAACCGCTATGTCCTAACCGTCATGGACTACTTCACCAAGTGGCCAGAAGCATACAGCCTGCCTGACCAGGAAGCAGAGACCATCGTAGATGCTTTGGTGGAAGGAATGTTCAGCCGAATCAGGGCACCTGAGGTCATACACACCGACCAGGGCAGGAACTTGAGTCCCGTGTGTTTGCAACCATGTGTGAAAAGCTGGGTTCCCATAAGACACGCACCACACCCCTCCATCCACAGAGCGACGGCCTGGTCGAGCGGTTCAACCGCACACTGGCGCAACAACTTGCAATAGTGACCGCTAAACACCAAAAGGACTGGGACACCCATGTTCCCCTCGTGCTGATGGCATACAGGTCTGCTGCCCAAGACTCCACATCCTGCTCCCCCGCCCTACTCATGCTAGGCAGAGAAATCCGGACTCCGGCTGAGATGATGATGGGCCGACCTCCGGACACCCCGCTGGATCCTCCGGGGCCTGAATATGCCAGGAAGTTACAGGATCGGCTGGATTCCGCACACAAGTTTGCCAGGGGACAGCTGCAGAGTGCAGGGGCAAGACAGAAGAGGAACTATGATGTACACACCAGAGGACGACATTTCGAAGCCGGCGACTTGGTCTGGGTGTTCAACCCACAGAGGAAGAAAGGCAGATGCCCAAAGCTGGACAGCAAATGGATGGGGCCCTGCAGGGTCCTGGAGAGGGTGAGTGAAGTCATATACAGGGTCAAACTGCCGCTGAGAGGAAGGAAAGTTGCCCTCCACAGAGACAGACTGGCTCCCTATTGGGGCACAGCAACTCCACTGTGAGTAGAGACTGGAACACAGAGCGTCGGGGACACTGTTCGAGCTTCTCCCCAACATCTCTCTGAGGTTCCGGTCCATGCTCCGGATTCCACGTTGGCTGGACCCTCCTCTGCTGCACCGCCGCAGAGGGAACGGAGACCTCCTGACCGCCTGGGAGTCTTTGTTCTTCCCCTCGGGGACGAGGGACTTTGATTGGGGGAGGTAGTGTAACGGACTGGGTTTATGTTTATGTGCGTTTTTTTCGTTGTTCAGTAAAACACTGTGTTCAAGGAGTGTTCGGATATCCTGGGGTCTGTGAAGGGGTCAGGGGTGGGACATGTGATTGCTTGGACCAATAGAGGGGAAGTGGGGTTTGTTGTGGAGGTGTACGAGAACGGAGTGAAGCGAGAAGTGACATGTCCGTGTAAAGATTAATAAAAGTTGTTAAACTACGAAGAAGTTCCTTGTCCTCTGTAAGCGAGGACGCTACAATACTTTCAAAACGTATTCCGTTACAGAATACAGAATACGTCGTTATAGTCAGTGGAGCAGCAGCAGTTTAAGCTCTGTGTCCGCGGATGCGGCGGGCCAGCTGGATGCGATGGAAGGGCAGTTTGCGGTTCAGCAGCTCCGTAGATTCCCGTTCATGTCCGGGTGGTCGTGCAGCGGTATGGAGGCGCCGGGTCTCAGCAGGAACACCCCCATGCTGAACAGCTCCGTCTCGCAGATGTGCATGTAGGTGACCTCTGGAGCCCCCCGCCCCGGAGCTCGGCTTGCTTTTCCGGGGAGCGATTTTCAGGTCCGCCACCCGCACCGCCGTCACCGGCGAGATGAGCTCGCTCTGTGTGTTCGCACACGTTGCGATTAGAAAATCGCGTTTTATCATATCGCGATTTTATCACAAATGCAATTAATCGTTCAGCTCTAGTGGGGATGTTGGTCACAAGCGGATCTCTTGTCCCCGCAGACAGCACGCAGCAGGGCCCGCTGGGGCTACTGTGGCTGCTGGGGGAAAGGAGGCTGTTCATTTGGAGCTCAGCGAGGCAGGCGGCTCCGCGCCGGCTGTAGGTGCTGCCGTTGGCCCGGGGGACGAGTCCGCTGCTGTCGGCGGCTCGGTGTCTCAGGTTAGCACAGCAGGACAGGTGAGCACTGAAGATATAGAGGTGGTAACGGGTGTTAAAGGTTCTATTGTGGTCGGGGATGAGGGTGGTAGCGGCACAGTGCCCGGTGCCTCAGCGGTCGGGGGTGCGGGTGTTAGTGGCCCGGTGGCCCGGCGGTCGGGGGTACGGGTGTTAGCGGCCCAGTGTCCGGTGGCCCTATGGTCGGAGTTGCGGGAGTTAGCGGCCCGGTGGCTCTATGGTCGCATATGGTGTTGGTAGAGGCCTGGTGGCGGGTAGCTCTATGGTCGGGGATGCGGGTGGTAGCGGCGCTGTGGCCAGTGGCTCTATGGTCGGGGTTGGTTGTCAAGGTAACGACGTGGATGCTGGTATGGACGTTGACTCGGACTGTGAAAGCGGGTCAGTTATAGGAAGCGCTTCACAGAACAGTGATTTTTACTCTCTGGAGGAGATAGATAAGTTCCTAGATGATACATTTGGGAAAACAGTAAATGTAAAGACTTTTTCCCAGATATTGGGAAATTTATTCAGTCAGTAACAACACTACAGAAGGATGTTGGGCTGAATCTATTAGATGAGAAGAAGCGTTACAGTCTAAGAAAATGTGTCACCGGGGTAAGAAAGGGGTTAAAGGTATCGAACACAAAAATGTCAAAGAAGTTGAAAGTGTCAAATTAAATATGTTCTTAACATCTTAAATCACGGGGTGTTTCACTGCTGTTGTTTGCTGTTGACTCTCTTCATTTTTCCCATGCAGGATTTAAGGATAGCATCGTTAAACATAAACGGGGGCAGAGATGCTAAGAAAAGAGCTGTCTTATCAGAAACTATAAAGCAGAAGAGACTGGATGTAGTATTTCTTCAAGAAACACATACGGGGAGTCTCAATGAGATCGACTATGGTGGGATGGAAAACAAATCCTCAGCCATGAGACCAATAAAAGTACAGGAGTTGCCATCCTTTTTTCTAAAATATAATCTCTCACACAGAGATAATTCAAGATAGAATCCTTGTTGTAAAAGCTGAAATACAAGATTTTAAATTCAGTTTTATTAATATCTATGCACCAAAAAAAGGCTCTGAGCGGGAAGGAGTTTTTAAAATTTTAAATGAAACCCTAACCCATAGACCAAAATGAATGTATTGTGTTGGGTGGAGATTGGAACTGCTGCACAGTAGCGTTTTACTCTGAGCTGCTCAGAGCAGTACATTGTGATACAGACGCCACTGCAGAGCTGTTAGAAGGACTTCCTCAGCTGACTCCTGAAGAACAGGATATTCTAAACGCTGACATCACTCTAGAGAAGCTGACTACGGCCGTGGCGCAGATGGCGTCCGGAAAGGCCCCTGGAGTGGATGGACTACCTGCGAGTTTAAAAAAAATTTCGGGGTAATTTGGGACTTGACACTTTATGCATTTTTAAAGTGTTTTAAAAAAGGGACACTTCCTACGTCCTGTAGACGGGCAGTTCTCTCTTTGCAGCCTAAGAAGGGAGATCTTAGCCTTTTAAATAACTGGAGACCAGTAGTCCTTTTATGCACAGATTACAAAATCCTCTCGAAAGTTTTATCCAACAGGCTGAAGACTTATATCGAACAGCTGATCAACCCAGATCAATGTTACTGTGTGCCTGACAGATCCATGCTGGACAATCTGTTTTTAATAAGAGATGTGTGTGATGTGTGTAAATTATATAATGTTAAGGTTGGTATTATATCAATGGACCAGGAAAAAGCATTTGACCGTGTGGATCACGATTTTTTTTCCTCCAATTTAGCAGGCTCTTGGTTTTCAGGGGGGGGTCCTTTCCTGGATCAAGCTGCTGTACAGTGGGGCTAGTTGTGTGTTGAAGGTGGGGGGAGGGCTGAGCTGTCTTGTGCCCGTCACGAGAGGCATCAGGCAGGGCTGCCCCATCTCAGGACAACTCTACAGCATCGCCATCGAGCCCCTTCTGTGCAGGTTGAGGAGCAGGCTGAGGGGTCTATCTGTCCTACAAGGGGAGAGTTCTGATAGTGAATAACTTGGTCGCCTCGTCTCTTTGGCACAGACTTGTGTTAGTGCCACCTCCAGGTCTGGTGAAGGATGTGCAGCATTGCCTGGTGACTTTCTTCTGTCCTGGACAGCACTGGCTGAGAGCAGAGCCCCTGTATCTCCCTGTGGCAGAGGGAGGTATCTAGAACTGCAGACTGCAGACGGCGCAGAAGTTACTGTACGGCTGTGGTCTCTGCTGGTTTGCTCCTGCTCCTCTGCTGCTCAGGCAAGCTGGTCGACTGGGGCTGAACAAACAGTTATTTCTGTTAGCAACAACTGAAGCTGACCTGACTGGGCTGACTCCGTTTTACAGCTCAGTGGTAAACGCCTGGCAGACGCTGGAGGTCAAGCGGACTCCTGACCCCTGACCAGGGATATGGCTGTTTGAGGAGCTGCTGTTTTACAATGAGTTCCTGAGAACTGACAGTTTTTCCTCTACAACATTAAGGAATACGTTTCTTGAGGCGGGCATCATCAAACTGGGCCACCTCACAAAAGGCATCCATGGAAACACTCTGTGACGTCACCAAGATCAGGTCCTCCAGAGTGCTGGAGAGGATTGTGTAGGAAGTGTTGCAGTCCCTGTCTGTGCCACTGAGAGCGTTTGATGAAAACCGTACTCCAGCTGACCAAAGGGATGATGACTGTGAGTACCTGTTTCCCTCTCTGATTGTCAGCCTTGCTGCTGACAGGTGGCGAGAGGAGAGTGGAGTGCTTATTTCCTTCAGAACACCGGTGCTTGGAAGTTTCAGCTCTTCTGGGAAGAAGCAGCTTTATGTCAGCTGTGTGAAGGTGCTGAACCTTCGCTCACTGGCTGGAGTCAAGGAGATGAGGTGGACTGAGGAATTTGCTGCAGGCTACACCCCTGAAGGCAGGTGGAGGGTCCTGCATAAACCTCCTGTTGAAAAACGGGTGGGTGACCTCCAGTGGAGGATTATCCACGGAGCTTTAGCTACAAACAGAAACAGAGCTCACATGGATATGGTTTCGGTGGTGACAGGGAGACTCTAGAGCACCTAGTGGTGACTTGTCACCACTAGGTGCTCTTCCTGTATGGCATGGCTAAACTGGCCACCTGGAAGAGCAGTAAGAACAAGATGTTGGGGGTAGGCTGGACAGATTTGGTGAAGTGTTCTAAAGGCTTGGTAGCAACTCACGTGAAAATAGAACACGCCTTCTACAGCCTGACCAGTAACCTGGAAGCTTTTAGATCTCAGTGGGGGATCCGACAGGTGTTATGTTCAATAGAGGAGGACGGTTCACTGATTTTTTTAATTCCGTGTGGGTGTGTGACATGTAGTTTTCTTTTGTAAAATGCGATATGGACTTCCGGTGGTGACGATGTAGGAGAAAGCCGCTCGAAAGAGGTCTCCCAGTTGAACTATTAATATTTACCTGTAAGTACCACAATTGATTCGGGAAAGTGAATGATAACAGTTATAACTTCGACACAGCCGTGAAATGAGTGGTTCTAAATCTAAAGCGAGCAGTACACGAGCTGTCCAGTTACTCGCGGCGGTGCGGCTACGGTAGCTAGCAAACTTGCTAAAATGGCAGCCACGAGCCCTGATGCTAGCAGCAAACCTGGTCTCGTCGAAGACGCACCGGACATTTTTTCAATGAGCCAGCTGGTTTCTGAACTAGAGAAGCAACGAGCCTCGCTTCGGGAAGACATGTCTGTGTTAATCCAGGAGTCCGTTAAACCCTTACAGACTTCAGTGGACGCACTTCGTGAGACGGTGAATCACTTTAATGGTCGCCTCGCCGCTACAGAGTCCCTGGCCGGGGACAACTTTGAGCGCATAACGGGCGCGGAGAACACAGTGAAGATACTGCAGGCCCAGAACAAGTCTCTTCAAGACCGCCTCGACGATCTGGTAAAACTCCGGGCCCTGATGGGTTCACTGTTGAGTTTTTTAAGTTATTCTCTGCCGTCATTGCACCTGCCCTCCAGAGAATGTATAATGAGTCCTTTGTTGAGGGCCGACTGCCTCCTACCCTGTCGGAGGCCACTATTTCTCTTCTGCTTAAGAGTGATAAGGACCCTCTTTTGTGTGGTAGCTATAGGCCCATTTCCCTGTTGAATGTTGATTTAAAAATCCTGTCAAAGATCTTAGCCCAACTCCTACAACGGGTCCTGTCATGTATAATATCAACCGATCAAACGGGTTTCATGCTTGGTAGGCACTTGTTTCATAACACAAGGAGGCTTTTAAATATCATTGGTTCTCCTGGTTCAGGCGTTCCGGAAGTGGTTATTTCACTGGACGCAGAGAAGGCCTTCGACAGGGTGGAGTGGAGCTTCCTTTTTTTTGTTTTGCAGAAATTTGGTTTCAATCTGGAATTTATATCTTGGATTAAATTGCTTTATGCCAGCCCAGTTGCCTCTGTCCACACAAACGGACTCCAGTCTGTTCCATTTCCCCTTTATCGAGGAACCAGACAGGGCTGCCCTCTTTCCCCCCTCCTATTTGCCATAGCTATTGAACCTCTAGCCATCTGGCTACGCCAGGGGGGTGGGTTTGAGGGCATCATCAGAGCTGGGAAAGTTCACAAATTATCGTTGTATGCCGATGACCTCCTCTTATACATGTCTAATCCAGCTGCCTCTCTCCCTGTGGTTCTAGATATCCATGACAAATTTGGGTCCTATTCAGGTTATAAACTTAACATCCACAAGAGTGAAGTTCTTCCCATTAATTCTGCGTCAAAAAATATACCTCAGTCCTTATTCCCTTTCAAACATGCTACAGGTGGATTTAAATATCTGGGGGTGCATATTACTGATTCAATGAGTCATCTTTTCTCTAAAAATTTCTCTCCTCTAGTTGAGAAATGTAAACTAGATTTTGTCAGATGGTCTGGTCTTCCACTATCCCTTGTGGGTCGAGTTAATTTGGTTAAGATGGTTGTTTTACCGAAGTTTTTATATCTTTTTTACATATCCCTGTCCTTATTAAAAAGTCCTTTTTTAGCTCGCTCGACCAACTAATAGGTTCTTTCCTCTGGAGCAATAAAAATCCACGTATCAGAAGATCAGTTCTACAGCTCCCGAAGGCTCTTGGTGGCTTAGCTTTGCCCAATTTCCTACACTATTACTGGTCCTGTAATATTTATAAACTTTTATACTGGATTAATAACACAGCAGATGACCAGCGCCCCGTGTGGGTGGATATGGAACTTGCATCCTCCAAGCTCTCTCTTCATTCCCTGGTTTGCTCCCAGCTCCCTCTAACTGCCCCCAACTTTACCTCCAATCCAGTGGTAACTAACTCTGTTAGAATCTGGATTCAAATGAGGAAGAACCTAGGCCTTCATAGGGGCTCAGACCTCTCTCCTATTGCTAACAATCACCTATTTCTGCCCTCTTGCACTGACTTGACCTTTCGGACGTGGTTCAACAAAGGGATAACAAAATTTAAGGACCTTTACAACCAAGGGACTTTTATGTCGTTTTTAGAGCTCTCAAGAAAATTTGACCTGCCTAATTCCCATCTATTTCGTTTTTTTCAGACAAGGCATTTTGTTCAGAATCAGAACCCCAAATTCCCCAGTCGTCCCCCAGAAACATTGATTGATTCAATACTGGCTCTTGATCCCGGACAAAAGCGGCTAATTTCTAGCATTTACAGCCTTATCAACTCTTCTCTCGATAGCCCAGCATCAGGCCCCAAGTATTCTTGGGAGCAAGAGCTTGGAGTCACACTACCTGATGATTATTGGGAACAAGTATTACGGTTGGTTCATTCCTCTTCAATCTGTGCGAGGCATGGCCTCCTACAATGTAAAGTAGTGCACAAAGTTCACTACACTAACTTGAGGCTATCTCGAATTTATCCCAATGTAACTGACTCCTGTAACAGGTGCAAACAATCCCCAGCAGATCATTCTCATATGTTCTGGTCCTGTCCCGGGCTTGCCACATTCTGGTCTGAAATCTTTAAAACTCTTAGCACAGCATATAACACTACCATCTCTCCTCAACCTCTCTTGGCTTTGTTTGGGGCCCCCCTACAGCCTTTTGCCTCTAGAGTTATACAGAATGTCCTTGCCTTTACCACCCTGTTGGCCAGACGCCTTATACTCTTTAAATGGAAACACCCTCAACCCCCATCTCACAGTAGGTGGGTTGAAGAAGTTTTACTGTTCATGAGTCTTGAAAAGCTTAGATTGTCCCTGAATGGTTCCTTAAATTCATTTGAAAAGACTTGGAGACCTCTCTTAAGTCATATTGAGTCTTTGACATCTCTGCGTTATGGTGATGACTGAGCCCCCCCCTCCCCCCCATTTATTTTATTTTTAATAACAATTCACCCTTCCCCTTTAATTATTTATTTTGTTTTATTTATTTATTTATTTATTTATTTTTATATTTGGTTGTTTTTCCGTGTTTATGGGTTTGTTATGGGTGCTGGGGATGGGAATGTGGGAGGGATAAAAAGATGGGGAAAAATGTAAGATGGAAGTATTCCCTGTTATATTGTTGTATCTCGTGAAACTACTTCCAATAAACAAAAATATAAAAAAAAATAAAATGCGATGTGTTATTTATGACGTTTATTTCATGAAATGATTTAAATAAAAGTTAACTTCAAAGTCTCTTCAAAGGTTTGACTTGTGTCCAACTGCAATACTTCTTGACTTGTTGTGAAAACCCAATGTAAAAAAACTTCAACCGGAAGCTGGGAAAAACTTTCGGGTTAATCTGAACGGTTCCGGCACCTTAGCTCGGTCAATTAGCGACTTGCAGAATATAAAGCAGAATATATTTAAATATTAGCAAACACACAAAACAATATATACTTTAACTGTTGTATAAATTTGAAAAGATTTAATGGTAAATGGTTTTGTATTTCTATAGCGCTTTTCTAGTCTTGATGACCACTCAAAGCATTTTACATTCACCCATTCACACACACATTCATACAGTGCATCTATTCGCAGCACTTTGTTATTCTATGGGGACCATTCGGGGTTCAGCATTTTGTCCAAGGACACCTTGGCATGCAGATGGGTCAGACTGGGGATCGAGCTGCCGACCTTCAGGTTGGAGGACAACCTATCTACCCCTCAGCCACAGCCACCACAGCCGTCTTTAGATCATAAGTGACATGTCATACCAACATTAATATTTAGTCACCCACGAATGAAGTAGTGGCTTGTACAGCAGGTGAGTAGTTTACGACTGTATTGTTCTGAACTGTCAACTCTATGATACATTTCACAGCCAAAGAATCAAATTGTACACAAAAAAGAAAGAATACACATTGGAAAAGTAAAGAAGGAAGCAAGGGGCTTCTTGTACCAAATGGAGCCAGGCAGTTTGTCGTACCATGTAGCCTATCTGAGGTTGCCTTAGATTACCTCTTACAAACAAAGTTGTACACAGTGGTGCTCTCTGCACACAAACACATGCTCTGTTATCCTCTGCATCTCCCAGAGAAAGCCAGAGCCGCAGGTAATGCTGCACAAACACCCTGATAGAACGCAGCAAAGCAGCAACAGTAACTGTGTGTCAGTAGTCACAACAACACAGACATACTGTTCATGACAGCGGCTTCTATAATAATCGGCCCATGTTGGCTAGAATATCCAGGCTTTTATTGTGCTCGTGCCAGGGTGGTCTCCACTATCAGCTGCTAGTAGCAGCAATTAAAGTTCAACAGAATTTCATGATTAATAATAATGGGCAAAGCAGCTAATTATACATGTATTTCCCTATATTTAAATAGATCTATTCTCCTTCCATCCTAAAACTATCGATGTGAATTGACTCTTGTGTGTTGAGCTGAAATTATTACTAAAAATGATTAAACATCAAATAACGTTAAAATACACACACACAAATATCAATTATTGTTATAGGACGTATTTTGGGGTAAAAAATAGTTCATATGAATACTATTCAATGTAAGCTATATTATATACTAGAAATAGTGATATCTTGAAATCTGCATAAAGAAAACAATGTACTGACAGCAGTGTGTGTCTGAGTGTGTGTGAGTATGTTTGTGTGTGTGCGTGTGTGTGTCCGTTCAATTTGTGTTGATCTATTGATTTAAAAGCTGTCCAGTACAAACCAGGTATGATGAACTGCTCAGTACAGACACCTTTCCCTTGTCAGTCTTATGAAGGAAAGATACAAATTGATGAAACCACATACAGCAGGAAATACATTCCTTCCTTTCCTCTGTTTGTCTTTAGTGAGAACAGGTTAGCGGTTCTCCACTGCAGCCCAGTTATTATTGACAGAATTATGCATAATGTCACAAAAGTCTCCACCAAAATAGCACATCATTTACTCAGGTTTTGTCCAATTGGATCAATAGGTTTCGTGAATAGACTGCGTGTCAGAGTAACTAGCAAATAGACAAACACTCATCCATATACCCTGCCCCATCACTTCCATGTAAACAACAGTAAATTTGTGAAATGCTGTTTCAGATTCGTTGCACCAGAGCAGGAACAACAGCGGCAAAAAAAGTGGTGAAAGAAAGTCACCTTCAGAATAAGGAAAGGCACATATTAATTTACTTCATGAGGACAGAGTAGGGATGTGATGATGGATTGTTCAATCTGAGTAATATACTTTGTTAAAGAAGACTGATGGTAGTGGCTGGGGAGGTAAGTGTTTTTCCTTCCCACTTCCCCTTCTCTAATAAATGTTGAGAATACCTGGAGGGCTGTTCCTCATAATGACACATTACCTGGTCTGATATTGCCACCACATGGATGCCATTTCAATGTCTGCGTGTGATCACATGACAACGTGTTTTGGGAGTAATCGTGCGTGTCCCCTTTTTTTTCCGGTCATGATGCCTTCGGTGCGATGTGTGTGGAACTCGCCTAGAAGAAATATGAACGGTGCCTCATATACATATATTGCCGAGCATTTACTGTATGTATGAAGGAAATATCGACCTTATTCATTCTGAAACTCCACTGTTGTTTAAAGGTAAGAATGATGTTGAAAGGTTCTACAGCTCCCCTAGCTTCTACACTGCTTCACCCGCTGGGCACCATGAGGCTTGGTCTGGTAGGAAATTCAGGATGAAAGCTTTGTTCATGTCTTATGCATATATTTCAATGATAAATGGTGGAACAAGTTAAAGTGCAAAGTTAAAATGACTTTTTGTATGTTTCGGAATACTTTCAGAATAAAGGTCCAGTGTGTAAAATTTAGGGGAAAGGGATCTATGGAACGAAATTTTATATAAAATAATCCTAGTGATTTTGTTACGAGTGTGTTTCATCTAAATTATACAAATTGTTGTTTTATTTAACCTAGAATGGGCCCTTTATATTGAAATACTTTACATTTACATCAGGGGGGGTCCTCTATATATCAATCAATCAAATTTTATTTGTATAGCCCATATTCACAAATTACAAATCATCTCATAGGGCTTTAACAGGGTGTGACATCCTCTGTCCTTAACCCTCAGCAAGAGTAAGGAAAAACTACTAAAAACCCTTTTAACAGGGTAAAAATATGTAGAAACCTCAGAGAGAGCCACATGTGAGGGATCCCTCTCCCAGGACGGACAGAAGTGCAATAGATGCCACGTGCACGAGGCCGCCATTGTTTTTTTTAGTAGTCCAGACTGGACAAACGAAACACCAATTGAGTTTTTATGACAACTGAAGGCTACCACAGGTTCTCCTTCACGTTTGGAAGGGGAGGATGAGGTGAAAGGTATTCAGTTGCCACGTGCATTATGTCACTAAATTCTACACATTGCAACTTTAAGTGAAAACAGGGTCAAACCAAACCACAGTGGTTTAAACAATATTACCCAGGCCATGCTAGGTGTGTGTGCAGTGTGTAACGACTGTGCCGCCTATTTATTGCTTCTCACGGACATTTGTTGTTCACACTGGGAGGCATGCATGCAGTGTGGCTGCTCTAACCTGATGACGTGCAACTAAATGAAAAGCAAGACAGTCTGTAACACACACGTTCCCGGGCGAGAGAGACTAAGGCTTTTTGACATATAGCTATTTTATAGATTAATTTAGTAGCTACAGAAGCACTGACTTGTATGATTTGGTGCAACACAATTTTGAGTTGCAGATACATATGCAAGTAGTTTCTCAGAAAACTGGGCTCCGTGACAGTATAACAGGAATGGCATTCTGAAACAGACACAAACACACACACACGCACACGCACGCACGCACGCACGCACGCACGCACATGCACACACACAATTGAATGTGCCTGGGGCAGTTTTACGATGTTAGGGTTATCATCTATCTTGGAGTATTAAACAAGCCTAACTTTACTCATTTATTACCTAAATAGTCAAGTGAACAGGAAAGAAGAAATTACGAATAGAATATGTCTGATGTGTTCAATTTACATAATACAACTTTTTCTGACTTTTAATAATAAATATAAAACATGGTATATGTTTTCTTTTTTTAAAGTTCTCCCATAATTCTGGCATATCAAATGAAAAATGTTAAGTGTTTTTTTTTTGTTTTTTTTTAATTAATTGGCATATATGTATAAAAATAAAATCATCATAGGCAATGACTGAACCTGTTAATGTAGTAGCACACTTTTCCCTAAATTTGAGCAAAATAGAGACAGTGATAAAGGAGCTGAAGTGGAGACCTTCATTCATTTAATAAAAAGACAGAAGATGAATTATTTGGTTAAGAAATATTGATAATTTCACAGCTGAATGCACCTTCTGTTCCATTTCCTTTTCAGTCAAAACAATTCACAACTGTGCCATGCTTCTCACATAATGTGGAGAAGCAACACAGAATATCATCCAGAGACACAAGTCATAATGACTAAAACAATTAAGACTACCATCAAGCCAATATCACACAGATGGCACCAACAAGGGGCCAGTGGAGTCCTAGACCCAGAGCAGAGGTCTGCTGCAGCAACTCCCCCCCCCCACCCTAAAAAAGGAAAGTCATTGTCTTGCTGTTGTCCTCTTTAAATTCACGTAGGTGGAGAAAGTCAGACATTTATAATTTGAAATAACTGGTTAATGAACATCAATATGGAGATAGCTTTGGTGTTTATAAATAATTATAGTTGAGAGAAAAAGGTGACAAACTACACAACAGACAAAGTAGTGAGCTTCACTCATGGCACAGCAGAGATCTTTGAATCCAGTTTAGCTTGCTGAGCTGCTCTGACACCCTTTGAATGGTGATGGTGAAAAGTCTGTGAAGACGCAAAGCAAAGGCATGAGTCCATAGTCTGTATCTAAATATTTCCATCTAGTTTCCGTAGATGAGTTTCTTACCACTCAATCAGTCTGTTGTGTTGTGTTATGTCGATCACACAAGTGTAAGACAAGTAATAGAAACACTGCAATCACCAGTAACATTCAGTTTCCAGCAGATCTGGATATAAACTTATCTGTGGGTTGCTGTGATTGTCTCTGACTCATCATGACACATCAGACAACAAGCTTATCTTCCATTCCATCGGTTATCAGGATGAAAGGATTGACCTCATCTGACTGGTAACCTGAAATGGATCTACAGTGACGACACTAGCTCATTTAAAAAAAGTTCAATAAAGATGGAGCACTCTGAAAAAGGATGCAGTGTTTTTTTCTCAAGCAACCCTTTGGAAATTGATGGTCAATGTGTGATCGTTTTCTGACATTGGAACTGCTAACATTTCACATGGTTTCGCTTGTGTGGGCAAATCTTGCTTTCTCTTCTTCTCTCCCTCCCTGTATCACCCTGCCTGCACCTTCATCAGCAGTGTGTGTTCCAAAGATGAAGCAGTCTACGGAGCTCAGCTTTTGTTTTATACCAACACTCACCAGAAAAAAATTGTGTGAGCCAGACTGCATCAAAGAACCTGTGAAAATATGCATCCATTTAACACCCAAACCTAACCAGACCTGCTAGAAGGGAAATGCTACGCTGTGGATCTATAGTGGGCGATGCGGCCAGTCGACCAGGAAGTGTGAAAACAGAAATTCACTTTTAATGTGTGTGTTTTATTTGACATACTTTTTGTCATGTGCTCTTTTAGGATAATATAATAGGGGATTACTTATATTGTCAGCCACTGCTCCTGGCAGAGAAACCTAATCTTCAGATTAAAATATTTTGCAAACATTGGATATAGTCTCAAGATACAATCAGTCTTGCACACACATTGCAAAACTATGTTATGCAAATCAAGACAACTGCTAATCAGCATGCAATGTTATTATTTAATACCATGGTGTACCTAGCAAAACAAGGCTGCCAAAACTGAGAAAGTTGTGAGATCCGGTAAAATCTGTCTGTGGCTTAGCTACATTCACTAAAAGGTGTGAAAAATCTAAATTCTGATGAGAAAAAAAAGCAGTAATGATGCAAATGTGTTTTTTATTTTCTAAACTTTACATTAACATTCCATATTCAGGAGGCTTTAACACCTTCGGAGGCTTTAACGCCTCCTTAACACTGCTACAGATGCAGTTATTAATCATGATTAAGCTTGCATGA
This sequence comes from Pleuronectes platessa, assembly GCF_947347685.1. Taxonomy (NCBI): domain Eukaryota; kingdom Metazoa; phylum Chordata; class Actinopteri; order Pleuronectiformes; family Pleuronectidae; genus Pleuronectes; species Pleuronectes platessa. Next base: position 23,462,470 of record NC_070640.1, read on the forward strand.
ATGATTTAAAGCAGCCTTGATATGCATGCATTGGGCCAACGTTAACAAATATGAAAGATCACTTCAGTCTTGTCAGTCTAGTGAATTGCCACCATTATTAGTGCCATGAATGTCATTTTCAAGGATATACCACTGCCTGGATCAAGCCTGCTTTGAACATGGTGGGCACATGAAAAGCATGTGGGTGGAGTGGGCAGGATATTTAATGAGGTCCAGGGACAGCACTGCTGAAGATAAAGAACAGCTTCAATGCTTCTGTTCCAGAGTGTGTTTTCAGAAAAGGCCCAATAATGTTGAAAGATAGAGGGACATCTGCAAAGTATATAGCCGGTAACATCTGCTGTATTAGAATGTTGCATTTTAATTTGTATGCCTGAATGGAACTGAATTCTGGTGAGCTATTAGTGAAGAGTAGAGGGTCAGGGTGGTGACACTGACAGCACTTTGAAATCAGCCTTTGTTGTGCTGTCTATACAGTAACAGTGATGGCAGATGAAAGCATCTACAAAGTTTCCACGAGCTAGACACAGCCTTGAGTTTGATAACCTTAGAAAAATAATATCACTGAAATGCACAGCATTTAAACTATAACATCATTGTAAGGCTAAACAGCTTCTTATCATGTAAGAATCTGAGTCAAAAACCTGATGGAGAGCTGGCAATTAAGCTAAGAAATAATAAATGCATATTTCCTCTTGAATCTGAGCTCCTGCCTACTCCACTCTTTCATCTACTTTCCCTTTCATCTCTAAGGACTGAAGTAGCCAAAGGAACCTTGCGTCACAGCCTTGTTCCCTTTACTGTTTTCACTTGTTAAAAAGTTCACAATGTTACAGTAAGATACACCTTTGACCTCAGAGGCAGAAATCCCCCCCCCGCCACACACACACACACACACAGCTTTCTGCAACTAACTAAATAACTTTGTACTAGCATGTTTTAATAATTATATAATATACTATTATTATTAAAGTATTAAAGTAATTATACTAATTTAAAAAAGAGTTCATTTTTCGTCTTTGTTCGGTATACACAAGATCAGGCAAGCAACACCCATAAAGCAAAATAAAGCTAACAATATTTATAAGATTCAGTTTTATTGAAGAAGCAGATCTAATACATTCTGTTTATTTGTTCATACAGTATGATCACGTATGTTGGAATGCTGCATTTTGAGTGTAACCTAGCACTCAGAAACAAAACACACGTCTGACATTTGTAACAAACCAAACATGCGTTGCCAAGGTGATGGTTTGAGAGAATCTCTGAAGCCCCTCAGGGCATCTTTAATTAGCATATGTGCTTTCAATGCATATCATTTTACAATGTAAAACTGTACAATAATCTTTGCTATTGTAATGAGGGGTACACTTCTCTTTATTTCCAGGATGGGTGGGGGGGAGGGATCCTGAACTCTCTGAAATTCACCCCTCTTTGACCTGTTATGGTGGTGAAGGAGGTCAAAGGTCACCTGACCTTTGATGGCCAATTTCAGGGCCTTCCACAACGATATTGATTAACCTGCCAGGAGGAAACACTACAATGGGAGAAAAAGGTGTCTGTAAAAGCCCAAATATGTAATTGTAACTAATCCATCATATACACTTACCTACATTATTTCTTATGTCTATATATCACCTGTCAATGGATGTTACTATCTTGTAACACGTGATGAAGGAAAGTTTCATAAAAAGCTGCAGAAAATGACTCAGTGTCAGGATAAAACATATAATGTGGAGAAACACATATTACTGCAGAATGCTCGATTACATCATATTTTATTCATAAAACATGATTTGGAGCAGTTTCTAGAGCAGGAACAATATTGTTCCCACAGCAAAGTCACACCGGGGCAACTGTGGCTGAGGATGTTAAAGGTTGTCCTCGCACCAAAAGGTCAGGGGTTCGATTCCAAAGTGATGCACATAGATGCACTCTATGAATGTGTGTATGAATGGCAAACACCTTACTGCAAAACACTTTGAGTGGTCATCAAGACTAGAAACGTGCTATACAGACCATTTACTTAAATAAATCTTAAATGTAAGTAAAATTAATCAAAGTCCTGAGTTGAGAGAGACTGAAGAAAGGGCATGAGTCTGTATCTGCCCTCTGCAGCTGCTGCGATTCCCTGTGTGCAGGTACCACTCACATCATCCCTTGGACCACAGATAGACAGTTGTAGTTTGAGCGTCTCCATAACAACTTGCTATTAGCTTAAGCAGCGCTCTGTGGTGGTGTAAAACATGATGGGCTCTAACACTCCATATTTGTTTAGCAGGTGGTTCGGTAAAGTACTTAAACAAGCGTCCTTGTCATCAAATTGAGTTAACGTCACCTCAGCTGGTTGACTGTGTCCATCGCACTTGCTCCACTCTGCTAGCTGTGTTTGTGTGTGTGTGTGTGTGTGTGTGTGTCCGCCCTGGCAGGGGGGTAAAGAGAATCAGGGCAAACGTGAGTTGATCACAACAAGGCTTATATTAAAAATGGCCAATTATACAAATCAAAGATGGAATTGGTGATGAAGGAATTTCTCTCTACACGCCAGCCCCAAACAAGGCCCTGGTAATACAGTCATAAGTAGTCAACTGGACTTCATCGCAATAAGTTGTTAACAATTTGGCCAGGAGCCAGTGATTACGGAAAACACTGTAAATTCTAATCATGTCACCCTTGAATCCAAGTGAACATTAATGCCAAATGAAGAAATTCCATTAAGTTTTTTTTTAGATATTGTGATGGAGTACTTGAATATACAGTGCCTTGCATAAGTATTCACCCCCTTTGGACTTTTCTACATTTTGTCATGGTATAACCACAGATTAAAATTTATTTCATCGTGAGTTTATGTAATGGACCAACACAAAATAGTGCATCATTTGGAAGTGGGGGGAAATATTACATGGATTTCACAATTATTTACAAATAAAAATCTGAAAAGTGTTGAGTGCATATGTATTCACCCCCTTTACTGTGAAACCCCTAACAAAGATCTGGTGCGACCAATTGCATTCACAAGTCACATTTGCAAGTCACATAATTAGTAAATAGGGTCCACCTGTCTGCAATTTAATCTCAGTATAAATACACCTGTTCTGTGACGGACTCAGAGTTTGTTGGAGATCATTACTGAACAAACAGCATCATGAAGACCAAGGAGCTCACCAAACAGGTCAGGGATAAAGTTGTGGAGAAATATGAAGCAGGGTTAGGTTATAAAAAAATATCCAGAGCTTTGAACATCTCTCTGAGCACCATAAAATCCATCATAAGAAAATGGAAAGAATATGGCACAACCGCAAACCTACCAAGAGGAGGCCGTCCACCCAAACTGAAGAGTCGGACAAGGAGAAAATGAATCAGAGAAGCAACCAGGAGGCCCATGGTTACTCTGGAGGAGTTGCAGAGATCCACAGCTGAGGTGAGAGAATCTGTCCACAGGACAACTATTAGTCGTCTGCTCCACAAATCTGGCCTCTATGGAAGAGTGGCAAGAAGAAAGCCATTGTTGAAAGGGATCCATAAAAAATCCCGTTTGGAGTTTGCCAGAAGCCATGTGGGAGACACAGCAAACATGTGGAAGAAGGTGCTCTGGTCAGATGAGACCAAAATTGAACTTTTTGGCCTCAATGCAAAACGCTATGTGTGGCGAAAACCCAACACTGCCCATCACCCTGAGCACACCATCCCAACAGTGAAACATGGTGGTGGTAGCATCATGCTGTGGGGATGCTTCTCTTCAGCAGGTACAGGGAAACTGGTCAGAATAGAGGGAAAGATGGATGGAGCCAAATACAGGGAAATCCTTGAAGAAAATCTGATGCAGTCTGCAAAAGACTTGAGACTGGGGCGGAGGTTCATCTTCCAGCAGGACAATGACCCTAAACATACAGCCAGAGCTACAAAGGAATGGTTTGGATTAAAGAATGTTAATGTCTTAAAATGGCCCAGTCAAAGCCCAGACCTCAATCCAATAGAGAATCTATGGCAAGACTTGAAGATTGCGGTTCACAGACGGTCTCCATCCAATCTGACTGAGCTTCATCTTTTTTGCCAAGAAGAATGGACAAACCTTTCCATCTCTAGATGTGCAAAGCTGGTAGAGACATACCCCAAAAGACTTGCAGCTGTAATTGCAGCGAAAGGGGGTTCTACCAAGTATTGACACAGGGGGGTGAATACTTATGCACCCAACAGATGTCAACTTTTTTGTTCTCATTATTGTTTGTGTCACAATAAAATTTATTTTGCACCTCCAAAGTACTATGCATGTTTTGTTGATCAAACGGGAAGAAGTTTATTTAAGTCTATTTGAATTCCAGTTAGTAACAGTACATAATGGGAAAAAGTCCAAGGGGGGTGAATACTTATGCAAGGCACTGTATATGGGCAGACGGTGCAACATGATTATTACTATTATAGGAACTCAGAGTCACATTATGCACATATTTGCTTTTATAAAAGTGGCTTAATGAGAAATAATGTTTCTGACAAGTAATGGTGATGCTATTTTGGCGTTTATTGAATTTGTTTAGAGTGTTCAAACGATTTACAAAGTCGTTGTAGGAGAAATGCAAATTCTAAAAGTTGTAGCTTGAGATGTCATGTGAAGCAGTTTCCCATAAATTTTTTTGTCATTCTATAACCATTCAAATTGTGTTTTTTGATGAGTTTCTGCCAGTGGCTTTCGTTAGAAGATAATGGATGTTTTGACACACCTCAAGAGGAAGATGGAGTTGTTCTCCATTAGCCAAGGAGCAGAATCCCAAGGAGAGCTGACAGTTGGGGGTGCTGGCTTGTTTGAATGAAGTTATCAGTAGGGGGCAAGCAGTGTTTCCTACAACTTCATACACAGACACTAGGTTATTCCAACTCATAAGCAGCAGAAGGAAATTAAAACAGGAAAAGAGTAGAGTACGGTTTGGAACAAGAATACATGGAGAACTCATTAAAAGGCAGAATGTGTATGCAAATATTAACATATATATATACAGAAGGATGTCAGTGTTACACATTTACTAACTATCAATGTTCAAATTCTACAAGATGCATCTAAAGAATCTGGCTTGAAACTCGCAAACTCACATAAGGTAATTTCAGACATGCACTGACCTCTGGATAATTATCCAGAGCGGCTGTAAGTGAGAACACAAGTGTCTGAGTCAAAGGCTCCGTTAATTCTCTATTGTTCGTCCTGCCAGCTTCTTGAAAATAAGTCTGGGTGATGTCCGAGTGAGCCGAGGTGAGAATACAGCAGAAGATTATTTGGAGAATTCACAGTGAGCCAGTGGGTGCGTTAATGAAATTCCTAACACCTAACGGATGCAAACCTGAAACAAATAAAAGAATACAAATATCTCTGGATGAAAAAACAGGTACCATACATGACTCACCCTGACGCTGACAAAGATGACAACTTGGAAAGACAACGAGATCTCAGAACTTTCAGTGAAAAGGAAGGACAACGGTGTTGATGTGCTGTAAACAGAAACACATGATCTCTGCAGCCTACATGTTGCGCCACATCATGCCTGAATGCTCCAGAGATTGTTCAGTTGCTGTGAACACCTTTTATCAGAGAATCCCCTGCTGTAGTTTTCACATGTGGATGTCTGCACCCCGTTGTCTGGACATCTTCCGGAGTTCATGTCTGAAAATAGCTTTACTGACGTTCAGCAGGCCACAGATGTCCACAAGGTGGAGCTGTCAGCGACTGGCCTCCTCTTCAACTGTGAATGAGTGCTAACTATAAACAGTACAGGCAGTCGTTAAGGACTGCAACACCCAGAGGCAAAAAACTAATAGATGTTGTAATTCTTACACTTGCACAACATGAAGACTTTTTAACATAAGAGATTCTACTCATTTCTTATGAGGGGAGTAGAAATGAATTTGTAAAACGTTACAAGTGATTCACAGGTGTAATTCACAGATCACTCTTAAGGTGTAGAGGCAGTTACATGGACATGTTAATTAATAACCAAGAGGAATACATTAAAATATGTTTCCTAACCTACAAGACAACTAACTATGGGACTCTGAAACCTGTGTAAAGTGCCTGCAGTGTGTACTACCTGCAGCCCTGAGGTGACACACACGTACTAGTCACCAGTCTTCTTTGGTCTCTTGCCACTCTGCACCTTTCTTTTATATTCTGGAGGCAACATACTGAGAAACATGGGCAGCACAAAGGTGTCTATGCGATCAGCCCTGACACCAAACCTTGAGATGATAAAAGTGAGGGAAAGGGGGGGGAAGTGTATTTGTGTTTCAGCGCTGGATTAATGCTGGCGAAAAAGAAGAAAAAAAGATAGAAAACTTTTATTATTTTGTCAGTGAATGAAGGTGCAGTCAAACCGATGCGAGGCTAATCGCCAGACACGCCGCCAGCCCTCACAACTTATCATCCCTGCTCTACTCCTCAACACTTCACCTGCAGCTGACTGATTTGCTCGATGACCGATGCACGTCAGCAGCCAAACTGTCTGTGTGTGTGCTGCATCGGCTTTCTGACACATTGTCAATTGTAATACAAATGAAAACCCGCATTAATATAGAAATAGATAGCAAACTGTGGCTGAAACAAGGCACAGTTCAGTGACTGTACCCCCACTGTTTCCTCTGTAGATGTGCCAGACGGGAGTGATGGTGATGCCACGTTTTCTGGGTCTTTCATTATTTCTGCTCTGACTCATGATCCTTTCATGGTTTTTACTGCATCTCCAAACATCCCTTTTTCTAAAAATATGTCTGTCCCAGGCTTTCAGGAAACCAGACCATAGAACAGTGCAAATAAAAAGATTAGGTTTAAATCTGTCCCACGTTAAGCTATAACAGGCAACTTTTCTTATGTAGGTAGCTGGCCAGATGGTTTTTATTCGTATCTGGATACCTATAACGAATGAAATTCCCAAAGCAAGGACAGCATGTATGTGGTGGTAGGTGGTAAAGAACTCTGGTGGTTTGACCTCTAGCCAGTGGGAACGAGTTGGTAATCCAGGCTACATGTGATATGCTTTCCAGTCCTTAAACCCTCCACACCTAAGGACCCTTGCAGCAAATACTGAACATCTGTCCAGAGGCCTTAAAAAGAGGGCATTAACACTGGCAGCGTGACTAGAGGCCGAAGGCATAGAGAGAGAATGTTGCGTCAGCTTTCTCAAGTGGTTTGCTCCTCTGCCAACCAACGAGGCATTCTATGAGGAGCAGCTCCAACAATCAACAATGTCAATAGCTCTTCTGTTTGAGATAGACTGGCAGTTACTGGATGTCTTGGGCAGGCACCTGAAGGGCCCTGACACCATTGGACCAACATGACTAAAGCCTGATGTGGCCCCAAATCCCTGAATGCTTTAAAGCAGGTGATCATGATTGAGACGGCTGTGATCTGGAAGGATTCGAGCAGGAAGGTCCATTAGTGGAAGAGGGCAAACTTCCAGGAGCTGGTAAAGTGCTGAAAGAGGCAGGAAAAGATTGCTGCATACCCCTAGAGGCATAGACACCTAAGCAAATGGGTAAGTGGAGCCCAGATGTTGTTTATTTATCATCATACAGACCAGTAATAAGATATCTTATATTTCTGGACTGATCTTTGAGTTGGTAGAGTGCAACCTATTGCTGATTGATTGTCTTATCATTTGTCAATCCACACATAAGTGTGTTAACGGAGGTGAGAACCATGCCATGTAGCCATGGCCACACATTTACCATATTGTAATTCATTTAATACTGGTTTGTTAAATTGAATTTGTAATTTCACCCTCGTTTCACGCATGTTTAAAGTTGATCCTATAGAAAGCCCCGATAGATAAAAACAAGAATGTTTTAACGCAGACATATGTTGGAGGGACCATTGGAATCCTCAGTGTGACTGTGTGTTTCAAGGAGAGATGAGCTCATGCAGAGTTGCAGGCACCTTCGTTTAGTAGTAGGTGGCACATCAAATCCTATAACAAATTTGTGGCAGCGCTGCTTTTGTGGGAGTGATTGAGCAATGTTTTTTGCAGATACAATTTTTTTTGTTCCACATTTTCCTGGCAATACGCAAACCTTTTTAGAATCAATTCATTCGCCTTAATTCTCTATTTCCGTTTCTGAACTTTAGAAAAGTAAACTTGATTCTTCTTTGTTGCTTCTTCTTTTGCTCTCTCCAGGCTCTTTCCGTGTTCCCTCCTGATACCATGACATACACAAACACGCCCAGGACAGTGGTTTACAACAGTGGGTAAGTGGGTGCGTTTTTGTGTCTGTAAAAAAAGCGAGAGCCATGGCAGAGACACACCGAGTTTCCTAATTTGTATGATACAGTAATTTACTACATCCAGCGTGGAATAAGTCATCACAATTCAAGTATATTCAAAACACTGCCCATCACTGCATGTGATCATAATTTGTCAATGTCCTTAGTCACACATAGTTTATTTTTGATGCCCTGGATCGATCCCTATTTACCATTTAAAAGAGGCTTTCAGTTGGTCTGTACTTTAATCTATTTTAATTATTTATTTTCTGGTTGAGTTTGGTCTGATAGACAGAGATAATATGAACCACATTATGATCAGAATTTGTTATGATTATCCCACCCATAGATTCACACCTTTGACATTTACAAAACACTTGTCTAGAGGATGATTTCCTATGAACTCCTTGACATAATGTTCACATGCAAGTAACAAGGGACACTGGTTCAAAACCCCAAGTAATATCTGCTGGTACATAAGGCTAACTGTGCTGTAACACAGTCAAATACAGAGCCAGTCACCTGTAATACTGTGATATCAATATTGGTCGATAAAAATGATAAAAACAACTGTCTTTACTGCCAGGTTATAAAAAGCTTTTAATGTTGCAAGGCAGAGTGTTGGCTCAACATCCCAATAAAGGCTTTTATGCACAAAGCAATACAATATTGTTATAATTTTTTTACACCTAGCGCAAGTCTTTGAATACAAAAGAGGTCACTGTATGCTGGTACCTACACTAATAGTAATATTACTAAATATGTGTATACAAGAAACCTGCAAAAGAACATTGCTTTCACATTATAATTTTAGTACGTAAGCCTTTCGTTATTGCCCCCACTTAAAGCTTCAGTTAGGGACATAAAACATAACATATCCTCTCTATCAGAGGTGAATTACTGGGGCCATAAACAATCATTCCAATAACTCAGGTAGTTGGATGCTGTTAACTGGGTTGGCAGTTTGATCCCTGGCTCCTTCAAACCCAGATTGCACTAGGGTGTAAAGATCTATGCCAGATCAAATATGTGCATCTAGGTCCACTGTGGCAACCCCTCATGGGTGCAGCTGGAAGTCAACAACAACACAATCAGTCTAATACCAAACTAAACCTACTGACTACTGGCAGAAAGCTGTAATTATATAAACGGCTTCAAACAACATGATGGCTCCTCAGCACTGTGGTGCAAACATCAAACCTACTCAGCAATAGATGAATTTACAATCGCAGATACTCTCAGCAGCAGTAAATAATAAAGAACGTAGTAATCTCCAACAGTTACCCCTTCAAAAAGTTTAGGAAGGGGGATATTGTCTGAGAAGAGTTAAATTTGAGTGTCCAGAATCATTGTTCCCTTGAGGAACATGAATTGAGCTTTTGTCAGCATCTGTTTCCATAAATCCCAAGGCAAAGAACAACCAAGTAAGACGGACTCAAACAGACAAACCTCTGCTAATGAGCCTTGTAATCACAGTAAAATGTAAATCAGCTCAGAGAACTCCCTGGCTTAATTGCAGCTAATGCTTCCATAAGGCAAGGTCAATTTATAGTTGACATTATGTTAAACTGATTGAGCTTAGGCTTCTGAAGATTAAATACCTGTGTTTTAAATATTGAATAAGTTGCCTAAGTTGTCTAAACGGACACATAATGGAACATTTTCATCCTTTAACGATTTCCCGTTTTTTTCAATATTACTCCACACTCCATTTTATCGACACAGTATATAAGCAATACTAGATCATCTACAGAAAACCACAGAGAATGTGACATCTTTATAGTTTGGATTTCTCAAAGTATACTGTGTTAGGTTCAAATCAGCCCACAAGTTATATTACACTCTGCTCACCGCCAACCACTTTGACATCAACTGATAGAAAAGTCTCCTCCAGGGAATAGTTTCTCAAAACCGACCTCACAATCTTTATTGTCATATTCCTGTCTTCTTACTAGTTAATTTCATGCTAGGTTTGACATCATAAAGTTTTAGTGTTAGAGCAATGAAAAAAGTTATGTCTAAAATATACATCATGCTTTACAACAGGTCTAGAAATGTAAACTAGTTGTAAATGGACTGTAACCTTAGCTTGCATCTCTGGCAGAAAGTGGTCACATTACGACCTCTACATCGTGGTTTGACAGTGACTGTAGTTGTTGCTCTGTAATATTAAATTGTTGCAATACAAATTTTAATTGTAATAATATCATATAATAACAGTTTCCTGTCATGCAAAGGACATATTATACAGATTATTGTGTATAAATAATACTAATATTTTGAGAATCAATGCAGATAAATTATTAATGATGAATTATCCTGAACTGATAAAACCTAAAGCTGTATCATCTTTCATTCCAAGGTGCAAGGTGTATTGTACTGTCGTTTTTTACTCAAATTTGTAACCTAATCCTTCTCCTGTGATCCTAGCCAAGATAGAGAAAACAGCGATGAGAGTTTAATTTGGAGAATACTCTTTAAGAGGTTAAATGAGTCCATTGTGTAGTGGGTATAGGGATTGCTTGGAGAGATACATGAGGATTCAGCTATCTGTTTTGTACATTCCACTGCTGAAGCGTTGCAAGTGTCTGCCCCAGTGCCTGTGTAGTGTGTAACATCTTCTTGGGTGTGAGAGACATCTGTGTCATGACTTCCCACTTCAGTGGCAGATTCAAGTGTGGCTTGGTTCCTCTAGTTTTGACATGTTGTCTCAATGAAGTTCTACTCTGTATTTCTACAGAGACTATTTGAGCCAGTAGCAGTCAATAAATCCCAAGTGGCCAGGACAACCCTGTGGCTCAGCCACTTAGTGCAAATTACTGTTTACACGCCACTGCATGACTTCTAATTCCAGCCTCAGCTGTGTTTTTTCTGTATCTCTTAATTGCAAAGAGGAGTGTCAAAAAACTACATAAAAGGGCCGAGCCCATTAAGAAACACCGGACATGCCCACTGTGTCCTGCACAAACCTTCATTCAGAGCTCTGGAAAGGAGGCTGGGATTTTTAACTGCTGACACTGGCCAAGACGTTTTGGCTTCTCTCTGCTCCTACTAAGCCTCACCAAGCTCAGCTAAGTGCTCTGTGTGATCGCTGGTAGTCTGCGAGTTAATATTCATGATACAAAACTAAGCCTGGAGTTATTTATCAACTGACAACTTTACTTTACTGTTAAAGTAATCAGAAACTGTTACCCAATATTCCTCATTGTGTTCGGAAACAAATATCTGCAGTGTGGCAGAGTTGGGATACTCCTCAACCTCAATATACAAAACCTTTTATTACAGCACATTTCTTACTTTTACAGCATTAAACAAGGCAGTAAACTATCACCAGGTTAACCCAGGGTTAGTATACAACCACATCTGTACATGTAAACACATGAAATATTTGCCTTAGATATTGTCTTCATAATAGGTTTCATAACTCCAGTGGGAACTGGAATTTAGTCTTGAGGACACGTTTGGGGACACTAGACAAAGCTGCTTACCAATCACTGATGATAAATGGTGCTTCATTATACCAAGGGATATAATGATTCATGTTTAAAAATTAAATCCACAGTTTTATTTATTTACAAAGGATGTCAATTTTTTTGTCCTTGTGGGTGGTGACAGATTTCAAGCAATTCATTCTCTTCACCTCATCCCATACGATTGTCTCACATACAGTTACGTCCATAAATATTTGGACATTGACAAAATTGTCATCCCTTTGGCTCTGTACACCACCATAATGGATTTTAAATGAAACAATCAAGATGTGCTTTAAGTCCAGACTTTCGGCTTTAATTTGAGGGTATTTACATCCGAATCAGGTGAACGGTGTAGGAATTACAACACATTTCATATGTGGCACCCCCCTTTTTAAGGGACCAAAAGTAATTGGACAATTGGCTGGTCAGCTGTTACATGGCCAGATGTGTGTTATTCCCTCGTTATTTCATTGACAAGGAGCAGATAAAAGGTCTAGAGTTAATTTCAAGTGAAGTATTTGTGTTTGGAATCTGTTGCTGTCAACTCTAATTATGAAGTCCAAAGAGCTGTCACTATCAGTGAAGCAAGCCATCATTAGGCTGAAAAATCAAAACAAACCTATCAGAGAGATAGCAAAAACTTTAGGTGTGGCCAAAATCAACAGTTTTGTACATTCTTAAAAAGAAAGAACGCACTGGTGAGATCAGCAACACCAAAAGACCCGGAAGACCACGGAAAACATCTGTGGTGGATGACAGAATAATTATTTCCCTGGTGAAAAAAAAACCCTTCACAACAGTTGGCCAGATCAAGAACACTCTCCAGGAGGTAGGCGTTTCTGTGTCAAAGTCAACAATCAAGAGAAGACTTCACCAGAGCAAATACAGAGGGTTCACCACAAGATGTAAACCATTGGTGAGCCTCAAAAACAGGAAGACCAGATTAGAGTTTGCCAAACGACATTTAAAAGAGCCTGTACAGTTCTGGAACAACATCCTATGGACAGATGAGACAAACATCAACTTGTACCAGAATGATGGGAAGAGAAGAGTATGGAGAAGGGAAGGAACTGCTCATGATCCAAAGCATACCATCTCATCAGTGAAGCATGGTAGAGGTAGTGTTATGGAGTGGGCATGTATGGCTGCCAATGGAACTGGTTCCCTTGTATTCATTGATGAAAGTATGCACTTAACGCACATCTTGATTGTTTCATTTCAAATCCAATGTGGTGGTGTACAGAGCCAAAATGATGAAAATTGTGTCAATGTCCAAATATTTATGGACCTAACTGTACACTCGGCTGCTGGAGTCTTTTTGTTAGAGAAATATCTGGTACAGCTTCTCTCGTTTTTCTTCTTCAGGTTTTAAAATAATGTCTTCGGATATTTTTACCGTGATAATCCCATTAGAATGAGGTACTTAACTACTGCATATTTTTAGAGGCCACCTGGGATATCCCTGTGCAGTGGAAGGGCTATTTGAGACAGCGCAACGCTGTTGCTGATAATACTGTTGAAACATTGCACAGTCATTAATCTCCTCATCAAGCACAACATGAATTGACCTCACTTCATGGTTTATAAATGATTGATAACAATTGGAACTTTAAAAAAAGAAAATTTAAACTCAATTGACTGTCTGACTGTGAGGGTGGTTGTTGCAGAACCTGCAGCAGATAAACTTACTGATGGCTTGAACCAAGATTAAGCTCAACCATCACTAAATATGACTGTAAGCACTGGATCGGAGAATAAAATTGTAGCAGATGCTGGTCGGTGGGGCCAGGGGGTGCGGTTAGTCACAGTGAAGGGGTTTTCAGCTAGAGGTCAATTAGCTATGCTAAATAGTGTGGGCATCAGTTCTCCCTGCTGCTGATCTGTATTCTGCACCTGACTCCCACACTGATCTCGAAGTCTCCCTGCATTCCCTGCTCAGAGGATAACATGGAGTGAGTGGAAGGGGGGGTGAAAAGGAGGAGAGTGTTCTTTTATCCCCTGTAGCTTAATGGGGGAAAGGAGACAATATTCCCTCCCATGTTGGCTCTTCTCAGTGGAGCGCACGTTTAGTCGATGTTGGAGGTGTGCTGGAAACAAATGGCTGGCAGCTGGAATGGGATGGAGAAAGGTCAATGGATGTTGCACAGTCAATCTATCAGACAAAGCCAAGCCACTTGTTCAGCTGCACATTGCAACAACCGCTGAAGTTGAACAGAGACAGAAGGACTTTACCTATAGAGATTGGCCATGATTTCCCATTACTCTGCTGAGGCACTTTGATAGAGTGCGTGCTTCCACAAGAGGAAACCATGTTGACACCAGCCTGTACATGCTTTCCCTGTTGTTATTTTACTCACACAATAGTAGCAAAGCACATGTCGGGTCCCCTAACCTGGTAAACAGGAAACGGACATTGGTTCACACATTACAACAACCAGGGTATCAAATCAACTTTGTAGATATGATCAGTAATAATAAATCAAAATTCCTGTCTTCCATTTATTTCCCCAGGCAATGGTAACTGGAGAAGGTAAAATTAACTATAACTTGTTTTCCATATTCTTTATTTTTTCATGAACCACTAGTGCAATATGCTCAGGTTGGAGGACTCGTCTTCAATTTGAAGCAATTTAGCCAAGTGATGAGTGTAATTTGTTTCCCCTGTCAGGTTGCCATTTGCATTTATATTCATCATTACCAGCCATGTTTTGCAGATATTTCCCCAGATCGCAGGTGTCAGGACACTCAAGTGACCTGATGCAAATGCTCCATTACACGAGCTGCAGGATTATTCCTTTTCTTTTGCCATCATTTAGACTCACCAGGAAGAGCATCCCCACCCCTGCACCCCCACCCCCTGTTCATGAGAACTGACTTATATGTATGCAACTTGTGAAACTCTGCAACTTCTCCAACAACCTCTTGCACGACTTCTTGACTAGAGGTTCCCTAAGAGGAACAGAGCCACCCCTTACATTTTAACACATGCAGTATTACATGTAATGGAAGGCTCCTCTGTCAAGTGTGCCATTGTTTGAATAATATAACAAATATGAGATGTTTAATCCAGACCACATTATTGTGAATTCATAAATTCAGGATGGCAGGGACAACAAACCACTCCTGTGAGATAACTAGTGTGGGTTTCATGTTCAGAGAACATTCAAATATTGTGCACACATCAGGTGTATAATTCTAGATGGTTGTTGTGGAAATACTTTGCAGAAATATGTATATACACATATTACCTATTCCATTAGGGAATAAATGGTCTCTTCTGGAGAGCTTGAGTTGCACTCTGCTACACTAATGCTGGTCCTAGATATTGAATTAGGACCATGTGCAGCACAGTGGTGCAGAGGTGCATGCTGGTTCCTTAACCCGTGGGCCAACTGATCAAAACATTCCTCTGTAATGCTTATCCAGCTTGTGGTCATTAAATATCTTGCAATCTTGCTTAGTTTTTCCTTATTGTTATCATAAAATTGAAACAACAAGCACCTATAAACTCTGGAGCTGCTTCCCTTCACCATTTCCCCTGGAGTCTAATTGAATGGGCTGTTACTACAGGAAAAGTGCAGCCTCGATACTGCAACGGCCCTCCTGCAAACACAAACTTGAAAAGCACAGAGAGGTTCTCAGTCAGAATAATCTGCACCTCAACAAGCCGTGAATAAGGAAATGTAGCTGGTTTATGAAGAAACACATCATTCCACATCCTGTGAGCCTGCTGCTGCCTGAGTCCTTGCCATCCATTTAATGATAATAATCTATGCTCAACCACAAGAATTTATCGCCATTATCAATTCAGATAGATTTTAATTAGAGCCACTGCACAATAATGTAGGAGGAAAGAAAACCAAAGAGCCAGTTCAAAATGTGCATTTGACACTCAGGGTCGTTAAGAAGAGACTTCCTGTTACACACTTTTTCACAAGTAAATACGACCTGAGCTCAGCGTATTGTTTGCTGCATAAGCCCTGAGCCAACAAACAGATAACCTTACTTTTAGTATAGATTCAAATCTTTATCAATAATAAACATATTTGGGAAGATGTGAATTGTACTTGTTTTGTTATTGTATTTTTGTTTTCTGGCCCCAAACTCTCGTGATTCCAGCTCAGGGCACAAAGTGTGACTTCATATATTGATCAAGGGTCAACATCCTGGGCTGAGCGATGAAGCCGATACGGAAGTGTAAAAAGCTGGGAATCCGCTACGCCTGGCTCCAAGAAGCAGATAGTGCCCATTGACTACCATGTTAAAATGCCCCACTTTAGAGCAGAATTATTTTTTCTAACTCCCTTGTTTAAGAGATATAGAGGTTTGAAATTCACTTGACGTCACAGTCAGCGCGACGACTGCAACTCCAAGCCTCCTGCCTGCTCGCCTTCACCTGAGCTAACAGGCTACTTCCGGGCACTGAACACCACCTAAGACCGTGGAAAAGCTTCCATTCACACATCGGATGAATAACACGGTTTGATGTTCTGCTTGTTCTCATAGTTTCAAGGTTACTTACCTCTAGTTCATGGTAAAGATCGCGACCATCTGGCTGGACAGCGCTAACCGTTAGCACCGCTGATTGATGGTCCTGATCAATAGTGGCTTCATCAAAGAAATGTGAAAGATATGAGAATCTATTAATAGATCTGAGAGATGCCGGATATTTTTTTCTCTATCATATTTCCAGTGAGAAACATTTGCATCAAGCAGCCATTTATTGCAAAAGGCTAACAGTTTGTTTTTGCAGAAATGCTCTGCTGTTGTGGGAGAGCTCTGTGGATTCTGCTGAACGATAATCCCCCATACATGAACATGAGTCTTAGTTATATCAACAGCACAAAAGACCAGGAGTTGGGTGGCAGAGGGAGCCTTGGCAGCATCAGCATGAGGTTATAATGTCTGCAGTGTACATCTGAATGAATATGATGGAATGGTATCAGATACACAGTCAAATATTGAGATGCTTGCTGCAAAGAATTATTCAGCCAATGCGCATGGAGTGCTCTGTCTGAACCCATGCTATGCTTCAACTGTCAAATAGACGACACTTCTTCCATCGTGTATTGTTAATTTGGCAAAGCTGGGAGGCTTGAAAAAGACACAGACGCACATAAAATGACATTACTGAAGCAAAACATCATCCCTAAGTCATCCATGCAGCAGCTTCTTACCACCAAGCAAGGTTTTGTTGTTAGACCACCTCTAGTGGCCGTAGTAATTATGATAAAGGAGAGAGTCAGATAGCGTTAATTGCTTTTCGTTTCCCGTGCCAGTCCTTTAAACTGGATGAATGAATTTTTACCCAAACCACAACCCTTAACTATTTCTAACCAAATGGTGTATGTTTCCTAAACTTACCAAACTGAGGTTCCACAACCTTAATCATATATTTCTTATTATACCAGGATAATGAAAGTCCAGCAGTTGATGCATGCTACTGGTACACTCCTGTGGGTTATATGATTGTTGTTGTCACGGAATTAAAGGTACAGTTGACCTGGTAGACCCCATGGTCACGTCTGCTATCCATAACACAGTTACATCAAAAACATATCAGTTTACTACATTTAATAAGAATTGATGATACGACTTAATATATCTCAACCTCCATTTTTAGTAATGATAATATTTATTAAAAGCTGCAATGTGTTCTTTATTAGATCTAATATTTTTGCTAGTGTGTTGAATTGTCCCATTCGCACCCCACACAGCAGCCAGCGCAGAATTATTTAAAAATGCACAGGACAAAAACACAATGAAATTCAAGAGAACAATGAGAGACCAAATTATCACATTTTCATGTGCTGAGGTGAGCTCACTGCGCGCAGTAATTACTGTTTCCAGGTTTCTGAAACCTCTCTATATATGTGTCCTTTAGATGTGAGAAAACAGACTTTGGTATTGACAGCTAATTTAAGAAGGCTCAGAGTGTGAATCCTGCAGAGACTTAAAACAAAACAAAGTCGAAATTAAAAATACAATTTAGTATTTAATTTGTTGGGTAGGTTTGAGCTGTCTTCCATCTGCTGAATTAATCAAAACGAGGGACCTAATTCATTGATTTAATGATGTTTAATGATCACCCTTTTTATCATGTGGCTACTTACAACTGCTGGTTAAATTACCATGCTTCAGTTAAACAATAGATACAACAGAATATTTATCCTCTGAATGTCTTCCAGACAATCCAATCATCACCTGTGCAATCCCTGTTCACTCACACAAACGAGAATGGCAGAACTGAGACTATGATGTCTGATGTAATTAATTTGTAGCCAGATTCACTGACAATGAATATGAGATTATGTAGAGAGAGGAATTACCTATTTGATGTTTTTCCTCTAAATGCGATCTAATTTCATAGAAAGGATTATTTATAAACCTGGAAATATGTAAAGTAAAAGCTGCCTTGACACTACACCATTTATTCTCATTATCAACCAAATGGACTGGTTGTTCCTTTGTTTCACAGTCCATAGAATTTGTTTCTAAATGCACATTTGGGAAACATTGCCATACTGAGTTAAATAAAAGCTCATTAGTTTGCCTTCGTTACAGGCACGTCATACTTCCAGTCAGTTTCTCCGTAAAGAAGGAAATATCCGAAAAAACAAATGTGAGCATACAACACTTCATTTAACAACAACACAACACTGCTGAGCACTCATAAACATGACTCACAAATATACCACGCCATCTCTGTATCTACAGGCATCGGGCTAAATAAATGAGCAGCAGAGACTGGACTGCATAACATAACAGGGTATACTGTATTCTATTGTGTTCAGATAAGGCACTGCAGTATAGTACATGGAAATAAGACTTTAATGACCATAACAGCTGTGCATGCACCAATCGGTTACTGACGTTTTTTCTAACCCCTCCCTTGACAAGTTGCTGGAAACTCATCAAAACTCCTGACTGCTGTCGAGCCCCATCTATCACAGATCCCGCTGGTCTCTGCAAAGCTGCCAGGTAAGAGTGCTGGATGTCGAGGCAGTGAGATGGGTCAGAGGTTCACAAGGTTTAACAAGAAGTATGTAAGAGCTGAGAGGTGGGAGAAGGCAGCGGCAAAGAAGGACCACAGGTGATTTTTCTTCTTTTATTTTTGTGTGTGTGTGTGTGCTTGCGTGTGTGTGTGTGTGCGTGCGTGCGTGCTTCTGGTGTGCAATGTCGGGAGTCATTGAGTCATTGAGCGCATGTTACCTCTGCACTGAGGATTGTGTCAAAAGCAAGCCAGATGACACAACGGTCCAACTCAGTCAGTCTATAAATGACAGCAAAGGATTTTCCAAAACGTGTGTGTGTGTGTTTGTGTGTGTGTTTGTGTGTGTGAGAATTTGGTACCGACTTTCTCCTGAGTTTTTCCTTCACACGTGAACAACGCAGTGGGAGATTCTCAACCAAGACACGTTCACAAGTGCAACAAATGATTCTGATTCTGTTGCAGAGATCGTGAGATTTTGATTACATCACACTGACTACAGCATTTATCACTTCAAATTATTTTGACGACTCCGGCTGTGTTTTATATGTGCATGGCACCGGCTTTTCATATGGAGATTTTTTTTTTTTTTCATTTGTGTCGCTGTCACGTGTTAGAAACGTCATCAACCTCCCTGCTCGCTGTGAATCTGGCAGGGGAATCACCTACTGTGTTCTCATATCGGCTCCTCTGGACTTTCTGTGGGCCTACTAGTAGGCAGCCAGGGGAGGAAGTCCACAGACACCTTTTAGAAAAGTTTAGTGAATGTCTGAAAGCAGTTTTAACGTCTGTTATAAGAGATTCTGTATTTCGAAAATCGAGATGACCAAGCAGCATTGCTGGAGTTCAACTCTTCACATTCCAGTCAATCAATCCAGTGAGAAACCTCTCCTCTCCGTTACACATAACCCAACGTCTAATGATTTTTTAAATTTTTTATTAATTGAATGTTTTCAGACTTTTCCATGGGATCGATGTGGGAGCTCCATAAATAATTAAAGTTGCAGATTCACACAGCACAAAAGGATGGACATTATAATTAATGGCAACAGCTGATCAAAGGTCTTCTCACTTGTGTGAATTCCATCACACTGGTCAGTGCGTCATGGAATAAATGTGTAGAACAAGTAATTCTATTAGTGATGATCAGCATTATTACTTTATCTAATTAGTGCCCCTGTGCTGCTGCAGCGTGCACCTAGATGACACCTCAGAGATAAAAGTTTGTTTGTCTGTCTGCAGCAGAAGTTGCAATCATTGCAGGAATAATGCTGTGCTATTACAGCAAAGACCCTGTTTTCTGCAGTGCACTGATCTATATTTACGGTTGATGCTGAATCACTGAGCCCTTGTGGCATGGTCGGAAGCACACTGTTTGTATCTGCAATCTTCTCTAATCATTGGTTCTTGAGAGCAGAGCTACAGATCTGCCACTCACACACTCACTACACCACCCACCCCCCCAACTGTCACACCCCCTTCTAAGAGCCTCCCCTCTCTTCCCCTGAGACTTGGCAATCCACTGAAAGATCCCTTGGGTGTTGCAAATGAACCCTGCTGTTACCTCAAATGCAAAAGAGCCTGCGGCTATAGAAGTGAATCACTCTTTGAATCCAGCATCTCATCCCTTTTCTTTGTGCTGTGTTTTACCCCCCTCTATTTTTGGATACTAATTAGGCTCAAGAGGTACAGTAGTTATTATATATAGGAGCTTTTTTTTTTACATCGCTTTTTCTTTTCTTTTTTGAAAATGTTAACTGGGATGGAAGAGAGGGAGCGGAAAAAAAATCAAACATCAAAATCCTATTTGAAAATATTTAGAAGTTTTGGAATTCCCCAGAAATCGAAACCCTGTTTATTTTTCTGTTTGGTTAAATTAATTAATTACAGAAACTAAGAGCAAGTGACTTTCAACAAAAAACGTGAAATGTTTGACTTTAAAGTTATCTCTCACAAACTTTACTCCAAATAATGTATAAATAATTAAAAATATGAGTAAAAGTTCACTTTGACAGCTAAAAATCAAGGTCAGAATCACAACCTTGAGGATGCATCCAAGAGCTAATGTTTATTTAAATGATGGCAATGAAGTCATATCATCTAATGAAAGCCGACATAGAGCTATATTCTATATTTTATAAAGATCCCATATTATCCATTAACTATACTTTTACGGCTGGCAAGGACATGTTGTGCCATTGAAATCGGACTAAATCTGCAGCTTGATGTTTCTGCAACACTTCTAACCTCGCTCTCTCCCTGTTCAGTTTGGGATATGACATCCTTTTATCCACTATACAAATATTATCTTTGCTCAATATTAAAGATGGAAAATGCAGAAGCAGTTTAACAGGCCCACATGCAGCAAACTGTGCTGAGTTACAGGGAGTGCTGACTGGCTCCCAGCAAACATTCTGAGTGAATAAGAGATTGCTGAAAAGGTTTTATAAGCCTGTTTCCTTCAGATGGCCCGAATTGTCATTGTGGTCAGACAATGACACAGCGCAGTGGCTCAGGAGGTTGAGCTGTTTTTCCACTAATGGGTGGTTCGATCCCCTGTTTCTCCTGTCCACATGTGTGTCCTTGCGTAGGACACTGGACCCCACCGACCGTCCCTCACTGGCAGTGTGTGAATGGGATCTATGATAGAGAAATACCATTTACCCTTTGTCTACAGGCTGGACACTGCAGCTGCTACAGATGTACTGCCTGCTATGGAAGCACAGCACATCAACAGGACAGATCTTCTCTCCACAGACCTGAGCAGAGTGAAAACCCAGAGGATCACCACAGCCCCGAGCCAGACAGTTTAGTATTTTGGTGTGTGGTGAACAGACTGAGCTACAAGGCACTGTAGACACTGAGCACTTAACCCACTGTGTCAAGCCAACACAGCTATCACCTATGCCGTAACTATTTGGTACTTACAAAGATGAATGGCTGTGCTTTCTACAAAACCACCATCTACCTACTAATTCCACAAAAGCCTGTCAGTCTGAGTGTTAATGTGCCTTCACTCAGCTTCTTTTAAGTCCTCTGATAAACTACAGCAGTGGTCTGTAACTGGGACAAATCACATTTCAACATCGCCGCCAGATCATTTTGACATCATATGAACACCGTATGGGCCTAACACAGACATTCTGTCAATTACTTATGAAATAAAATAACAGCAGTTTAGTACATCATTCAAACCTAAAACTCTTCATTGCATATGAACCAGGAATATATCTGAACTGGCTCTGGAGCATTGACACAGGTCAAGCAACCAGCCCATTCAAAAAATACCTGTTTAGAATGGGCACTGAGCCTGTATAGTATAATAAATTTAACTGATGGGCTGTCATCATATCTCGACTCTTAAAGATAGCATTGCCTCATTTTAACCAACCTTGGGCCAATCTATAAGTGTCCTGACACGCTATCAGGCTGCTACACCAGTTGTATCCATCTACCTAGGGAAACCACCACTTTTACAGGCGGATTTGACCTTTTTAATTATCAAAGAGTCTGTACAGTTTGAAGGTATATACATTCACGCATTTAACAAGCAGTAGTCTGTCAAGTCAACTTGTGTATATAATAACAATACAGTGGTCTCTGGGGCTACCGGAAGTGAGAGCGCCTTGGACCGGTCAAACTAAGAATCAATGTGGTGTTAATGTGCCGACGAATATCTCCCTCTTGAATAAACTGTGAATCAAAAAACGGCTGAATCTCGGTGTGAGAAGGTGCCGCACCGTATAAAATGTAGGGCTGACTGCGGTGATGTGTGGTGTCTGGGCTGTTTTTGTCGGTGTTGGAGGTTTTATTGTTGTATAGACAGTTTCGTGGAAACAATTCTGTCATGGTTTTGTCGTGACTTGTATGAACTTGTTCTGGTCTTGATTTGGCCCGAAACAATTGACACCCAGGTATAAAAAGTCAACGGGATCAATACAATCAAGCAACTTGGACTACAGGATCAATTTGCTTAGAGATGGGTTATGACCCTAACACTCCTGTGGACTCATGGGACGTATAAACTACAAAGGTATTAAAAGCAAATGACATTATTTGCCCTCCTGTTTCCTTTTATTATCTTCATAGTTTAGAAGTGACCTCCAGAAAAAAAGTTTGAAAATACATGGGCCTGCCCTGAACACTAATCACTATATGCATACAGCGCACTCAGGGGATACTGCAGGAGTATCAGCAGGGTGTTCAGCCTCATATGACCTACCCCCACTGTAATGCAGGCCACACATTACCCTGAACAATAATAATCGATAAATCTTGCACTGCCTCTGCTGTGCATGCTTGTAAAACCTGTGTTGTGTCCAATAATGTGTGTTTGATATCTGCTCTGAAATTGATGTAATCAAGAATCAGGGATGGGAATGAATAAGTTTTTATTCAAACCAAAGCCATCATCTGTTTTGCTAACAGATTAACGCTTCCCAATCATATTTATGACGGGAAATAAAGTATGTCTATAGGTTTTTGGCATCACTGTAACAGTTGTATCATATCCAAGAGTAATGGAGAAACAGAGCATGACAAACACATGCATGTGTCTCATTTGCAAAAGCTAGTTTTCCCATGACTTTCCTAAGTCAAAGAAGAAATCGGCCAAATTCTCTTTTCACATAGTTATATTTACCCTCGATGTTGGGGAGCAGTGACAGACACTCATTAAAATTCACTTACAGTGCTCCAGAGTGCGACCATTTTGGTACATGTAACCAAAAATCGGTGAAGTGTGACTAAACATTTTTCTTGGTTGCACCAGTGCGCCTCGCTTTTAGCTGGTCTGTCTCTGCATTTGAGCAAGTCGTGTTACACACACACACACACACACACACACACACACACACACACACACACACACACACACACACACACAAACGCATACACGTTTGTACTTCAGACTTAGTGAGGACACTCATTGACACAACACATTCCCTAGCCCCTTACACGAACCCTAGCCATCCAAACTAAATTTCTAACCCTTACTTAAAACTAATTCTAATTTGAACCCTAACATCAAGTCTTCACCCTCACACAGCCTTTTAAAAAGTGAGGACTGGCAAAAAATGTCCTCACACTGTAGAATGAAATATCCTTAACTAAATCGGTATTCAAACACATCAAACCAGGCCCTTGTTAAGACATTACCAGTGCATATGAGAATTGTCGGGAAAAGGTATAATATGTGTATCATTGTGGTGCCAGAAGGCACAGAGAAAAAATGTCATCAGTGCTACCAATATAAAAAGTTAGTCCGGAGCCTAGACTTAGTATTCATGGAATTTAAGCCCTTGTTAAGTAGACAGATGTTTTCAGCATGTTACTGGTGTTTTTAACCAAGAATTTACCATTTTGCAAACTAATTAAACTCATCATTTTCATTTATAACTGCTTAAATATTGAATTTGATCTTTTCTAAAAGCATGTGTTTGAGGTCAGGTCTCATATGTGAGAGGAGGGTGAAGGATGCCCCAGACATTCCAACTGACAGTATCAAATAACATAATGGAAGCGAGCAATAGTTACTAATATTCACTCCTGGGACAAATTTGAAATTCATGCACATCTGGAGCAGTGACCTGCGATGATATGCCTCCATATGTTGTGTGCAGCATAGTCTCAGCACAATAAGTGGCACGCAGCAAGGTTAAAATAAAGAGATCTGTACAGGCAGGGGACTGGGTGGCTGATAAATTGGTTAACCTTTAAACCTTTTGATAAAAATGAGGAAATGATATTTAAAAAAGAGAACGGAAGAAGAAAATTCATTTTATCTGGATATGACAGCCCTGAAAGCTCCCAACAGCATCCAGAGTTGATACTTAGAGAATGTAAATGTTTTGTATTTATATAGCACTTTTCTAGTCTTGATGACCACTCAAAGCGCTTTACAGTACAGTTTTACATTCACCCATTCACAAACACATTCATACAGTGCATCTATTCGCAGCACTTTGTTATTCTATGGGGGGCCATTCGGGCTTCAACATCTTGCCCAAAGACACTTCGACATGCAGATGGGTCAGACTGGGGATCGAACCGCCGACCTTCAGGTTGGAGGACGACCACTCTATCCCTCAGCCACAGCCACATGTGAATGTTTCTGAAATGTATCGTAAAGGACTCATCGTATGCCTATTTTACCACAGTTGATATGGCTCCTTGGGGTCTTAATGAAATGTCTGTAACATACTTTTGTCAAAATACCACAAGGATCATTTAAAACAGCACCTTTTTACCCTGTCTAAAACAGCCCTCCTCAGATTGACCTGTTTTGAGTGCCTCGCGAGCTAACGCTAGCCGGGGAGCCGAGCCGGTGAGATTATGGTGTGGGGGGATCCAAGGCCATGAAGCGAGACTATGGCGTATTTTTGGGTCGTAAACCCATTCGACGCCATCTAACGTATCGTTTCTGACATAGAAGAACCACAACAAATCGGGGGAGTTGTTTTTTTCCAGAGTTTTTAGGACGGTAGACATGCCAAATACCCAAATTAACGTGTAGAAGCACTACAAAAGTGGAATTTTCATAATATGTCCACTTTAAAATAACTTGCACACTGACTAAAATAAAATATTACGGATAAAAGCACTCATTTTACTTTTGTATATCATGTGTTAAGGAGCCACAGACCATATGTGTTGTATAAGTCTTCGTCTTGATCACACTTATATATCTCTCTTTGCAGAGATTCCTTACTGCTCTATTTCTCACAAACAGTTTGCTCGTTACTGCTGTGATAACATTTCAAGTTGGGCTGTGGACATTACAGTTAAGGGAAAAATGTTAAAAAGGTTCTCTGGAGCTTCTTATTTACATTATTGTAACTTATGTTAGCTTCACTTAGAGCACATCCCTCTGTTACTAGAGTCTCACCACTAGGAAGGTTTCCTATATTATTTAGACTAATGTTTGACTGAAATGTTCACACCTATTGTTTTAGTATTAACTAAATAAAATAAGTGAAACAATTACATTTAGTGGTTTTCTTAAGGTTCTTTCCTTGAGTTTCTTAAGTCATTAATTACTGACAAGAGAGCATAGGAGGGAAACAGCAGCAGCAGCCGCCTTTCAACTGAGCTGCCTTTGAAGTTTGTCATTACATTGACGTGTGACGCACAGCGTGTCACTACATGAAAGCAAACTGGGATGTAAGGACAGATATTCCAGTGTTTTGTACGAAGGAAAGAGATCTGGAATGAGTCAACAACTTACGCCTGCACAGTAACGAGTCTTATCATCCTTCAATGTCAAGCCTTCAGTTCCAAGTCGATGCTGTCGGTGCGGCCATCACTGCAAATGTGTGATCAGTACTGTAGCTGTTGTGATTATGTGCTTTCGGAAAAGCAAACGTTTTTGACAAAGAGATCCATCTTGCAGCCGAGTTGAAAGGTCTTTCATACGAAGACAAAGGTTTGGGGACAAAGCATAGTTAGACTACCAAGTCCTGAAAGAGTAATGAAGTCATATTCTTGTTATTTGATCTAACTGTGACTATTTAATATTTGATATTCAACACTGAGTTCAGCAGTGATGCACTGACTGAAGCAGACTTTCTAACCCTTTTATATCTTTGAAAAACTTCCTTCTGAAACATTTTCAGGGCTTGTGACAGTCAATGAGACATTTCCCTTGTAAGCGTCATTAGACTGCCTGTCACTGCAAATGTGTTAGATGATCACAAAGATTTATTGTAATGCCGGCTTTGCATCTTTTGCAATGCTTTAATGCTGCTGCAGTAAGTGCTACTTCTGTCCTGACACAGAGGACACAGCTTAGATGGCCTCTGTGTAAAGCTCCTATGCGCCTGGGCTTGACCTACATCTTATCATTTTAAGTTTTAAGCATTATAATAATTTAAAGCAGGATTCAGTAAAGGCTGAGAGTCAACATGTGAATGATTGATCATGAAGATGGCCTAATTCTTGATACAGGGTAAGATACAGCATGGCGTTTTCTGCCCCTCTGGCAGGGGTCTTTGTGAAGAGAGCTTTTCAACAGAAAATGCATTTTTCTAACAATTCAATAAAACCTTTTTTGTAAACATTCCACCTTTTGAATAGTTGCACTTTCATGAAAAGGTGTTTCACGTGGGAAGTATCTTCTCACCTGCCATTCATCTCCTATAAATGCAAAGTGCATATTTGTAGTGCAGGTCCAACCAGCCTGGCAAGCGAAACATCCCTTTTACATCTGTTTAGATTAACACCTGCAGCTGTAGCTCTAGAACAAACCATCCAGCCACAATGCCATAAACCAAACGATTATATTAATAAAGCTCACTGAATTTTGAACTACATGTATCTATACGTGCTGTGAAGCCAAACGCTCTGGGCCCCAGCATACTGCAGGGACACCTCATGACCAGGGGAAATAAATAAATGATCTAACAGAATACACAAATAAATAAATAAAATATACGTGCGGATTGCTGAGGCAAAAACACCCTCCATGTTTTAGCAGATTATGTTTACTTGTGTCTCCTCGTGCACAAACCTGGTTGTCAGTGGCTTGCACTCACAGCTCAAACTTTGCACATACCTAGAACAGCTAGATAATTTGATAAATGATTTAAGTTATTCATAATTAGTTGTATATGATTTAAGAACAATGCACTTTTTTGATTAATAAAGGCTTTAATTTGTTTGAATATTTTTTATTTTGTTTAATGGATTGAGGCTCCCAGCAGTAGAACTATACATAACAAAACAAGTCCAAGCAATATGTTTCAGATATGGCTAACCTTTTTTGTGCTGCTCAATGCAAAACAGGCAAATTAACTCTACATAAAATGAAAATAAAGAAAATATTTGCTACAGTACACAGTTTTTTTAGGGGATCCTTGGTGTGAGGGGGTCTGAGCCTCTGCTTCCCAAACACTGCATGTATAGAATTAAGGCGGTTGTGTTTTGGTTATTTTTCATGTTTTGAGCAAATTTAAAGACCCCACGTTCTGCAGGGGAACCATGTGCATTGATGAAATGACAGAGTGGCACACAAAAGTATTCTGTGAGAGAGGAGCAGGGGAGACGTCAAATTTGTAATCTTCTAAAATGAGTGGCCTTTTTGAAAAAGCATCTAAGTAGCAGCACAAAGCAATGGGCATGTAAGCTGCCACTTGACTTAATCCAACGTCTTGCAAGCAAATACCACGGATGATGAGTACAAGCGAGCCTTCGTCCACGCAGTGAAAGATTGAAGCTGGCTGCTTGTAGAAATGTCTTTCCCTCTCTCCTTTGGACAGATTAATGGAAAAGAGCAAAACCAGTGTGATGAAAGAGATAGTGATTACACCACCCTCCTCCACCATCCTCCATAGCTCCACTTCCGACTTTCACAAATTTAAGAGCGTTAAGCATTCACAGCTAAGGTTGAGCTCACATCTGTGCTGGCATTTCAAAGTGAATTAGAAGTGTCATGGTGCATCTTAGGATTGAGGGAGAGGAAGATCCAATGCTGACATGGACTGAATCAAAGTTAGGTGCTATCTGCAGCAGGGTGGCATGAGATGCACTGTATAGGATGAAAACTGACATTTCAATTGGATCAAACCCTGTCATGTCACATTCCCAACTCTTAGCTCTTTAGAAGGGTGTAATAGAATGTGCTTTGCAAAGTTTTAGTCAGGGCTTTAGACTGCACAGTTTTAGTATTCACTTTCAATCGTTTTATTCTTAGTTGTCTGTTGGTTGTAGTTTCAGTAAATCTAATATAGGTCTGTATAACTTTTTTATGTTTTACTGATAATATATATTGTATATTCAATCCATCCGTCTGTCCATTGGACTATCTAATTTATGAGTCACTGACTTATTATTTTTTATTTATGATTAATTAGTTTATGTATCTATATAACTTATAGTGAGTTTATCTATCTATCTAACTATCTATCTATCTATCTATCTGCTTTTGGAGATTGGACACCTACGATCATTGTCATATTTACAGAGAACAGACCACATATGAAGCAAGAAAAAACATTGCCTATTAGTTTTCCATTTGAAGGGGCCAACATTCCATTGTATGTTAGTTGGGTTTCATTATGTTGGTTCTTGTCATGACACTCCAGGTACCAGAGCACAGTGGGACACTGGGTTTGGACTTGGAAAATCTCTGTCTTGTCTTTATGCCATTAAGAAGCAGGCTAACATTCCTCAAAGAAACACCAAAAGGAATGTATAATTTCCAGCAAACTTCTTCTTCTTTCATCCCAGCTTCAGTCTGTTTGAAAGGAAAATTTATAACAATACTTTCTATTCTTTCTTCTCTGTTCCATTCTCTTTGAGCGGATGTTTTTGCCTCCAGTCTTAACACAGCCACAGCCATTTCATCTGACCTCAAATGGAACTCCTGATATTCTCACAATTGAGGAAGAGGTCTATAAACATGAATACGGACTGATGTGCAGAAATTCATATTTCCCTTTATTATGTGAGGATGTCATGACAGATATTTATAGTTATTAGTTATCTTTCATAATACTAACCATAACAAGATAAGTAAGTATGTAAACAGGTTGGAGATCAAACTGAAATGTCTCGCTAAAGTTGCATGTGTAGAGTGAAAAGCATTAGTTCTGTCTGCTCTCTCTTTCTTTCTCTCCCTCTCTTCCTCTCGCTGAAAAAGGGTAAACATTTGGGCTGCACGATATCAGGAAAGCATGTGCGATAGCACTGTTGAATGTAGCAAAGACGATGTGGCGATAAATAAAAAATTAGTACACGTGTCAAAGTCTTTCTGCTTTGGTTTCACTGCTTACATAAACCCCATACAGGGAGTGGCCTTTTACAAAGGCCTTTTCATACATGTTGGACAGTAAACAAATTTTTCTACAGAGTTTTTACTGGCTCTGTCAATAATTTACCGCTCCTCTCTGTGACTATATCATTTGTTCTGTGCACTGCCAACTGAATCGAGCCATACTGAGTGAATTGTAATATCCTACTGCTCTACATTCATTGAATAAGTTTACAAATTCTGTTGTTTTTACCCAGTCTGAGTTTTCACATGTGTCCGATGCCACTGTTTGTGTGTTTGTGTGTGTCTGTGTGTCAGCAATAGAGGAAGCTAGTGGATGGGACAAATGCGCATGCTGCTCTGAAGAAATATTTAACTCATCAAGCATTATGTGATGATCCCTGTCGATATTGTGAGACATCCGCTGAGACTATGTGTGTGAGAGAGAGAGAGAAAAGTGAGCAGCCAGGTACGTGTGTGTGCACTGTTTCCTTTCCCTCTGGTTCTTGAACTATAAAAAAGAATTTCAATTGTTGGCACGTCTGTGTAACATTTTAAAGTCACAGTCTCATGGCAGCCTATAGGAACAACACTGCAATAACAGTGAAGGAACACAAGAAGCAGTTATCCAGAACCGGAATATTTAATGATACTTTGACGCCCCCAGCTAGCAACAATGATCTATGAATTCAATATGCTCATTTAATTCCCTCATCCAAACCCCAGTGGATAAGGAAGGAGGCATATGCACTTACATGTATTTGTTCAGTGAAGTGCCACCCTGACACAGGACTGTAGAAAGCAAACAGCAAGAAAGACAAAACGTCATTAGCCAGTTAATAATGCCATGATAACCATCTGTGTTGTGGGAATATATGATCTAATCCACACTAGAGTTTAGTGCTGGTCCCCTCCAGAGAGCAAAACGGTCCCTGCTCTCATTCTGCACAGGCTTTCTTCTCAGGCTGATATATAGGAACAGATCAACTTTACATAATCTTTTTTAGGCAGAGCAGATTTATTTGATCTTATTTAGCCTAACAGTTCATGATTCTTCCTCTGAGTGCATGGCTGATTTTATTATTATTTTTCCATTAGTCTAGAGACAGTCCTTACGAGGGAAATGTCCTGCTTCAGTGTATTCACTGCTACATCAAAACTGGGAAAAGTTGGGAAATGTACCCTTGTACATAAGAATGTACATGCAAAATAAAATTCCTGAAAGTAAAAGTCATTGCATTAAACCTGCTTCACAGAACAAATGTATTTGATCCAGTGCTTGTATAAAATACATAAATTCCAGTTCAAATGTTACACTATAACAAGCATCTGATCCTTAAAAGTCAGAAACAATCAGAGTGAACCTGTCATAACCAGGAGGACATGCAGGCTAAAAAGGACAGAATGGTGCCGAAACAGCCCAGCACACAAAAACCCAACAAAACATCATTGGCCAAATAAAAGACATTACACGTACAACAGTGCCAAGCGTCAGGGACTCTGGAGTGGGGGATTTTAATGTTGCTGAAGTGCGTCGTCTGCCATACTGAGGCATTTGATATGCAGGCGAAGGTGAACAAGAGCAGAATAACCTGACACAGACTGTCCTCCAGACCTCAGCAGCTTTAAAGCTAATTATTTCCCTGACTAATAGTTGGAGATTTACTTTTTGAAACACGACGAGAAATGAGCTCACCTCTAGAGGCACATTATGGGTTAAGAAACAACCTCTGCCTCCTAATTGCACAATTCCAACACTTTCTATATGTCAATGGCAAGTATGATGTATTGCAAATTGTGTTGTTGCAAATGTGCAGAAAAAGAGAAGGCATGAAGGCTAAAGCTTGCATTACACATTTGACCTCATGAGTACAACGCTCACTGAGGCTCCTCACATATCCAGCTATAAACAAATAAAGCTAGACTGTTTCTTAAAAATGCAGCTACGAAAAATATTGAACAAACAGTTCAAACAGTTTAAATTCTGTCGGACTACCGCTCTAACATTTCAGCACGTTAAAAACCAATGACAAAAAACTGGTGTTAAGATACTGCAGAGAGGCATCACGGTGCTTCACTGAAGAACATGATCATCACATGGCAACATGCTTTTAATCAGCACTTGGTGGGTGCTAAATTTCTGTTCGAAGGAGACAGGGTTTTTCAAACCCTTTCATCTGTGGGGAGCAGCTTGGAGGTGTTAAGAGCATCTCTTGAATATATCAACACTGAACAACAGAGGCGTCTTGGCCCACACGCTTATCCTTTTTATCTGCCATGCTTGCATTAATCCAACTATAATCCTAAACTTAAATTTTAAACTCCAATGTCCTTCTCTGCAGGATTCCACCAAGGAAGAATATTATACTCCTCTTTGTTCACTTAAGCTCTGCTTAATGTGAATCGATGGCCACCCTTAGATGAAATCTAATCTAAATCCTTAGAGATCCTTCAAAGTGATTTCATGTACAGGCTTGATTTTGAAGGCAGCCAGGTAGACGATTTTGTGATGTTGTGTGTATATGTTGGAAGGGGTCGATGCATAGAGCCTTGAATGTGGGTGACACCAAGTTTACACGTTAAATAAAATAAATAAATCCAAGTCAACACAAGCCATACTCTAAACAGGTTCCTTTGAAAGAGCTGAATAAATGTGGAAATGAAAGACAAATTGTTGAAACCTTCGGTTCCAAAAGCCACCATTGAAAAGTCACATGTGCTGGATGGTTTGGGTTGCAGAGTGTCAGATTACAATGTTTTCCCCGTGTGGCACCTGGATTTCACTGTCCCAATTTGTCGGTGTTTTGAAAGGGAGAGGCATATTTTACAGGAGGTCTGCTATCTTGTTGAAATTAGATTTTTCTTTTCTCCGAGGGATTCTACACCCACTGAAATAATTACATCTTTTCTAGGGCACTGATGTATATATATATTTTTTTTTTTCTTTGCAAAGGAAAGGCAGAGACTTCCCCCATGAAAAGGGAGCAGAGTGGAAACTCAGGGAGTCCAGGGGTCACTGTGGCATTAATTTACCCTCTTAGTACTGCAGGGTATGATGAATCCAGTCATGCTGACAACTGTGGAAACCTATGACTTCCAAGATTTCTTTGCTGAAAAACCTTTTGAAGCTGCTCTAGTAATTTGTGTAAAATATGCATCATCATCCAGAATCGTAATCTGTGGCTGCAACATTGTTGTTGAAACATTGTTGAAAGACCATATTTGCATTTTGTCATTTCCATCCAAGATACAATACTGTCCGTGTGCTGTTGACCCTGTTATTTTCTTCATCCCTTTAGATTTACATGTTCTATTTTCTATTTTAATTTGGTCCACGTAAAATGTTGCTATAGGCCTACTGTACCTATCATATAGCTACCAAAGTAAAATGACTGGTATAATTCATCCAATCATCATATGACAATTTAACTTCTGCTTCTTATATTTGGGTCTCTGAGTTGGCCACAACCCATTATTGAGAGGATGCTGTGTTCTGTGTGATTCAGTGACCTGTTCAAGTCTCCCATAAAATCATTAATAGGCCAATGTTCCCCACCTCTGCACAGAGGAGCACACATCTGTTCATTAGACAGGAAGGATCGGACAGTGTGTGCAAGGATCTCAGCGTGTCTTAAGAGTCCTCCACTCTTCAGTAGCTCCACTAGCTGCAGGAGAGCGTCAGCACTAGGCTAAAGAGCAGGAAAGTCACTCCTAAATCTTCCCCATCAGCCCCTGAGCCCTGCCTCAACAGCGCCTTACCCTCAAAACGTGCTGCCTATCAGAATCAGAATTATTTTTATTGCCATGTATATTTGCACATACAGGAAATTGCCTTGGTGTGGTTGGTGCACTTTACAAACAACAAATTTTTAAAAAAAAATCTCTGCCACTGGCAGCCCGAAACATCATGCAAACAGCAGCCGCCCTCTGTTAAAGGAGTAACGCCGGGTTCACACCGGACGCGGAAGCGACGCGGAAGCGTGGCGTAAGCGCTAATCCCTGGCGCGCCGGCGCTTGGCTGTTCACACCGGACGCAGTAGTGACGCCGAAGCGCCGGGCAGCGCTAATAATATCACATACTTCTGCTGTTATCAGCCTGCAGTAAAAACGGCATTTAATCATTTTTTTCAGGCATATACTTACTTGTTGCTCCAACATTAACTGCAACAGCATGTGTCTTTTTTGGTGTTGTCTTTATACAACATATGCTGAAAATCAACAACTCAAGTTACTTCTCCACTTCAATTATTAATTTAATGTCATCCATTTTGAAGAACTTCTCCGCTGTTAGCTCCATTAAATGTCGGGTGTCGAGGGTAAATTACGTATTCTCCACTCAAGCCTATGTGGAGAATACGTAGCCCCCCCTCTCTCTTTCTCTTTTTATCTTTATCACTGCTTGTGTGTCTGTAGTGGATGGGCAGAGGGGGACATTTAATAATGTGGTTGGTAAAAGTGGTAAAATTAAAACTCCAAGACAACAGAAGGTCAATACAGAGTAAGGGATGCATTTTCGATAAATTATATCATATAAAATATGTCATCAATATCGTTTAAAATCATTTTTCAGTGTGTTTCCTGTCACGATACGCTCACGTCAAGCGGAAAAAATAGACTCAACGCCGAAACGATCGCTTCACGGCGCTAGGCAGCCGCGGCGTGGCGCGGCGCTTCAGCGTCCGGTGTGACCCGCACAACGGTTTAACATGGGAGTGGATGGGAGCCAGAGGCTTGGCGCTGCGCTTATGCCACGCTTAGGCGTCGCTTCCGCGTCCGGTGTGAACCCGGCGTCAGAATATGAATAGCTCAGCTGGCCTTCTGCACCATAACATTCACTGGGCTTCACTCCTTAAAGGCCGGTGCATGCTTCTGCAACTGCGTCAAAGGCTTTTCACGCAGCTTTATCGAAGGACTCGTTGTCATTCATGCTTCTCCAAGCGTTGCGTGTGTTACAAAGTAATTCACCGCCAGAACACTAGGCGAGTAACGTTTGTTGAAGACGGCCTTAGAGACGTCTAAGGCGACGCACGTAAGCACGTGAGAAGAAA
The DNA here is from genome assembly GCF_947347685.1 of Pleuronectes platessa. NCBI lineage: Eukaryota > Metazoa > Chordata > Actinopteri > Pleuronectiformes > Pleuronectidae > Pleuronectes > Pleuronectes platessa. The sequence continues at coordinate 23,496,968 of NC_070640.1, forward strand.
GTTATATATATATACATATTAAAATATTTAAAAAATAGCTGCCATTCCTCACATGCATGCTTGTTTCCTCAGCTTGTTGTGGTGCAGCAGACGCCATAGCAAACAGGTACGAAAACATCCATTCTTAAAGTGTGGTTGTTGACCTTCAAGGTTTGTCATAGTTCTGAGGCAGCTCTTCCTTGCTAGTCATGTGAATAGAAAGTGTTAAGTGTACTTCTTGCAGCAACTACATTACATCACATATCATTTAGCTGATGCTTTTATCCAAAACAACTTCAAACTACTATCAGAACTTTACCCAAGGTCACTTTGGCATGGGCTGGGATTCAAGCCACTGACCTTCTGGTTGGAGGACAACCGCTCTACTTCCCAGCCACAGCCACCCCAGTGCAACTTGCACATTAATACGAGCAGACATAATGTTCATTTGATGGATAATCTTACAAAATTATTTAGTTGATAAACATATGGAACAGGAAAAATCTTTGAAGTGACATAATTCTATACAATATTAAGGAAATGTGTGGAAAACTCAAATTACTGATTAACAGGCGAAATGTCGAAGTGATTGACTGTAAGTGGCATTTGTTGAGGTTTTGCTGGGGACAATGTGCCACTGTGAAGCCTTACCTTTCATTCTACTGCAAGTCTGGAGTGAATGTTTTACATCATGCATCAGAGGTCATTTTGCAATCCACCTGTGGTGTGGATCAATATGTCATTTTCTAGTAAGATTAATGTCTGTATTATGCCACACTGCTCCTAGCCTTAAGGTCTCCATTAAAAGGTCTGTGATGAATGCTTATAAGTAAGAAGGTAAGTGTTGGGAAATTCAAGAGGAGAAATCCCAATAAATCCAATTAAATGTATATATTATTATTCAGTCCAATTTATTTAATATCTATCATGGTCACTGACATTGGGGTGTATAGTATTGGCAGAATAATATTATAATGCTATATTGCTCTATGAAATTAATATAATATAAAACATTATGATATAATAACTCGGCATAAAGAAATACAGCAAATCAAACCGTAAAGCAATGACCTCAGATTAGAATCAATTCCTCAGAGGCACAATGTCCATTATTTTGATATGAAATGAATAACATTTGGAGTAAATGTGAGTGAAATATTTTGAAACTTTACTTTTGTAATGTCCCGAACTTATCAAATTAGCTTATTGTACCAGTTGAATAGCCCATCAATCTTTCTGTCTAAATTATACAATTAAAAAAAATATATAAACAGAAGCATCTCTGCTATGATAGATATCTCAGAAAACAACATCATACATTTGTGGGGGTTTCGGTTAGGTTCATTTGCCTCACGTTGTCCCAGAGCCTGTGAATGCTGGCTTCGCCTTGCTTGGGGAATAGTTTTTATACTTTCAGTTAATACACCCAACCAAAGCATGTAACATTTATTTCAAATTAGCACTGGACTTGCCACTTGTTTAATCTAAAAAAATAAATACAAAACCCAAATTCAATTACTTTCTGAGTGACAGTAAGGTAAAAATACGAAAGCCAATTGAGTTCCCCATAGAGAGAACTACAACTGCGCTGTGGTCTCAATGCCAGTTACATCCACTCTCTGCTACCTTCTGCTGATCCAGGCAGCCAAAGGATTTAGCAATTATCTGCTGAAGATAACCTGGCATCAAGAAATTCATTTCATTTCATCAAGCAATTTGTATTCTCCAAAGTGATTCGCTGCTCCAGTCTGTTCAAAAGCAGCGCTGGATTAGATTAAGGAATTGACTTCTGCAAGAACTTTTTCAACGCCTCTGTTTTGCTTATGTGTCAGTGGCTGTGAGCCTCTCCCATTAGTTCATGGATAAAAGACACTCACCTCCTCCTAATCCATTTAGAAACCTATATATAAGTAGATAAGAGACAGATACAAGATCTTTTCTCATTTAATTAAAGTGAGGACATACATATAAACCTTACCTGCATAAATATTTACTATCACTTCTAGACCACTGATAGTAACTTTTCCGAAAAAATTTACAATGATGTGACTAATCGGCATCCAAAAGCAAAATACACCAGCAGAATAAACTTCTGACTAAAAAGGAAGATACAGACAATTTATGCAAAACAGAAAGTGTGCCAAAACAAAAATCAATATTAATATACATTTAATGCACATGAAATTCATATTATTGAATGACATTTGTTCTCTTTAACATGTACATATTCAAACATCAAATTTATGCAAAAATAAAAATACTAATGATTTCCACCATAATTCTACAGCGTCAACAGAGCTTTTCAGTACAGACACACAGCACCTGCTTAGGCCTTTACAATCATCTTCTCTCCAAAATAAACTCTCAGTTCGTTTAACTCAAGAATATGAGCCTCGCTCTCGATGTTCCCTCTGAGATTGAACACTGTGAATTTTATGAGATATCAATGATCCTTGCAGGACAAGTATATCACTGGCACTCTGTGACGCAACTGCATGCAATATTAAGAATGGTTTTCAAGTAGTGAGTACATTGTTTCAATATGTATCAAAGGCCGCCATTGGTAATAAGGATGAGAGAAAATTAAGAGATGAGCCACTATCTGCTCCAAACTTCCTCTGATGTCATCTGCTCTGCTCTATTGATGAGAGGGACAATAAGAAACCAGGGGAGATTGCCACTGACATAAATGTATTTCTCAGCCTTGTCTGCAGATCGCCTTTCCTCTGCCTTTCCTTTCTGAGTTTTTCCCACACAGACGAGCCTATTCATAATCCAGATGATCCCAATCTCACTTGTCCAGTTCTTTATGATATTTCCCTGCTCTATTATGACATCAATTCATCACCGCCTCTAGACCTTTCTCTGTAGCTCATGGGTATCTCTGGAGAGGAGACAAGGGGAAAAAAAAAACTTTTTAATAGTCAGTTGAAATGCTACTCCATAAAACTTAACATACGTTTCAGAGGATGTCAAATGCATACAAAACATATATTTGACAGTAAAAGCTCTGGTGGGGGTATAGAGCTATTCCATGTGAACATTTCTGTCTTTTATTGTCAGAACTTAAACTCCCATGGTCTACTCATGCTGAACTGCTTCATTTCTCAGTCTGATGCATATAAGCACAGACCTGTGAAAGTCTCGCTGATCTTAGGCTCCTGTAGTGAGTGGTCTGTGGAGTATCGGCAGCACTTAATGCAGCATCTATTGAGAGCCAGCTTTCTGCGGATGAGATGCAGCCTGCTGTGACCCAGTACGCTGGGGTTCTGGGGAGCAACCAGCAATTTCCACAAGGTCGTCAGTTAAAGAAATAACTAGGGTGACCAACAGAGCAAAAAGCAGAGCGAGTACTCAACATTCAGCCAGCTGTCTACCCAAAGCCATTTCCCCGCTGGCTTGTCAGCCACTAGTGTGTCTATCAATGGGATTTTCAATTGAGAATGACAGGCGGGGGGTAAGCAGGAGGACCAGACATGACCTCTGGAGAGTAAGATGTTTGAAACAGGTTGATGTTCACAGAATTGGAAACCATTGTGAATTTCACACAGTGGTGGAGAACACATGTCAGCTGCTATAGCTTTCTTCTCGGATTATATTGTTACCAGGTCTAATGCTGGAAGAAGTACATCAAACAGGTAAAATGACAACATAGGCCACTTATTCGGCGGCTGTGGCTGAGGGGTAGAGTGGTCATCTTCAAATCTGAAGGTCGGCAGTTCGATCCCCAGTCTCACCCATCTTCACGCCGAAGTGTCCTTGGGCAAGATGCTGAACCCCGAATGGCCCCCCATAGAATAACAAAGTGCTGCGAATAGATGTACTGTATGAATGTGTGTGTGAATGGGTGAATGTAAAATCTGTACTGTAAAGCGCTTTGAGTGGTCATCAAGACTAGAAAAGCGCTATATAAATATAAAACCATTTAACATTTATTCAAATGACCTGGAGGGTTACTGTTATTTTACATCGGCTGGATTCACTGTGGACTTTTTCTGCACTAAAACAAAGAGAATATTTCTCCTTCTTTAAACAAACGCTGGGAGAGTCTGAAGAGAACCATAAAACAGCTTAAATGATAAATGGACTGCTTTAATACAGCGTGTTTACGACCACTTAAAGTGCTTTAAACAACACTTCACATTCACTCACACATTCATACCGCACTTGTTCTATACATAGAACATTCTCTTACACACCCACACCAATGGCACATCATCCGCGTAATTTAGGGTTCATCATGTTGCCCAAGGACATTTTGACATATAAGAGACAGTGATTGAACCAACAACCTTCTGACTACTGAATGACCGGGTCTATACTTGTATGTTGTCTCCTCATGTGGATATTGTACTGTAGATCAGAAGTTTTGGCTGAAAACAACTGCAAATTAACAAATTTGTAAATTTGCTACATATTCTCAAAATGTAAAGAAAAAGTTTGTTATGGAACCGCATTACAGTTTTTCAAAACAAGTACAAATTAGCAATTAGCTGTGTATGGATGCAATTCCTTAGCCTGGATGGCAGACGTACTTAGCCCCGCCCACAACATTTGAGGTCGGGAAGTTCGGTCTGGCATCGCTCCGTTGGGGAGAAACTATGCCCGAACAGAAGCTGTTCCGACCAATCAAATTGTCAGGGTGGGCTTTATACGATGATGGACAGATGATCAACAGTAACGTAATCAACCACGTCACCAAAGAGCGCTCGGGCCCCCGGTCTCTTTTTCTGATGCCTCAGATGAACACGTTTCTTCAGCCTGGTCTCCTTCATCGTCTGTCCCTTTTTTAAACACGGGAATGTCGCGTTCCAACCGTGTTATTAAGTTCTTACAGGACCGACAAATGCGATACGATTTGTTTGATGTGTTGTGGAGTTGTAATCCTAAACGGAGAACTTGTTCGTACGTGCATTCACCTTTACGCCGGGTTCACACCGGACGCTGAAGCAATGCCAAAGCGACGTGTAAGCACAGCGCCAAGCCTTAAATGCTCCCATCCACTCCCATGTTAAACCTTTGTGCGGGTCACACCCGAGGCTGAAGCACCGCGCTGCATCGTTTCAGCGTTGAGTCTATTTTTTTCCGTTCGCCGCGAGCGTATCGCGCCAGGAAACACACTGAAAAATGATTTTAAACGATATTGATGACATATTTTATATGATATAAATGATCAAATATGCATCCCATACTTTGAATTCCCCTTCTGTTGTCCTGGAGTTTTAATTTTACCAATTTTACCAATGACATTATTAAATGTCCCCCTCTGCCCATCCACTACAGCCACACAAGCAGTCATAAAGATAAAAAGAGAGAGGGGGGGGGGGGCTACGTATTCTCCACATAGGCTTGAGTGCAGAATACCTAATTTACCCTCGACACCCGACATTTACCGGAGCAAACAGCGGAGAAGTTCTTCAACATGGATGACATTAAATTAATAATTGAAGTGGAGAAGTACAGTGAGTTGTACGATCCTCGGAACATGTTGTATAAAGACAACACCAAAAAAGACAAATGTTGGGACGCTGTTGCTTAATGTTGGAGCAACAAGTAAGTTTATGCTTTTATACTACTGGATCAACGGGTGATATTATTAGCGCTGCCCGGCGCATCAGCATCTGTGTGAACAGCCAAGCGCCGGTGCGCTAGGGATTAGCGCGGCCTGCGTATTGGCGTGCCTCCGAGTTCGGTGTGAACCTGGCGTCACTGTTTCTCTCAAAAATGCTGATCGTGTTGGTAAGTTCTCCGTGTATCCTTAAATTCTTTTTACAACACCGGCAAAAATCATTTTTACTGATCTTCTTCTTCTACTTCTTCCAGCGTGCGTGCAGTTGAGTTCTGTTGAAAACAACTATGCGTCGCTTAACATACGTCACATACTTGTGCTCTGATTGGTTGTAGGTCTATCCAATTGAGCGAAGAGGCATTTTTTTTCCTGGTTCGGTTGAAACACGCCCCATAATCACAGCCCAATGGAGCGGTATCAGACTCATATTCTGACTAGAATTGTGAGTATGACAACGTCAGGCTAGCAATTCCTAGGAAAGAGTGTTCAAAGTAAGTTTTCTGCTACTAGCATTAAAAATAAGACAGAGGAGGTTGATGGAGACGGATGATGATTTAAAGACTGCAGAGTGGATTTGTGTCCCAACTCGTATACATTTCTTTTTGACCACAGCCATTCTGAAAACTCACGGTAGTATTTTGGAATGTATGAGCAAACAGCCTTGTTCAATTTGGAGAACTTGCTTTGAAATAGAGTCATCAGTATAGGAACGATGTCAGCACTGCAACTAATGCTGAGGCTACTGCAGTGCTCCCAATCACTAAGCTGAACCTTGCTCAGGTTTCACCTCAGAGGGTCCACCTTTAGTACAGTTGTGTCCATGTCAGGAGTCTAGCCTCCTGTTAAAAAAAATACTGAAGTAAACAATTACATGTAGCAAGTGGTACAAAACATTATACTTATTTGATAGATGGCAATTATTATGCTGACAATAATGAATTTGTGTCACATGAATATAATGTCAGTGAAAAGGGGTTGGTTCTGGAGTGTTCCAGGTTCTTCAGTCTCTGTCGAGCTGAGTACGAAAATTGAATGTAGGCTCTTCCCTTTCATCTGTGACGGTTCCCTGTATGTTGTGTCTTCCATTTGTTTCTAGGACTGGGGAGCAGAGACCTACTTAATTGGTCATTAGGAGTGATTGGCGTGCACCTGGGCCCGGGTGCCAACGCCCTATAAGAGTCTGCTTCCCCAGTCCTTCCCTCTCTGTTCTTTGCAGCTCCATAGCCATGCACACCTTTCAACACTTATGTTGAAACAACACACACCTATAATCCACTCATGCATACACACTCCACCATACGGACTTACTGACTTCCACATCCCATACTTTTATTATAAGTTGAGCACTTGGATTGGTTTGGTTTGATTAAATACTTATTTTGATTGGGAAACTGTTGTCTCCCGTCTTTTTGTTGTGCAGCCTGGCGCCCCTAGGCCAGGTGCGTAACACATCCAACAGACTATTTGTGCTGATGACATCAGTGTTGGGCCAGAGCCCAGCGGATGGCCACTAGACACAGGTCAGAGGTTAACACAAAGAAAATCTAAACAAAGGCCTGTATAAATCAAGGCCTTGTGGAACATTCTTATCCACCTGTGAGTACTTTTTCCTGGCAGTTTCGAGAAACCCAAGCAGGTTTCAAGGCCCCCGCAGGAACACGGGGAGCCCTGCTGGGTCTGAAGAGCCCAAAGGGGGTGCCACCAGACACTGGAGCCGAGGGTGAACAAAGGGTTGTTTAACTTTTGGAGGGAAAACATTCTCCTGCAGGCTCAAGAATCTCCCCCTGGTGGTGGAAAATGTTCTGGGAATGCCTTGGAACCCCCGCTGAGTTCCAAGCCCCGCCCACTCAGATCGATTCCTGACAAATCAATTGGCCGATGTCCTATGACCAACTCCTCAAGGAGGAGGACCTCTCAGGTAATTTAAAAGCCCTGACACCCCAAAAATCTTCGCCATTTTCTCCCTGCTAAGGACTTCGACCAGGCCCCTTCGGGGCCTCCCAGATGTTCCAGCTCTAAAGGGGCAACTTTAACTTTTAGTTTTATTCGCCATTTCCTGCTCTCTGAAGACGTCAATAGACCGCTCCCGGTCTAGCTAGATGATTTAGTTGCTAAAGGAGGCAACCAGAGTTATTTTCTTTTATCTTAAGTTGAATCTTATTTTGAAAGACTATTTTTGTTTTTAACTTGAAAAGGCCGTGCACAGAAGCTCATTCGCCGGCCGAGACAAAGACTTTCTTTTTTACGATCCCCACAACAGCACCACAGCTGTTAATCCCTGCAGGACAAAGCATCATTCTGTCGCAGGAGGACGGAGCAGCATCCCGTCGAAGAAGACAAACGATGTTTCATCCCGTAGAGGAGCAAGACGAATCGGCTCCTATTCGGCCCAGCCGACGCCGCTGCAACCGAGGAACCAGCGCCACCGAGCTTGAGCGGCCACGATCATTCACTGGACTTCCGGAATATCCGCGCTACACGCGCATGCAACACCGTGGAGGTCACAGTAAGAGGCTTATTAATTGTCTGGGCAGAGAACTAGTTTAAATACTTAGCGTGTCATTTATTTGATTGTATGTTTGTTTTAAGATCGCTGATCTGTTTTAAGCCGTGTAACACGAGGAAACGATGCGTCACTTCCGGTTCCTTGTTTTCATTTGTCTACTGTGTTTTGAGTAGCGCGCGGTAACAAGCCGGCGCTTCCTTTTAAAGTGTTACCGTCAGAGATATTGTGCGGAGATTTACATCTGTTAAAAGATAAATCTCACGTAACTGGACTGCCCGCTTCGCCGGAAGTTTGTCTCGGACGATGTTTTGAGAGTTTTCCTGATCTCTCCCTCTCTCTCTCTTTTCTCCTAAACCTGTTTTTACACACGTCCCGACCTACACTTACATATTTCATGTGGCATAGAAAATTCTAGATTTAAAGAGCCTTAATACATCTCGACGCCATTCGGCGCCAGAACCAGGAGATAAGAAATCTCTTTGTCTAAAGATCCCCTTTGTTAAGGTCAGTGACCGGCAGCCATTTTGCTTTTCGCAACGTGGCTTCACTTAGGAAACCTCCATCTTGTACGTAACATCTTGATCACGGCCAGACTACGTCACCACGTGATCTTGTCATTACGCCATAGCCACTCCCCTTTCTCTTTCTTAGACACACACACACACACAGAGACACAGACAGGCAGACACACACAACCACACACACACACCAGTAGATACTCAGTATTACATGTGTGACAATTGTGATAAGTGCTGCTGCTGCTGTTGCCATCTTTGAAATATTGGAGTTTGTTAAATGAAGAATCATGGAATAACATTAACTTTATTTCCCTTTAATAAATACTTTTGTAATTAAAGTATTTGTATTTCTGTGATTATTTGTACATGTGTATGTGAATACAGCTGGATTACTATAGCCTGTGCTCAAACTTAAAAGCCTTCATTGTTTATTATATAATCATTAATATTAAATATTGAGATTATTAATATAACGTATATCACTTGAGACTGATATTTAAAGATTGACTTGTTGGTCCCTGTAACCAGGGTGGTGCCCCGAAACGATAAACATTAATTACAGATTGTTTCATTCTTAATTGATAATTTTATTGTTTTCATTAATTATTTAACCATTATTAATTGATAACCGTATCATTTCTAATTAATTATTTTACTATTCTTAATTACTAGCTTTATAATTTTTAATTATTTTTAATAAATCATTTTTATTTTAATAATCATTTTCCATGATTATTAATAATTAGCCAACGTCAAATTTACTACTACTATTGCACAACATCAGGTACAACGGCCATCAACTGGGCCCAGTACTACCCAGTACTTTACTCCAATTACTACTGCTGGTATTAGTATTCAGTCTTTGCACAACATTTATTCAGCAGTGGTAGCCAACTCCCACAGGATGAAATTCCTTCACATAAACAGACAGTTTTAGTTTTTTTTCCCCTCTCTCTGTCAAAATAAACCATTTCTCATCAGGTGTGTGGTGGTGTGAATACAGATCTCTGAATGGAAATCAGAGACTTAGCTGAAGTTGCAGGCAACATATCAGCAAAAGTGAGGTTTTAGGATTGATTTTCCAGTCCATTTACATTCAGCGTACCCTCCCACGTCTTGAATAACAATATAATTAGTTCTGTAATCAGCTTCCTTCCTTGCTCTACTTTTCCACTCTTAGTGCTACTGGCTGTGAGGCTCTCTTGATCTCCCTTTTACGTTTTCTAAAACTAGAGAAAATTATTGTTCGCAATATTGCTGTCATGCCAGGTATGTTTATTCAAACAAAGAAGTCCATAATAACACGAGGCTCCTAACCTGTGTGAGATTGGTATGGGGGCATCAGCTATAACAAACATGGGCAAAGTATGGCCCGCGGGCCGTATACGGCCCTTTGGGCTTTTTAATCCGGCCCGCCGAACTTGACCAAATATTTAAAAAATATATATATATATACTATTCTTGCTTCTTGTTGTTCTGGATTTGTACCCTTTGGGTTGAATGCACTTATTGTAAGTCACTTTGGATAAAGATGTCAGCTAAATTAAATTTGACCGGAAGTGTGGTGTATAGGGCTCGAAAGGGCACATGATCACCCTTCACTTTTTCGCAAAGTGGACAATGACTGCCGAGTGTGCCGAGCAAGCAGTCAACGCAAGAATGGGAGGCTACAGCTCAGAGGTTGGCGGCTAATTTACAAACTCAGCAAAAACTGACAAACTGATATTCAAGAGTCAACTACCAAGGCAATTTTTTTGGTGGCATTCGAAATAGCAAAGGCTAGCAAGCCTTTCTCCGAAGGCGAGTTTTTGTTAAATTGCCTTGCTAGCTGTTAAAGGCCAAATCCTTTCATGTAAGGATTTTTCCATGTCATTTATATTAGTTCACAAAAATACTCCAACCATCTGGTCTTGGCCCGGCCCGTCTGTCAAATTTTAGAACCCATTGTGGCCCGCGAGTCAAAAAGTTTGCCCACCCTGCTATTCCTACACTTGACATCTATTGCACTTCTGTCCGTCCTGGGAGAGGGATCCCTCACATGTGGCTCTCTCTGAGGTTTCTACGTATTTTTACCCTGTTAAACGGGTTTTTAGTAGTTTTTCCTTACTCTTGCTGAGGGTTAAGGACCAAGGATGTCTCTCCATGTTAAAGCCCTATGAGACAAATTGTGATTTGTGAATATCATCTATACAAATACAATTTTATTGATTGATTAGTTTTTGAAAGTGTGGATTTGGAACCATTAATGAGTAACCCAGTTTTGTTCCTATTGACTTTTAGCTGATTGTTTGTCATCCATGTTCGTAGGTCCTTGAGACAAGCACTGAGGGTACTTAGGGTGAGAGGAGAGCAAGGTCTCCAAGGTGAACAGCCTCTGGCGTGTGAGTATGTTAGAATTTCAAGCACTACTGTTAAATTTAACCAGCCCTGCATAATACGCTTTATTTCATATAGTAATGCAGCTCATAGTGTTTTACAATAGAGAAATTACCTTCTTAAATAATGAGATGGAAATAATAATACCTCAAAAATAAAGAATTCCAGAAACGATAATTGAGAGCAGCTAAAACTGGACTCACATGCTTTCTCTTATTATGGTTAATAGCTAGACTGGAGAGTTTCTGAATAAGCTTATGTATCTTTTTTTTTTATTATCTAATTTGAACATTAGAAAAGTATGAATTATTAACACATTCTATCAAAGAATATTATTATTAACAAGCTTGTGAAACACGAATCACACAAATGCAGTTTGATACAGTAAGCTTGTACGAACAGACACGCTGGGCGCACAAATCAGACCTCAGTTTTTAATACATGAGGAAAAAATGCTTCTCATAACATAAATGTGATTCTGATAAAAGTCTAGGATAGCTCATGTGCTATTTATTAATATTATCATAACTGCATCTCATGACTGTATCTATAATCACTAAATGGAAATACAACTGCCGACAATAGAGTAATGCTCATGAGAGCAATGCAAGCAAGATCTGCAACTTCCTTCTTATAAATTGGGTAGTTGTGAAGAACTATCCAGATCTGTTAATTGAAAGCTGCTCTACATCATCTGCAGTTCCTGATGTGTTCTGTGAGGAAGTAATGCATCTCTCCAGGCCACGACAATGCAGGGAAATCAGGACCCTCTGTGCTGCTCTTGAAGGGCATCTGTTTTGTGCTGAGTGAGCAGCCACCATTACTGAAAGGTCAATATCGTCTCTCTGTGGGAGATCTCTCTATCACTCAGCTGTCCTTCCAGCAATTATCTGACTCAAACATCATGAGCCATAAAGCGCCGTACATTGGGTCTAATAAGAGACGTTCTTGCCTGTTAAAGTTGTTATCTTCTGCATGACATGCTCACCAACTTTTGAATGGTTAGAGCCATGGCTGTGTCTTAAGTCCTCCTTTGTGTTGGCCTAAAATCCTGGCCGGGTCAAGCAGCTCCCGCGACCCGTTCTCAAACACACTCCTTGAGCCAAAAGGGAAGTGAGAGAAGAGTGAGGCAGCTAAGGTTTCCTGCACGATGAATGGATGTGGTACTCAGCCGCCAGGCACTGCGGCCTGAACCTACAATATGAAAATATCACACAGCTGCTAATTTTGATCCCTTGCCTCGGTACCAGACGGTGTCAGCTCCCTGCATTTCCAAGGGTTTACTGAGTACCCTCTAAGCCAGACCTGGGCATTGTACGGCCCCCGGGCCGCATCCGGCCCTTTGGCTGTCTGTGACCGGCCCGCGTGAGGTCAACGGAATATAAGGAATCACACGTAAATAAGTGAACATCATGCAAAGAATGCAACATTTCTTTTATTTTGAAGGTGCCTTTTTTAAACATTTACTTGACGTACATCCTGAATTCCCGCGAGCGGATGATGTGTTGGCGAACCGAGTTAAGAAGAGATGTGAGTTAGCTATTAGTCCGCAAAAATGTCAGCCCACGTTAAGACAAGAAAGATAGAGTTTTTAATGAGACGTGGACTACTAAGTATTTATTTACTGAAGTCAAAGGGAAAGCCGTGTGCTTAGTTTGCCGAGAAAAGATCGCTGTTTTTAAGGATTACAATTTGAACCGGCATTACGAGACAAAGCACGGAGAGACTTTTACGGAAGAAACGTAACGAGAAGGATCGAGGACATCGCAGGAAATCTCAGGCTTCAGCTGCTAAAGAAAGTGGTCGATTTGACTTTTTCTCCTTGGCTCTGGATGAGGGCTGTGATGTCCGCGACGCAGCCCAGTTACTCATCTTTGTACGTTGGATGACGAAAGACTTTGACTTTACTGAGGAGCTGGCAGCAATGCGGTCAGTAAAAGGGACGACGACTGGGAGTGATTTGTTCACGGAGGTAACTGCATGCTGGGACAAGCTGGCAGGTGTTACAACCGATGGCTGTCCAAATCTGACAGGGAAAATGTCGGACTTTTGGAGCGGTTGCAAGATAAAGTGAGGGAAATTAACCCGCGGTCATAAAAAACCTGGAAAAGTCATGGAATTGTTTAATGTTTATTTCCAGTCCTGAAAAAGTGCTTGAAAAAAATGTAATCCCAAAAGTTTTGGAGAAGTCATGGAGATTTGTTATATTCATATTTTCATGTCGTTAATTTACGCTGAGTTTTAATTAATTCATATGGTTTTAAAAGAAATACGCTCAAAATATAAGTAGGCATACTATCTCGTACTAATTGAAATGTTCGGTGGGGAAGCAGGTGAGATAATGCACTATGCCAGGGAAGTGTAGATTTAACCATGCTTGGCTACAAATGGAAAAGTACATGCCATGTGTTACAACAGACGTCTATCAAACTATTGTCTCCTTCATTTGTGTAATTCAAGGTATACTGTATGCTTTGAAATTCTCATTGTTAGCTTAAATACTAAATTTAGTCTCTTTTGCATGTATACACTGAGATCTCACAAAATGTTTGGTCATGGAAAGTTGGTTTAAAGTTATTGAAAGTCATGGAAATACATGGGTCAAAATGTGTATGAACCCTGTGTATATACATCAGGAGGTATTGTGTAAGTCAGTGCTCAAAATTAATCATGTTACTGATGTTGTAACTAAATTAGTTAACTTTATCAGGGCAAGAGCTGAATCACAGACAGTTTGTTGCACTTTTGGAGGAGCATGAGACTGAACATGGGGACATAGGCTACCACACAGCTGTCAGATGACTCAAAAATCGCTTATTTTGTTCACAACTGTTCTTGTAAATATTGATTAAAGTGTGATATAATGTTGGCATTACTACTTTGCCTGCCTCACTTTTTCATTGCCTAACCATAACATTTACTCTAAGCTGTAGAAGCTTATCAAATTATTATGAGTAGAATTGAGTTCAGCTAATTGGTCCGGCCCACCACAACTGCCCATGTTTCTCATGTGGCCCCTGGAGAAAATTAATTGCCCACCCCTGCTCTAAGCTACTGTAGCTGTACACAATGGATAGCCCCTCCTCATTTCTGCTACCGCACCAACAGCAGCACTGCACACTCTGGCTTGCCATAAAATATTCCGTTAACCTGTTTATGTTGACGGTTTGAAAAAGTGTTTTCCAGTGAGACAGCTGTGATATCCTTTGACATTAGAATTGCAAACATTCTTTGGCAGCTGCGTTATATATTTGGCCTCATATTTGAGTTCACTATTCCCTCCCGTACAGCTATAATACAGAGCGCATATGTCTCCTGGCACTTTATAGATTAAGATGCACTGTTCATTTATTTAAGTTCATTATTGATGCAAATCTGGATAACAGCTCAATTAAGGTGCAGCTAGTCATTTATGTACAATGAGGCTCAAGTGGACTCTCAAACAGCTTTGATACCTTAGGCATGGTTTCTAATAGCTCTTATATTAACTACAATAATACTTTATAAAACTCCAGCAGTATTATGTGCAGCAACAGATCTGATACGATGCCTAGGGTAGAGCAGAATATCATAATATTCTTTGAAGGAACTTTACATATTTATATACCTGGTATATGTGGAATATGAGTGGGGAGAAAAAACACAATGAGATAGCAAATCCATGTACAGCTCTTGCTACCTGATGAAAATACAACAGTTCAAATGTAACAGTTACACAGCTGTTCCTGGTCTGTCATCTCTCGTCTCTCCCTCATTTTTCTTCTTTCATTCCAACCAGTCGAGGCAGATGTTCCACCTGTTAAAAAGGTGTTTGGTTGGTTTTCTCTCCACTGCTGCCCATTGTTGAGACAGTTGCGTTTCTCCGTGTACAATTGTAAAGTCTGGACCTTAAAGGGATAGTTCAATTCACTCATTATCTACTCACCTTATATACCGGTGGGAGATCCCTTCTTCAGATGTAATACAACAGGAGAAAAATATATACCTACTGCTCGTGTGGTGTCATCCAACTGTCAGGAGATCCAGACATTCATATTCAACTCGAAACGGCGTCATTTACACCCAGTTTTAATCACATATACGCACGGACACACCGGAAAAACGCATCGTTACGCTCCACTACATAGGCTTGCAAAGAATCAAAATCATAAGATGGTTTTAATGATTTTAGGCCAATTGTTTTACATGTAGACATTTACATGATTTACAGGGGTAACGGCATTAACACATTTAATGAAGGCAATGTTGGCAAGGGATTGTCTTATGGGCATGTCAGCCCTTATGGGCTCAAGGACTGTAATTGGAAACAGATAAATAAAGCCTGCTAAGACCAACACAAGAAGATACATTTTTTTCCTGTAGCGCCATCAAATTACAATTGACTGTGCTCATTCTTACAACCCAGTGGGGAATAGAGGTCATCTGTTACCACAGCTTTAAACAGTGGGTGTTAGAAGCATTTCTAAATGAGGATATTGAATTTAGCAACCACATCCTACCACAATAGGCTACCCAGGAATCTTTGAAATTTTTGCCACCAGCTCGTGTTGCTGTTATTTTACTGTTTTTTATGTGTCCTCAATATTATTCCCATTTTGTTGCACTACATTTTTATTGAGCAACATTTTTTTAAAAGACAGAAAATAATAAGATATGGAATAACATACAGTGCAGGGAGACAAAATAAAAATAATTAATGACTTTGTCATGGTTTCCGGAAAGACTTAGCCAAAGGCATATATACAGAAGTGATTTCAGTAACATCAAAATTGTGTTGTTGTGCACAGCACATATAAATAATAGTGTGCAGCTTGCAGATATGTGGTTGGGTATTGGAATTACTGTATAAATACCTGATGGTGTTGACTGATGAGCCCAACTCGTAACTTAGGTCTTTCTGTGTTGTGTAGGGTGTTTTTTAAGGTAGATGGACAATACATTTCTTGTTCCACAAATACGCTATGTCACCATTCTCTCTAGCTTGATAGAGATGGCTGAAAAATTGTTTCCTGATTAATTCTGGTTTCACTATGGATCTTGGACCAATTCTTACATGAGATTTATTAAATCATAACTTTGAGTAATTTCAAGATTCACCTTAAGATCATATACTTGCTTTGACAAATTATAAATTTTCCTGTTTGAAGGATCAACTCTGATACGTATGTTTGTTTTTAATCTTTTTTTCCCCCCTGTTAGTCAAACAAAGTTCTGTAGATGTTTTGTTTCATAATTATGATTACAGTTTTTTAGATGCATTGGGTGACATTGTTTAGTCCCCAAAGCCAAGTAGGCTCTAAACTCAGCAAAATAGACCTAGAAAGAGACAGAAATACTAGTAGCGTCCATGGTACTCATGATCTAATAATTCGTGAATAACTATTTTCAGTCATCTGTACACCCAAAACTGTCAGAAACAACAAAGAGGCTGTGAAAATATGGTTTCATATCAATTGTCTGTAAATTGTGGGTATCCATCTGTAGAGGTAGGTGGCATGCTCTGGATCTGTGCACTCAATGGTGGTTAAAGGCTTTCCCAGAACCCCCTGCTGATTTGTCCTATTTTGTCACCTGATGATAACTTGTTTTTCTTTTTTTTCTATTTCAAACAGCAGCGACAAGGTTGAATCCAAGGTGATACTTCCTGAAGTGCTGCATTTTTATTCCCTCCACTCTGGACATTCTTCCTCAAAGTGGCTCAGTGGTGAAGCAGTTCACCGTTTGAGAGGGCCAGAGGGAGTCTGAAAGCTCAGGTTGCCAAAACGATGTGTTTGTGTGTTGTGTGTGGGTGGGTGTGTGTGTGTTTGGTCCAAGCGTAACTCATGTTGTGGGGAACTTAATTTGTTTACAGAGTCACATTATTGTGAGTCATCTTCCTTAAAAGAAGAAAGTCCTCAAAATGTCATTATTAAGCTTTAAGGGGAGGACATGCTTTAAGGCTTGGGTAAGGTTAAATTGAGAGTAGAATTAGGCAAGAGTAGTTATATTTAAGGTGAGAGACAGGAAATGAATCATGCAACTCTCATGTCCTCTATAGTGAATGGTAAATGGTCTGCTTTAATATAGTACTTTTCTAGTCTCAACAAGCATTCAAAGCACTTAACACTATATCACCCATTCACACACCCTCATACAGCACTTACACACTCTACACTCTGACAGACCTTGAACTCTATAACAGTAATTTTCGGGTTCAGTGTCGGTTAGTGGACGATCGGCACTGTGTGTGTGTGTGTGTGTATGTTTGTGTGTGTGTCGGTGGGGATGCGTGTGCGTGCGTGTGTTCGTGTTATAGGCAATATGGTGGCACAATTCACAATACATTATATATATATTTAAACACATGCAAATGTCAAACTATGATGACATTAAATGCAGTTCCTTCCCGTCTCTGTGAAAGAACGTTTTTAGAACGTTCATTTTGAAATATTTTTCTAGAAGAACAATGGTTTACTTGGAATTGTGCACCATATATTACGATGTCATGAATAATTTATGCAAACACATAGAGATGTAATCTGCATCACTAATACAATTACGGCACCACCAAAGTTGGAACCTATTCATATCCATTTATTAATTTACCAATGACAGAAAGACACTGTTGAGAGCAATTTACTGCAGTGCAGCCGATTTGTATAATCCTCTTTTCACCCCAGAGCTTAGAGAGCGAACTGCACAAACATACTCACGAAACACATCATACTTTGTGCACTTGCAATTTCACCTGCTAAAAAGATTTTTGCCAGACAGTTTTTTGTGAAGCTGATACTTTATCACAGTAATATGTGCAGACAACTAAGAGGGGAAAACAGTTGTCGCTATGATGCACTGTTACGCCAACTCCCTGACACAAAGAGCTCTGAATGTAGCAGAGTTCTTCACAGCCCATGCACACAGCATTCAGTCAACATAACTACTAAGCTCAAAGCAGGGAACCCTCCTTCACCAGTCAATGCCAAACAAAGCTGAAAACTCCTCCAGTGAAGAAATTTTGCCCACAGGATCTCTCAGACAGACACATTTATGAGACCATTAACCTTGTCACGACAAGTTAAAATAGATGGCGGTACATAAAAGGAGGAGGATGCCTGAAATGCCTGAAAAGACGCAGGGCGGTAAGGAAAGATGCTCGACAAACAAAGATAAATTTCTATTGGCAGCTGGCTGTTTACAAAGGGAACAGATAACGTTAGAAAGTTTAGATGACATTCGTAACGGTGCTTGGGTCAAACCATGCAATGATGGAAGGGGTGTCTGCAAAGTTGAACAATCCAGGGTATCAGATGATTTACTGTTGGACAAATAAGACTCCAAATAATGGGTGAATCTGCAGCTGATAAATCACTACTATTTTCCTCTCAACCTATTAAACCAAAAGATAGGAAAATACTCACAAGCAAATGTGAGACAACAAATTGGTTTGTGCAGTTATACCTCCTATTTTCCGTCGCTGCCGTGGTCTACCAAAACAACCATTATCTTGTGCTCTTATTTTCTGTGAATGTCAATTTGCCTCTTTGGCTACACAATCACGAAAGCATCTAAGTGCCTACTTGAATTTAAGTGAACCAATGAACACAAATGAACTATGCAGGATCTTTGATTTTGTCTTTTTGCTTAGGGAGGGGCTATCAAATTTTTATGCAGAGTAACTGCTGACATCTGTAGTTTAATTATTGGAGCAGAACATAATGAGCAATGATAAAGGGTTTAGACCACAAGCATCTGTATATTTCCTCTCGTTAGCAAGTGAAGACCCAGGAAGTAATTATTTGCTTCATAAGCAGCTTAATATTTATAGAGAGCATCTTTGAAACAACAATCTGTTGGCCAACAACTCAATCAATGTCCATTAGGTACTAGATGAGTACCTGTCCATCAGAATGTATGGCAGCTGAAGAGGCTTAGAAAGTCCAACATGTATGGAAATTCAGTCACCTTGAAGAAGAACTTTTCACACATTTAAACCCTACAAGCAACTTCCTTTTTCTTTACTTCCCTCAGCCCCGGACAGTGAAGGCAAGAGAACTGACAGTATCTCCTTTCTGCTATCTTACCACCCACCCTGCTTTGACCTTTCCATTAATAATAGGCTTTCAGTGAGGACTTGTACTGTGCAATCTGGAAAGCTCGTCCAAATGGTGTACGGCAAAGAGCCTCGGCCAATGTGTCACAGAGATTTGCCAGAGTGGCAAAATGTGCTACATCTTAAACCACCCCCCCAGCGAGCGTCAAACTAGACATGAGGGTTACGAGTGACTTAGGCGCCCTGATACATAAACTAGATCAGGCATTGTTGTAAATCTGGTGGTCATGGTAAATTAATGGATTACATTCAATACAAATATTTTGATTATTTGGTTAAGCTGACATCTGATGTTATTTTAGCTAACACATTGGAATTTTCTGGTACACCCTCTACACAATTGAGAGTTCGACTTTACGACACACACTTCCGCACATTAACATGGGTATAAATTGAACTAACTGTTCTGTGACTCAGTCTCATCGATCGATCGATCTGCCTTGCTGTCTTTCTAGCTGCCAATGCCAACACGGTTTGAACCAGTGCTGCTGCACACAAGGGGAGATTTGTCCACAATCTTCTTTGCACTGTAATCTTTAAAATGTGTGAAAGATGCAGAGAGAAAAATTGAAAAGCTTACTTGTTGTAACAGAGTAACACAACGCGATGTAAGCACAGGGAAACACATGCTCACAGAGGAGAAATCTCAAATGAGAAATTAGATAAAATAATCCTGATATTGATTTAAAGTCATATCATCCAGCCCTATGTTATGCTAAATAAATATGCAAAAATGTGAACCTGATGAACATAAAATTTTAACTTACAAGACCATTCACCACCCAACTTTACACTGATGTAGGCAATGCTTTTGATAAATTGTTCATCATTAAATACTTATGTTCAAGTGCCAACGGACTTCTAAAAAGCAATGATCTGCAGCATTTATTTGTTTTCCACGAAAGTTAATTTGATATGTTTTTCTTAGGGACTGTTGGTCGCATAAATAATACAACGTAAATATCAATCAATCAATCATCAAATTTTATTTGTATAGCCCATATTCACAAATTACACTTCGTCTCATAGGGCTTTAACAGGGTGTGACATCCTCTGTCCTTAACCCTCAGCAAGAGTAAGGAAAAACTACTAAAAACCCTTTTAACAGGGTAAAAATGCATAGAAACCTCAGAGAGAGCCACATGTGAGGGATCCCTCTGCCAGGACGGACAGAAGTGCAATAGATGTCAGGTGTAGGAAAACATCATCCAGATTAAAGTTTTTAGCAGCATTGATCAGGGTAAACATCCCGAAGGATAACCCCAACATGACATGCCAAGCAGTCCCTGAGAACTTTCATTGTGTAAAACTGTAACAGACATTTTTTGCTGTTTTTTTATATTAAAAAAAGGAGTATTGTAGGAAGTCAGTTCAGGGAAAGGAGGTTGGAAGAATAGATGAGTCAACAAAACACAGGACTTTAACACAGGGAACTGCTGATTGTTTCCCTTTTGAAACTTTAATCAAATGTATGCCTAACTCTATTATTGTAACCATGACAACAGAGGTCATGAAAACCACGATCTTCTCCCACACCTCACTGAGCAGTCTTTGTGCCTAAACCTATCCAAACCTTGACCGTTCCACAACTTTGAAGAAGGTCAGGTACATTTGCCACTGATACATTTCTACAGGTTGTGTTACTGTTCATGACAAAGGTCATCGTGGTAATAGTAACACATTCTGCTGCTGGTGGGCTTTATGGGTCGTATCCGGGTCATTAAGCTGAAAGGACTTGATGACCAGACAATTATTCAAGTCATAGAGAAGAAATATCCAACAGTTTAATAAATATTAAAAGTAATCATTAGTTGTAGCTCCAGATTTCAATTAATTTAATAAATGTAGCCTTATTCACCAATATCCTATTTATTTATATTTTCCAATACGAATTTTATTTTTGTTCTTAAGCGATTTTCTGAGAAAACTCGAGCGTCAGATTCATGATACTTTCTTAAACTGCAGAATTTTTTGCATATGTTAGGGTGAGGGTTATATTGATGAATGCCATTTGTTCGTTAGTTGAAAGCAGTTGCCAGTTTTTCCAAATTAGCAAAGGAAAATGCCCTGTCAATGTCCATGAAAGGGCATGAGACTGCAATGCCGTTTACACACCATAAGATCTATGATGCACAGTCTGTCGATACAGAAACTGAAAAGACATCAAACCGTACAAAAGTTGTTGTATTTTGTGGTGTCGGCAGTGAACATAAAATACCCCAAAAAAGTATACAGGGATTGCAGTAACACGTTCAGTGAAAGCTGTGTGAGAAGAAAATTGTTTGATCTAAGATTTGAAGTAAAAAATAAATAGTGTTAAACACAGAAGACTGAGGGGGGTCAAAAAAAGAAAGGTGCACAGAATAAACTGAGCGGGAGCAGCTCATCATTGGAAACACAGCACTGCAGGTGAGCCCTCAGCTGAGAGTCTGTGGACACTCAACCTGAGCATGACGGGATCCATCAGGACCTGCTCGATGTGCACACAGGGTGCTCTGCCACCACAGACCAGGGTGCTGTGCACAACGTGTTTTACAGTTGCATCTTCTGAGCGATCCATCGTCTCAGCACAGAAATAAGCTCAGTTAACAGGCAACACTTGTATATAACATTTAAACTATATTTGTGAGTAAATATTCTCCTCTTCAACCTGTTCATGTGTTTAAAAATATTTTGCAGTATAGCCCAAATATTCTGTGTATGTGCCCCTCTTCAACATGTCCATGCATTTGAAAAAATTATAATGTTCACTGAAACTTGACAGTCTTTTTTTAAAGATAAAAATTATAGAACATAATGTATATTTAAATAGCATTATAAAGCTGTAGAATAAAAAGTTAAAAAAAATATATATATATATTTTACAGAAGGAATTCAGTTGTCAAGTGTGCATAAGGGTGCTCTTCAGTGTGCCTAGATTCTGTTCTTACATAAGAACAAATCCCAGATGGAAAAAGCATTGGTGAATGTCAGAATCTTTGTAAAAACTGGGGTTTAAGACAAAATGTATTCTTAAGAACAGCTGGTGTATTGTTGCTAAATAAAGGTCATGTTACCATCCCATCCTTTGGGCACTGATACACTTTGGTGCACTCACTTTTTTTTACTTCATATTGTTTCTTTGCTCATGAAAACTTTGTTCTTTCACTTCTGAGATTGTTTATCACATTGAAAGGTTCTGAGCAGGATGCTTCATGAACCTAAGGTCACAAACGCAAACATCAATGCACCGTGATAAGTAAATGCTGCAGAGAAACAGCAACCATACTTGTTTATCTTGCAGAGTGCTCCTTTTGAGCAGTGGTATAGTATCTAACCTAATTGCTAACCTACACCTGTTGGCCAAATGTTATCCAATTTTATGCATGACATGACATTCAACATATGCTGCATCCCCAACCATCCTGACAGCAGCGTCAAAGTGTTGCCAAATTGTAAAATGATGGAGGCAGAAACCATAAATGTCACAGCGTTCAAAACACTGTACCTCGACTGTTCCCATTTTGTATTTCCCATGTAAATGTCCACCTGCAGTGTGCATGAAATTAAACTCAAGTACCCCGGTATGTAAACACAGAATAAACATATTGCTTTGTTTGTGTTACTATTTCCACCGACTCCACTCATGTTTTCATTACTTTACAGTGCAACTGAAACCTCTTGTTGTATTTTCTGTGGTAATTAGGCCCGAGGTGGTTTCAATTCTCAAGCACTAACACAGATGAAGCAATAGCTGGCGCATATTTTCTTAAATGATTTATTAGGTAAACAGATCAGAAACCATTAACATTATTATCGTCTCAGCATGCTGGCAGTTTGATGGACAGCCTCATATCTTTTGACAGTTCCCCATCCCAACATTTCTATTTCAAAACCATATCAGGTCTTGAGAAAGTTTTTTTTTTTTTTTCAAATCAAAACTGAAAACAAATGATGAAAACTGTGTTGAACATTATCATCCATCATCAGTTCTAACTCCGTTCTTCAAGTTCTTTGGTCTGTATTTGTTTTCACATGAAAAGTCTCAGTGGTTACAGATTTTGTCAGTGGAAGAAGGAGCTCAGTAATTCAGGTTTATTATTGAAGGGCTAAATGGGGAGAAGGAGAAGACATTAATCACGCAGTGCCTGCAAGAGTGGGTCGGTGGATGGCTTAATGGCACATTGTCAAACCAGAGCGCCTCCTCTATCCAGCATTTATCAGACGAACAAGCAGAGTGGCTGATGACTAGGAAATTCACTTTAAGTGGGATCCTCTTTTGCCTTTATGAATCCTCAGAGTGATCATTGAGCAAAATATTAAATTATGGCACGGAAGGCTGGAGTGACAGGAGGTAATCATGCTGCCTGAATGATGCATAATTGTTTTCTGAATTGTAATTATAGGGTGAGGGAAAACATTGGTGTTCTATAATTAACGGTGAGGAGCAAAGTTTTTTCAAAGGAAAATTGGAATTATCTGGAGATGAGCCCATAATATTAGTACAGAGACAGCAGTGTGTTGGAAAAGCAAACCAGTGCTGAGATTATATACCTTAGCATTATGGGTGTTTATCCAAAATCTGTGTGTAGATGATTAATATGGGTAATTCCATACAAAGGTAAAACTCATTCTCAAAGTGCCAGGAAGGGCCAAAAAGTTAACAACAGGGTTACATGGTCATATTATTTTATCTTCAAGCCAACATCCAATTTATACTGCCTCCTGCCTGAAACCTTTCAGCTCACCTTCCTGGTGTTGTCAGCTTAGCTTAGTGTCGTTTAGTAAAAGGATCTGTGTGTAACAACATAACAATGTCAACTACCAAATAAATTTTTATTCACTAATTGTTGTACCTGCTTATGAAACGCTCAAAGTAAAATGAATGCATGCGGTGCATCTAGTACAGTGGACTACAATACTTATATTGTTTGTGCAGGCTTTTAAAAGTAAACCCCTACCTAGAAGACATCAACTTCTCCTGTCTTTTGTAGGTCTTGAGTTTGCCATTTTAGTTATCTGTCTATTAATGTAGCGTAGTGTTAGATAATAAAAACATCAATGCATTACAAAATCGTATATATATATATACATACAGTACGTAAAGTAGATATATATCTTACCATATTAGTTTTAACATTTTCAAATCAGTACATTGAATTTACTATTATGAATATAGATATGGTGGTACAAATTAATTGTATGTAAATGCATCTTTTATGTTGTTTTTTAAGGCCTTTTCCACAACATGCCACAGATCCCACACAGAGGGATAAAAAAAACAACTTCCTTGAACAGAGAGAAACCTCCAACAGAGCCGGACTCAGGGTCATTGTCGACCAGTACGGTGACATTAGAGAAATGGGGGGGAGACACAGTGAGACCAGGAACAGTAGTGTAACCGTCAAAGTTAAGCACTGTCATACTTGTCGTTCTTCTAATGACAATAATAATTGTGATATTTATAGATGTAATGATGTTGTTAATGATAATAGAAGCAGTGCATACTGAGTAGCACAGCCAATGAGGAAGGCACAAACAATAACATTAACACTGTCAGCAAGAAATGAAGGGCTATGGAAGCCTGCTCCTTCCTTATATTTTGCTATGTTAATGCATTTCTATAAAATGTTTAAACATATAACCCCCATCATATTAAAAAACACTCAAATAACCCTCTCAAATGGGCAGCTATCATTTTAATTTTGTTTTCATTTGTGTGCCCAAGTATAAGGTAGTTTTTGATGACCATATGCTCTTCATTTTAACTGTCTTTGTCATCCAACTAACTGACAATTAAAACTTTCGCCATAACCTGCAAAAGGGAATTTAAAAGTGCTTGAAAGCATCACGTAGCCCACACATCAAAGAGCAGCGCACACAGACTAAGTTGATGGAAGCAGCATGTGTGGAGTCAGGTTAGGGGAGAAGGAGGCAGGAAGGCTCAAAGGAATGCTGATATCCACCTTTTTGGTAGGCAGCCCAAATCTGAGCCCTGATTCGCTTCAGGCTATTGGGAAGAGGAGCAGTGCAAAACAGCATGGAGCATAGTAATCATAACTCTCCTGCTTTCTCCGGCTAGCTCCACCCCATTTCCCTTTTTCAATTGCCCACCAATCTTACCCATTTTTTTGTTTTCCTCTCCTCTCCCATATTCTTTATCTCCCCCCCATCTGGTCCTGTCTCTCCTTTCCTTCTCCACACTACCTGTGTCTCTCAGTGGTCTCCCTCCGGCGTGATCCTGTGTGCACCCAGCAAGCTGCTCTTTCCTCTAAAGGCAGCCACAAAAAAAAACAGCTTAATTTTTCTTAAGAATAAATAGCTTGGTTCCCCAATAACAGGCAAACCAATCCAGTTGAAACACAGATGAGCCCGAATGAGCAAAATAATATGACGTTTGTGGGCTTGTGGAGAGAATGCTTCATTTTTTACCTCTTTTACCACCTCCCCCCTTTCCCTGTCTTACCTCCACCGTTGAAAAAAACAAATTGGTCCTGTCATCGAATGTGTCCATTCTTTCTTTATGCAAACATGTTGTATTGACGACCTTGTATTTCTTCAGGGGTGTGGAGAGGATGTTATATTGTAGTAATAAAGTTATACCCTGGGGAGGGAAATCTCATCATATATAACCGGGTAATTACTTTTCAAAGTCATGCGATGCGGGAGATCAATAATGTTAGAGTTTCTCTGGGTATTAAGTGACAAATGACACCTTCACCGGGACTTCTGCCTCGGACCTTTGAGTCATTACTGTTCTATATTTTATGGTTATCAGGCTATATCACAGTCCAAATTAATGACTTTGGAGGATGCAAGCAATGAGTGAGTCCTCCGTGACGCAGGATAACATCTATTTATGACTATAATCAAATGTGTACTGCCATTCTGATTGGATATTGGTCATCACGCGTGTGTGACAGGGTGTGTGCAGGGAGGAGGTGATGACAAAGCATCCGTGTTGTTGTTTTCCATGATGAAGAGGACCTTGCTGTCAAACAATCAAGGTTGTTTCATTTTCTTGGTTTCATCACTAACAAAAGCAAATTTCAGTAAATATAAAGATGAGTCATTTCTTTCTGTAAAACACAGTCACTGTCAGTGACATGGCCGATTCCTCTGCCAGGCTTTAAATCACCAACCTCCCTCACCTCTCTCTTGAGGACATGGAAAATCACAAAGCTTGTGAAGCAGCTTGGCATGAGGAAATCCTCTGCTTCAGGACTATGCCATTTTACCATTTCAATAACATACACAGTCACCCAGCCAAATCAGAGAGAGAGTTCAGAGAACAAAAGCACAACATTATATTGTACACCACAGACAGAGCTGTACATGAGCGCCGGCAGGCAGCCGAACACTTGACTACTGATTTTAAGCCATATTACTTTATCGTTTGATGCTAATGAAATAATTTCATGAACAAGTTTATATAGTCTAGTGGTTACTAGACTCTACCAGTGGACGGTACCACTAGATTTAAGGCCTGTCTTTAGTTTGCCAGAAGTTCTAATATTAATGTTCAGGGATCAGAACTCTAAAATACCACAGACTGTGATTCAGCAGACTCACAGAGTTATTCTGTGTTTTCATGGAGATGAGCTGTAACACGCCGTAATAAACAGAAATCTCAAATTTAATTTTCAGCATCAACCCCCTGTTAACCCTGACTAGATCCGAAAGGTCTCTTGACCTTAAACATGTTGATTTGATCATTTCAAAGGCCTCTTACAATCTCACACTAACCAGGTCTGCTGAAAATCACATCACAGTTTATTCCAATGTATCGAGTGATTAACGGCAGTGGGGTGGAAGAAAATGCACAACTTTTACACCAGAGACCAGAGTTCACAGTCTTATCTGTTGTTAAGTTTATGAACCTAACTTTCAAGCAACAACAGCACTTGAGTAAAAGATGGGAGTTCTGGATACATTTATATACATATGGTTGTGTCTGAAGTCACTGTGAACTGTAAACTTCTTCTGTAATAAACCAGAACATAATCTTGCTCTCACTTTAACCACTGGCTGTGAGAGTCTTATCATAAAACATTATTAATGCTGGAAGTGGAGATTGTGCCGCAACATCAGGTATTTGGCTGGAAAACAAACAAGTTGTGTGAACACTTTACTGTTGCTTTCAATTTCTACATGTCTGCTACTTACCAAATTTGTAAATAAAATCCCTTCATCATGTTAATACAGTTAATCAGGTCACAATTACAAATCAATAAGCACTTGCTGTTGAAAAATGACTGTATATTCGTTTTTGAAACAGGACCCGTGTCTGTGATGTGTGATTGCTGAGAAGGTGAGGGATCAGACTGATCCAGTCTAGCGATATCTTAAAGTCTCAACAAAGAAGTGCTGGGAGGGAGCAGGTAGCATTAGGCAAAAGGACGTTATCAGCATGATGCAGTAAGCACTGCTCTGCAGCTTCTGAGCAGCTTTCATTTTTCTTTAGTCTGACAGGCACAGAGAGAGCACACACAGATCCCTGACCTTAACTCACCTGCTCAACCAGGTGGACATGTGTTTGTTTGTGTGGCTGTCTGTGCGACAAGGGGGGTAATTTAAGGACACACTGGAAGAGCTACAGTTGCTGTGTTGCTGTCTGCTTGTTGCATACAGATGTCCTCAGTCCGATACCAGTTATCCATTTCCCATAGTCTCTGAAGGGGAAATGACAAACACTATTCATTAGGATCTTCAAACTAAGTTTTATATGGCACTTGACTTGCATTTACAACAAGGTACACAAGGATGGCATGTAGACATCGCAGTAAACTTTTTTCTTCTTCTTTCTCCCTGCCTTCGAGTGTAAAATTACACAAATTCATTTTCAATTTTTCCAACTAATCCCCCTCTCCCTTTCTTCCGCTGAGCTGAGAGCTGCTATAGCCAACCTTCTGAACAACAACCGTACATAAAGGGCTTTTCAAGATAATGACAAGAGATTGTATTTTTGATGGAGCGGATTTCACTCTATATGGTTCCTCATAATGGTAAACCAGGTCAAAGTCATACTGTGTAGAAAAGCTGGGAGCGGACATTTTTAGGCTCAGTAATTGCATATGCACATAATATAATCATCTTCAAGCTCTAGGACCTTGACTTACAGGTGCAGTTCATTGCTGAATGTTAACCTTACTTTATATGGAAGATCCACTATCCACATCCTCTCATAATAAGCAGGGTTAGGGTTAGTCCGATGTACTGTCCTCTAGAGATCCTGGGTTAAAATCACATGCACATGTCTAGTGTTGTTGTAAAATGACATGAAATCCTTCAATTGCTTTCGAGCTTATGCATTTTGTATAGGCAGTGGTGTCAATATTCCATGAAATGCAACTATCCAGGTAGAAATTTTGCTGTTTGTTTGGTTTTACATATATATTTTAGGATTATATTCTGTAACAACCTACTCATCTTTTAGTGCTACCCAGGCATTATTTAGCTAACAGTACAGATTCCTGAATTCTGTATTAGAACAACATTTTTATTACAAAATGTCGATGATTAGGGAACCTAAAATAATATGATAAATGTGTGGCTTTGACTCCTCATAGACATTATTGTTAATAAGAAAGAAAGAAAACATAAAATGAAAGGGCACCTCTATGCAAATGTAATGCAACTTGCCAGAAGTTTCATCAGACCATTGGAGAGCCATAATTGAGAAAAATGTAAAAAGCTGTTGGCAGAACTCAGAGCAGACAACGCTTTTTGAGGATTAAAAGGAATCATAGCTTATGTTGTGGGCTTCTTGGCAGCCATTGTGTGTAGTGTAAGGAGATCTACCCGACATAAAAGAGGTCACAAGAAGAGAGTTGAGTGGATTTTTTCCAACAAGAGATCGGGTAGTGAGGAGATATTGTTGTCGCCGGGCAAACGCAGTGGTTGGTCAGTTAGAATTATAGCACCTGTCACAAGCTGCCACTGCATACGCTCTCTTAGTTCACACACTGATTTTTAAATATCATATTTCATACATTTATTGAGGTTAAGCAAAGTCAAAGGCATTCACCTTTTTTTATAAAAAAAAAATGAAAGTAAGAAACTTATAATCTTTTATATTAACTTAGACTTCAGACTGCCGTAGTCAATATTCTTGCATAAACAATTATTTCAATGACTGAATGGAATATGGAGGTTTGCAATAGAGAATATTCATCCAACTCTCTAGCTCCCCTCCGTGTTATGGAGCATTTTAGCTTCTTCAGTCCCTTGGTTTGATTTTGTGGTAGTACTGATATTGGTAGGGTTGGGTTGCTCAGTTCTGAAGCCAGGCACTCAATGTCATTGACCCATTCAGATCTAAGATGCCAAATAAAAACACCCTTTAAAACCATGACCTGAAACCTAGGGTTTCTTAAGGGCTGCATTTACAAACTCTTTCATTTCTAAGCCTCTGAAGCAGATAGAGACATCATATAATGGCTTAAACATTTGGCTTTATAGAAAATCATTGCCTTGTCCACAAACTTTTAAACACATTTAAAAAACTGACGAAGGCAGCAAACTGACCATGATTCCTCCCTTCTTCCTCCCCCGCCTCAAACATGTCTCTTACCCACTGAGCTCTGAGCAGATCATTGTTTGGGATCTTTTTCATTGATATTTTCATCTGTGTTTTCGTCAATGAAACACTTCTGTAATCTGCTTCAATAACGATCGCCTCGCTCAGTTCATCAGCCACTGTCTGGGACGCTACCGCAAAAACTGATTGCTAACAAACAAACCATTTCCCATAATGCATTTTGCCATTCGTGCTAGTATTTCATCATTAAAATGTAGTGAAAATAATGACATTGTGGATGAGACGTGTGCTCTGAAGTGGGAAGTAGTGGTAGCCTGTCTTAAAGGCCTGGTTCCAGCTTATGTCATTTCTGCAGAACCCCACGGTAATTATGGAGTGTTAGGTTTAGACAAATAACCAAGAATTTAGGTGACAAAGAGAAGTCTGTATTCATTATTTCAACACCGCTCTACACAAAACTAATATTCTAGGAGAAAAATGGGGAGGTCTGGATTCTATACTCAATGAAAAAATACCTTTGCTGAAGATCAAGTGCTGAGTAAGTTTTAGCTGGAGTTGGAAAAG
Source organism: Pleuronectes platessa (assembly GCF_947347685.1). NCBI lineage: Eukaryota > Metazoa > Chordata > Actinopteri > Pleuronectiformes > Pleuronectidae > Pleuronectes > Pleuronectes platessa. Next base: position 23,527,088 of record NC_070640.1, read on the forward strand.
GAGAAACTCTGTTTACCTCAACATGTTCTGATAATTGGTGATATCAATCTCATACCCTCCGCAACAAAATAGTACCAACCTTCAGCATCCAGCTCTGAAGAGATGAGGACTGTGTTTCCCATGCTGCAGGTTTGACAGTCGCCCACCCCGTCCTTGCAGTGCACCTGCAAAGCCCTTTTGCATTGGTAAGAGTGGAGAAATCAGGATTAGCATGAGATGCATGAAAAGCTCCAGTGCGACATGTCCCAGTTGCCACCCCTATTGTTTTTTAATTGCCCTGTCTTGACTAGTGCATGTGAGCAAAACCATCGCTTCACTGACCAGTTTTATCTACTGCAGATACTCTATGCACAGCAACAAAATCCTATTAAAATCCCATATTTAAGTCTTCTCCTTCAAAAACAATGTAAATGAACACATGCTGTCTGTGTTTGCTCCATATACTAGTGAATGATGCCTTAGTTTTGGGATTGGTGTAACAGTTAAGAGAAGGTTAGTTCAGGATAGGCTAGTAGTTAGGTAGTATTTAGTTGTTACGTTATGGTTAGAGGATGTATTAGTGGAACAGGTGTGTGTGTGCATATGAATAACAAGCTAAACTTATTTTAAACAAAAAGAAGAAAACAACAGATTTCCATTCTAGCTTGACAAAGACAGCAAATGTGTGTGGAAAACAAAATCGATAGTTCTACGTTGTCTTCGTCAGTATTTGAGAGTAAGAAATTATATCTTGTGTTTTAGAGATGATAAATCTGACATTTCTTCATAATGCAAAATATCTACGACAGGAAATTGAGGAAGCAGACAATCCCTGCTAATATAGTTTATTATAACGTTATCTAGACGTGCTGTAGTTGCTAAACAAAATATTAACATCAATGTAAGAATCTGCGTCTCATTTTCAGGACCTATTTTCGAAACATTGCCAACAGAGTGTATGTGACATCAGGATTGATCTGATGCTGAGATTGTAATTACCCACAGAGAAATAAGCTAGCTCCCTCTCCCAGGCATGCTCTCCTCCTCCTCTTGTCTGGATCTCTAAACAACATGATGTCTTATTTCTATAATACCACAGCCTGTGCAAATCCTTCACTGACCTCCCACGCTCTTTTTACATTTAAAATACAACTGAGGAAATCTTGGTGGAAATCTTTTCCTAATTTACATAATAATATCCTTATAATTCTCACTGTCTGACCTTAACATTAGTCGATGGACATGTAAGCTACTGTTTAGACCTTCAAAAAACGTGTCTTTGCACCATTAGATGTAGACTCATTACCAGTTAATTACATTAATATGAACTGCTTTTATTTTGTCAAAATCACTTTGGGCCAAATTTCTCTGCCAAAGGGAGGCATGGTATTCTCCCCATGTCTTCATGGGTTTGGTCCAGAAACTGGAGCTTACTATTATATGTGTGACTTGTAGTCTCGTGGCTTTGTCTCATGTCTTGCCCGCCTAATTCCACATTTTCCTGACACAGTTTCAGAATGATCAGAATTTTTTTTATACTTCTATATGTAACTCTGTTGCTCTCTTGCTTGTCTAGAGACCTCTGCTTCTGTGTTGACTGATCAAACATCCAGAACCTTTTGACACCAAATCCTCTGCCTTGTCGGCCAACTGTCGTCGTGCGATCACACACCCAGGCTACACAGGATGAGAGAGCAGCTTCTGTGCATCCGGGAAACTTCTCGCTTTTCATTTTGGTGAGGCCCGTGTTACCAAGTTAGAGCAGCCACACTGCAGTCAGTGAAAGTGATCTTTTTACCATGAATTCAATGACTATGTGATGAATATGTCACAAACTTACAAATTTGCATCACAAATCCTTCCTTTTTTTATTCATCTGCTTTTGCGTGTCAGAAAATGTACAGATGACCAAATGGCACTCGAATGCACATTATGGTTAAAGTTTGGACATAGATTGTGAGCAATTTTACACACAATTAAATCTGAATCACAAAAAAACAAAAATCACCAAACTCCTGTGTGCTGCAACACAGTGAAGTCTGCATGCGTCCTGCACAAAGTGTGCATGGGGATGGCTTTACTTGTTCAGTGGTTATTGTCACCATGAAAGCTATTTTCAGATCACTTACCTTAAACACTTCTTTCTCCAGGTGACTCAGGTTTTGTTTACTCTTTCTGGCTCATACATCGTATTCAGTTGCAGACAAGACAGACGAACAAGTTTCATATGTGCACAGTTGTTGTTGTGAAGAAGACTTTGACTGTGTTACTGTCAAAGATGTTTTCCATGAAGAAGTTATTTATTTCGCTGACAGCACGACCCACATGATACAGGATTACCACTACTGCTTTAATTGGTTCACTGCTGAAGTTACTAAAATTATAGACGTTCCTCTCGGCATCACCGGAAGCAGGACTTCATTCGCCACACTCATTAATGAAGACATATGAGGAAGGAAGACTAGCCTTGTGTGGTACCATTGTAATGGGAATTAGACTAATTTGCTACCATGTCATCATGTTAATACAGGCCAATTACGAACGACCAAGTATAACCTGAAGTTTAAAGCACTTGCTGAATCTGAAATAGTACAACTTTCTTTGCAATGGTCATAATCACCATGGCCACCTGAGGTCACTGCAACATGAAGGGAGGTCATTTTTGCACAATGCATGAAACTGCTGATGCTTGATGTTGATGATTATTGATGATCTTTGAAGTAACGTTTCCAATATCACATGGCATTGCGACATGTTGCAGCCTCCAACATTCTTCACTTATGGGATGGTATTAGCCTGGTGATAAGCAGTGCCTGGTGTTCACCAGACATATTCAGTTTTTATCTCATCAGTGTGACCTTTGTCCTCACATGCATTTCCATTCTTTCCCTCAACCTCATAGAGTCCTTTAACGCAGTTTGCTTAACTAAAAGCGGACTGTCATATATGTTTTACTGAAATGACTTCCATCCAGAAACTCGACTAAATGTCAAATTGATAGAGTGCTATTGGAATGGTTGTTGGACTTCTGAAGGTCTGAGTCTCCTCCTTGACCAAGATCCTTCAGGCCTGGTTACTGTGGCCAGAATGGTAACTGCAGGAAGAGATCTGGAAGCTCGGAACAATCAAAGCTTTAGAAAAAAATGTATACCCTTGTTCTGATTTTTGCCTCACCATAATTGTATCATAGATATGGAGACGTCCCTTGACTTCATGGCTTGATTGTTGTTATGACATCATGTGTGGATTGTGGGACGATATTTCTGAAAATGTATTTTCACTTATGGGTTATGGAGTATAGACAAATTTACCCTTTTAAAATGTAATCTTCAACGCAATTAGTTCATAAAATTTAAACTTATTTAGAGAGTCATCCTTGTTTTGTATTTTTAGTTCAATTCAGAGTTAAAATTAATCCATGAATTCTAAATAAAGAGGTAGATGTATTTGATATCTGTGTATCTTATATCTTTTTCTGGAACTTAGCTTTTAAAAGTGGGAGATATGTCAGGATTAAACACTGAAGTATTCATTCATGAAAACCTTTATACTTTTTGGATAAAGAGGGAACTATTGTTACTATGGTATATTCTTTATAGTTGCAGTATGGTTTGTTTGAAGCCTTAATGTTACTATACTAGCAAGTGTTTTTTAAAGTCCATCTATGGTGAGTCTTTCAGAGTTAATCAGCCTTAAACGTGTTTGGTTTTTCTAGTTTAATCTGCATGAGTCTCTGAGGGCTGCTGTACCATGTTCCGCTGCCACAAAGGAAATAAATTCATGACGAGTGAGATGAGTTCTTAGCTTCTCACACTCGCCTGTTCTCATATGCAACCCGAATGACAGGCACAAAGAGGGACTGACAGGGCTGGTAAAAACTTTATGGGTTTGTTCCACTGGCCCATCAACACCAGGATTTGTCCCAGTAGTCCCTATGGCCTGTGAGACCATAAAACATGTTGAAAATTTGTCAAACAGCCAAGAATTATATCTGTCACAGATGATGAGCTCAAAGATGTTAACTGTCAGAGAAAATAATTAATTGAGAGGGACGAGAGAGGAATCGACTCGCTAAAATAACTCAGTCAGCCGAATAGTGGCCGCAGGAACAGTGATCTGTCTACTGACATCCAACTGAACAAAGATTTTGGTAAGAAGCCAAACGCTATAACATTGTCAAATGGCTGTGGGAGGATGAGAAAATTGCATTTAAAATGTATTCGCTATAAGTTTAATTTCACCAATGTTATGTTTGTATGGTATGCATCACTCACAGAAATGTGATGGTCTTTAGGACATTGCATGCTCTTAATTAGCAAGCATTTTTGTGTTGCAAACAAAGTGACTAAGCCCTCATGAAACCTGAAATAAAAAGGATGTAGAATGAATTTGACTGCTGTAACACAGCAATTTCACGATGGGAGTACTCTAATTTATCTCTTTGGGCCAAGCAGTTGTATAATTATTCTTTTACTATGCAGTGTTACCGGAAGGAAGTAGTAAGAGAAGATGTTAAACTGTATTCGAGCAAATCCTCTCATGCTTAGACTGTCTTCAGTAGTTGAACACTCCATCATATCAATATCCAAGCTTAGTCAAATGCAAATGCAAAATGTCCCTGTTAAAAGTACCAGTTATTAACAAATCATTTTCCAAACTGCTTATGGAAAATGCATTCAGACAAAAACATTAATTTATTTTAATCAGCATGTAAAGCTGCTAATACTTCATATTGCAAGCTAATTTTGCCAAATGCTGATACATTGGGTCGGGTTAAAAAAATTCTCTGAAGCAACACAAGCCGTGTATTTTTTTCGGGGCTTGATGACCTGAAAGTGCTGCATTCGATATGGTGTGTCCACTGCTCCTTATCTAATAAAGAAATTGTCTGACTGGGACAAGAGTAAAAGGAGGAGAGAAGGCAGAGTGTGAGATAGAATATTGATGGCCAAGCTTCTACCTCTGGCTTGAGCTGAGAAACAGGCAGAGGGGTGATTGCCAAGCACTCCACTAAAGCCACTTCTAGTTTAACCCCTTGATGGAAGCCTGTGACATGACTTTCCGAATTTACTACAAAGTGGTCCAGTACCAACAACATGCTGTGGCTGCATTGGTGGATCTCTTCATATCTGGAAGGGGCATGGAACTTCGCTGAGATTAAACTGTGAATTTAGTAGAGAACAGTTTTGCCTGTGTATGATTTGATGAGAAGGCAAAATGATGCAGTGATTCATGTAGGCGGGGGAGCCACTTAAGAAAAATCCTAATCATGAGCCTTACTTGCTGCGGGGGGTTTGTTGGGGATTTAAAATCACCACCACTTAGGAGTTTCTGTTAATTAACTTTACAACTAACTTGCTTTGCTCAGTTAAGCACATGCAAACACCCCAGCCCCATTTGAGGTCCTCACAAACCCCCAACAAAGCCCAAGGAGTGCAAATGTAGCCATTAATTGAGAAAAGGAAAATCGGAAATGTGACAGAACACGTAGCCCAGGCAGGCGATAGAGCTCGGTTTGCTCTGTGAGACGCCCCACAAAGAAAGCATTGAGCCAGTGGAAACTGCATTTGAGTTGTAAAAATTTGTATTTGACATGCTGAACGTGTCTCGTGAAAAGGAAATTTTTTGTATGTGTGTTATGTGGTGAATAATAACAATCTAAATGGAATATTGTCCCATTTGAAAATGAATGCATTTCCCTAAAACGTAAGTTATCACTAATGAATTTAAATCTAACTATAATTTTCATATGTTTTCTAAAGTTAAATGAACTGATGTGTTGATGTGTATGCGATTGTTTTTTCTTCAACCCAATTTAAAATCAAAAGCTATTAAATGTATAAGGAAATGACTGCAAGCACAAACAGCATATTCTCCTGTAACACTCCTTAACATTAGGAATCCTTGTGATGGCTGCTAGTTGTATTAAGTCATCACAAAGTAAAAATCAATAGTAGGAGCCGAACTCATTTGACATCTATTAAGCAGACCAAATGTTAAGAGCTGTAGTGCAGAAGAAGCTATCTTTACAATGCGAGACACATGTTCTCAATAAACAGAGACATGTTTCAAGATCAACTCTTCAGAAGAGAAGCCGAGAAGCCTCCCTATCATCACCTGATTGCAGTCTATCTGTTCTGACCTTGACTTCCTAATGACGTCCTCCTTTTGCTCAGGTTGGAGAGTCTAAAAGGTCAACTGTGTCTGCGTCTCAGCCTAATAATAAGCCTGTCTGAGGGATCCTCAAGCACAAGTCCTGTCTCCTCCTGCCAAGGGCAGTGGATGTGATTATTTCCATCAGTTTACTGGGTCACAACTTGATGAGCTTCCAACAGCCAAACTCTAGATGTTAGGGGAAAAGCATAATTAACAGCACCGCAAAATGATATGGAAATGACATTCCAGTTGAAAGATGGAATTCTATTGTGGTATAGAGGGATGGTTCATGCAAAAGAATAAAACCATTTTTACGTGATAAAGGGGTGAAGACAAAGATTTGATCAAATACGGAGGTTGTATTTACACATACATTTGCAAAATGAGGCCACTGCTAAGTACTATACATTATACTATATGGAATACAGGGATAGAGTAAAGTATACAGGTTTGTGGGAGTCACTTTGTTCATTTGTTGACATTTGTGAATGGGTCCTATGCATCATGTTGTTCTGCCACCACCTGCCATTCCCTGTCACACAAAGACTTACATGAGGGCCTGTGACACACACTGTGACCTTTCCATGGCAATCTTGTCTTCCTTTGATATCTGACAGCAGACTGTGAAATGAATCACAGGAGATCAAATGGTGGTAACCCTTTGTGAATCTTAGACCACTGGTTCACCTCCTGTCGGTGTCCTGACAATTATGTTTTATCCGTTAAAAATTACGGCGCAGAATAAAAATGCCCTATTACAAACAAATAATGTCCCATAATGCAATTTGCCTTTCAGCGAATCATACTGAATTTCATCAGTCACATGTCTTGAAAACAATAATGGATGAGACTCACACATCTCATCTGGTTCAAACAGTGATACAACTATGCAGTAAATAGCTAGCAAAAAAATCCTTTTAAATTCTTATGGTTAGGTCATTCGTTTGTTTGTATGACCATTTAAATATTTGAATTCCCATTTTTTCTTTCAACGATTGAGAATATTCAACATAAATTAAAGGTGTTCCCTCAGAAATGCATGGTATCCAGCATGTATTTGTGCTACCTGCCCTCTGAGGTGACAGATGACCTAAACCCCCACAACATAATACAGATCTGCCCATAATTGCTTAACATTTGCTGCTTTTCTTGATGTATTCTCGCACTTTGTTTTTGTGCCTTTTCACTAGCTCCTCTTCTGTAACCTGTTCCTAAAGCTTTTGACTGAGAGGGGTCAACGATTTTCTCTCGTATTATTTTTAAACAGGAAAATCTGATCCCTTGACAATTGACATTTCCATATATACAATGTGTTAAAAATAAACTCATTGAACATCACAGCTTGCCTCCAAATTCCAGTAATATTGTACAGATCAAAGTGTCATACATTGCATATTTCACATTGAAGGTATTTGTCTCCTGGGATGCTAAATCCAACAAAAACACTTGGGCTACAATAAGTGATGATGTTATACAGTATTGATTTCAATGTTGCAATTTCTACCCCTATACGAAAGCCTCCTTCAAATAACTCACCTTGTTTAGGGAGGAATCTGACAATGAGTCAGAGCAAAGGAGACCAAGGTTTTATGTAAAAAAAAAAAAGGTCTCAGCATCTCTTTGCATACTGATGGCAATATTATTTCCCTGTGCATGTCGTACCTAGTTACAGAGCAAGAGGAGCCCCCATGAACACAACCTCCAAGAGGACCATGCATCTGGTGAGAGAGATACAGCGTGTCAGGACTCTCAAAGAGGTGCAGTAGAAAATGCTTCTAGACAGGAGTGATTCATTTAAGTCTCACACTTGCCTGAATTTCCTGATTTTGATATTATTTTAACCTCTTGGCTGCATCAACACAGCAGTGTGCAGCCTATTGATGATCCCAGTGTGGGCTTGCCTTCTTTTAGAACACCGTGTACATACCAATGAACTTGTCCACCGTATCTGCTCTGCGTGGGAGTGCATACACGGAGCAGAGCAAAAAGCATGCACGATGAGGATGCATTACACCATTTATGATAAGACTCTGTGTCTCTCTGAATGGCTCTCAGCTGACAGTTGCTGATAGGGAGACACAGGCAAGCAAACATATTGTAGGAGGATATCAGGAACGCTGAAAGCTTTAGCCAATCAGATGTTATGCAGCGACAAGCACCATAGCTATTAAAGCAAACAGGCCTCCATCTCTCCAATGTTGAGCTGCACGAACACACACCTAGCTGTCTTTTTTTCTGTCTTTCCTGTCTGGGACACTCAAGCAGCTAAAAATTAGAGATGCCGTCGGTTGGTGTCAACCTTCCCAGAGGGCATTACCAATGACTGGCCTTCAGTATAGCCGCAGGGTAGCCTCAAGGATATGACTGTCCTCATCCCCAGCCATTTTCAACATCTAAATATCTCTGTGAATAAACTGGATCCGTTTTTTTCAATTTCAGAGAGAGATCCTGGTATTCCTCAAGAGAGTTTCATTTTTTTATACCGAGTCCCTTATACCCACCACAACAGTTGGCAAATCCTTTATTATGTAACAATGTCATAATCTCAGAATATCCAGCAGCAAAGTCAATATAAATTGTGCTGGAGGTGGGCAGGGCTGGGCAATGCCCATCCAAATTTCTACTCTCCCCACCCAATAAATCAACTTTATGCTGTGCTTTTTAAATCTGCCAATCAGGGATAGGTCCAAGGGGTGAAATGAGATTGGACCTTAGTATACTGTGTGAAAAGGTGAACACCCCATCTCACCCCTTCTCCCTACACCTTAGCCCTTCCTCTCCGTTAAGAGGGTTCATATGTAGGGTAAGTGGGCCAGGTGTTCAGACACTTCATCCGAGGGCTATGACAATTTCCCAGAATGCATTGCTCATCACCGGCAGGATGGGAGAGATAACCAAAAATGCAGTATTTTCTCTACTAATAACAATGAAAAAAATTACGTTAATAATTTCAATAATTCCTAGCATTCTAGAGATGTTATTTTTGCATGATAATCGCGTATTTTGACATAATTGAAAGATGTTAAACAGGATGCACTTTGTTTAACGAGCGTATAGCAGCGATGTTACTGAATTGAACTGCTCCGCTAATAACGAACCATCCTGACAGGGCTGCCTTACAGACCACTGCTAACAGCCTGAAGCAGTGGGATTTTCATTTATACGTGAAAAAATACCAAGCATCCAAGCTTTTCAATTTCCACGGGGCAAATGCTGTTGATTATCCTGCATTAGTAAAGATGTTTTTAGGATATTATAGGTTTGACACTTAAGTCATAGCAAACAATAGCATGTGTTGATTTAAGATCTCAGCAATGTTATTACAATGAAGTTCCAGCAACACTCTATTTACATCGACGTCTACTGATGACGTAACGGCTTCCTTATTCATAGGTGTAGATTTCAACCACTACCCATTGTGACTCCGTTTCAAGGGGCAAGATAACCCTCGAAAACAAGAGGTAGGGGTAGAATGAAGGGGTGAAATGGGATTAAGCCCAAATTTCAAATTGACCCCCAATCTGAGCAGTGTAGACTTGGGCCTGATATAAGTCAGTGATATGTACATTTGCCCACAAACTATTTAAAACTACTACAGGGTCTGAATATTGATAACCTGATTATTCTAATGGGTTTTGCACTGTCAAATTTGTGTAATTTGCAAATAATAGCAATAAATTGTATTAACTGTAGCAAAAAAAGACAGTGATGGCAAATTAGTTTGCATGAAATTAAAGAATTTCATAATTTTGAGAGTTCCATCCAAAGTCGCCACCTGAAGTGCATTTACACTGCACCAGCTTTAACAACAATTCAAAGCACTTTACACAACAAGCCACATCTATCCATTCACACACACATTCATTTGGCGCTTTAGTACATAGCACTTTTCTACTCATACTGTACATCCCTTTTTTGCATGGCCGTCCGGGGTCAGGGCAAATTCGAGGTTCGGTTATAGAGCTTGTAACTTCAGCACCTTCCCAAGGTCATTTCAATTTTCTCAGTAGAGGAGCCAGGGATCAAAACACCAACCTTACAAATAGTAGACGACCTGCTCTACCTCCTGAGCCAAAGCCACCCCGAGACAAAAGAGATGGAATATTATCAACGTAACCCCAACTCTAGAATTGTTGGTCAAAGCTCAGCAACACAGCCTGTATTTTGTGACACAAAAGTTGACTTCAAACTAAAGCCTCTTCTTCATTGTAGCATTTGTACTCCTCACATGCATAAGAATACACACTGGGCCCTCCACAGTGTGGAAATGTTCCCACACAGACATTTTACAAGAAAAGACGTGTCAGGTCAGAGTCTGTGGATTAGGCGGCAGGCAGCCTCACTCTTGTAGTGCACTTATAGGTGCAGTGTTTCCCAATCATTACTTAGACTCTGGCAGTTCACCATAGTCTAATTTGTCCCGCAAGCGTATCCTAATGATCCATTTTTTATACCTTTCTTGTTATAAGATAAAAGATCTGTAACTTTTCCCACTGTCTCTCATGCTCATGTCTCTCCATATCCTCCCGATCTGTGCAAATATTATTCGAGTGCACGTGTGTCTAAATGCTGCCGCCTTCTTCAAACATAGTTTGCAGTTTGCCTCATTAATGTTCTCAGGCTTCATTTTGGCATCAACTTAAAATTGAAATGTAGCCACTTGATCTTTTTGCTTCCACACCAGTTCTTCCACCTTGTCATTTGATGAGACTCAAATATTCAGAGATGAGACTCTGCTTGCTGAAAAACTTGACCTGAAGTGTCAGACTAAGTATTTATATACATTTTTCATTGGGTGAATATGGACACTACTGCTGAAAGCTGAAATGTAACCAGATGGATTTTATGTCTATAAAATATCAAAACAGATGGTGGGACCAGTGGGTAAGTGGCCAGGGTGTTCCGGAACACTGTGTAATACCAGTTGTTGATATTTTTCTTTAACTATCTATGCACAACCTTTTTTTCTAGGTCATGTCCATATGCACGACATACTGCACTCTAAGGTTGCATCTATCATGACCAACAGTCCATGCCCTGTGGAATATGATTTAATGGTTCATGTCAGGATAGTTTAATGGTTACTATACATATCTCGCTTTCTGCATGAGCTCAAAACTTTCATTGCATGCTATGCAGACTACAACATTTATTTCACTGTGTCAATTTCTTTTTGAGTGGATGCTGAAAACAAACATTAAACCAGCGATGTATTAAAGTTCCTTAATTAGTCATCTCTTGCTATTGAATTGAACCGTCACCTACAATAGTGATTGTAGCGGCTAAACTAAAATACACACATGCGGACACTCAATCACCACCATATGGAAAATATTTACATTAAATTACCTGCATAATTAGAATGTAGATAGTTATAACCAAATATTATATCATTATACTAGTAATTACAAATTCAGCAAGATGCAAAAATAGACAGTGGAGATGGAATGTGGAAGAACAGGCTGCTGGATATTTCAGTCAGCTTTTGGCCAGCTGCATCTTTGAAAACCAGGTTTGAAAGATTTCCTTTAGCTGTCTCCGTCTGCTCACTCCTTGTCTCCCTGTGCCTGCCTCTGTGCTTTAGAAGGAGCTTGCACTGTGAATAACGTACAGCCCTCAACAACAAGCCCCATTTGTAAAGCTACATTAGCCTCCACGAACCGTAGTCAGAGTTAAGCAGCTATGAGCATGATATCTATTATATGAGGTTAACAAAAATCGGTGATGACCAATTTTGATGGAGAAATACAATTATAGAAGGACTGAAAAAAATTGGAGCAAATCTTGAACCAAATAACAAGTGTTAAAGACCAAAACTTCGAACACACTATCCACAAAGTCACATACAAAAAGAGCAAATTAGGAATCCAACCGTAACATCTTGTCAAGGAATATTGTGAATGCTCCAGTGCAACAGCCCAGAGTGTTTCAAGGGACATTGTTTGTGGGGGTGTGAATGTTCAGTTTTGTAAAACTGACTTCCCTTCCCCTTCACAACTATCAAAGTAACTCACTAACTAATTACTTTCATTTTGATTTAGAAAAACAAAGACAGAAAGTTGTTTCCCATCGACTGTGAAAGAACACAACCAGGCCATTGCATTAACATGAGCGTCACAGCTTCTTGACTGAAGGCAGTGAGTTTGTGGTATCTCTTCTGGTTGCCTGGCGACCTCAAATTGACAACAAGTCTCACTGTACCAAGCCAAGCTAAAAAAAAACAGCCAGTCCAACTGTATCCCCCTGTTTCCAGTCGTTTTGAAAAGCTAAGCCACCACTGACAATGGTTAATATGTATATTTTTCTAACATTAGCATACTCCCTGACAGTCAATTTTAAGCTGCTGCACAACTGCCGCTTCTCAAGTAGATTTTTTTGCTGCTTGCTTTTATTTCACTGTGAATTCATCTTGAAGTTTTTAAACCATGGCTTATTTTCTGGCAATATCTTTGCATCCCACATGATGCAATAAGTAGAATACTTACAAACGAATCGCTCAACATTCGGTACACATACATTCAAGCTATTCCACAATTCTTCTGCTCTCATTCTTAGCTGGTTAAAAACAATCAAGTTGTTAAGAAATGGAGAAGAGATTGGAGATTTGGGAAAAGAAGCATTTGGATCACACTGTGTATTTGAACACACAGTGTGAAATGAATATACTCTGAAAAAAAAGGGAGGATAGAGACGACAGTTCTCATTTCTTGGCAGTATCTTCAGTTACGATCTCAGTTATTCTGAATGTTCCTATTTCACATTTTCAAAAGAAAATCTGACAACAAAATTGTTTAAAAGAAGTGAACATGTTGTTTTTCCACTTCTGAATTAATTACAAGAAGCAGGTATGCAATGTGAAAAGCATGTTGTGATATAACTCTGAACCAAAGGAGGAGTAGAATTAAATGTGAGGCTGCGCTGGTTGGCTAGTCAGTAAGAGTGAGCTGATGAAAGTCTGCCTTTGCTCTTTACAGAGCTACTTTCACAAATTGGAGCGTGTCTTTCACTTTCTGTTTGTTTTTTAACAACAACACACTGAAGCCTGGATGATACAGTTGAGTGAACATAACACAATGTTACTGAGACGTACAAGCCATGGGTCAACAAAAGCTCATATAATGCTTCTTAAAGACAATAACTACTCAATCCATATCATTCGATGTGAAGATGATAGAAGAGAAAATAGTCGATAGGACACCTAAGATAAAAACCCTGACATTTAAATTTTTATTGAATAATGTAAGTGTATGATGCAAAAAACGATATATTCAAATTGAATAAGAGAGTATGGTTTGTAATGTTTCCAGCTGTCTTAAAAGGAGATTTGGTGGAGATAGGAAAGTCTATGTTGATGCCAAGTTTGATACTTCCTCACTGGCGGTGCATTCTCAAACATGCCTTTCTTCACCAACCACATTCTCAACTGAAGCAGTGTCTGTATATACGAACAATTATATGGATATTTGTATAGAGAGTTTCATGAAGTAAAGGGAAATTCCCCTGAGCCCAAAAGTTACATATTTAAAATGCCTATTTGATCCAATAGTTAAGAAGCAAGAAGTGTTCATTAATTGATACACAGTAAATCAACCATCTGAGAAACAGGTGTGCATTCCCTTAAAGTGGAAGAAAGCAATTGTGATGTGAGTTGCTTTCATCTCTGCATTTCATGATCGATCGATTGAAGTAATAAAGGGGACACTGTTTGATCTGTAAGAAAAGATGAAAATGTTTGATGTGTTTCCTCCTTGCAGCAACTATGTGTCCACATTTGATATTCATCTTCAAGGACAAGCCCACGTTCATTTCCCCACAGAAATCCAACGTTGCTGATTTAAATTTTGATTCATTTTTTTCAGGATACAGAGATTGAGACTTCTCTCTGAATGTGTGCTTGGCACTCAAAGACAGTCAAGGAGAAGAGGTGCACACAGGGGGGAATTCAATACAGGTAATAAGCAAATGAACATGGTATGATAACCCTAAATTTACAATGACATACTGGGAAGCCGGTGTACCGCTGTGACCAGTCTTGCAGGGACTGGAGTCTGAGTTACTACCTAACTCCCTGCTACAGTAGCTGTGAAATTAAAGTGCTGCAGTAATGTCTATACTATACAATAAACCCAACATTAATTAAACATAAAGCAACACTAAAACGAGTTAGTTATAATATATATATAGGCTGCTGAAGACTTGGAAGAAATATAATAACATGTATTATGTGAATTTTGTCACGATAAGCAAATTCATGCTTTAAGTATTGCCAAAAACATGTGTTGAGTTCACAGTGACCTTTACTGTTGACCTTTGATCAAATCTAATCTTAAATGAATCCTTCAGTCTAAGTGAACTTTTCCACCAAACTTGAGGAAAAGAAAAGATCATTAGAAACGGGCGTGTGGGTGATCAGATGGATGGATGACCCCAAAAAATAAAGCCACTAATCACAGCTTTCACCACCAGAGGCATCTAAGAGGAACTCTTCAAACATTCACACATATTTATTTAAACGCCCTCTCCAGTCCATTCATGCATTACCTGCTCCACTTATCCTTTGAGGGTCACTTGGCTGGGCTGAAGGTAATCTTAGCGGACAGTGGTCGAGAGGCGGGGTACACCCTGGACGGCTTGCCAGTACCGCAGGGCCATCAAAAATATGAATATTCACATTCATAACTATGGTAAAGTTAGAGCATGTCTTTGGAATGTGGTAGCGAGCCAGGTACCCGAATAAAACCCACACAGTCACAGGGAGAACATGCAAACTCCAAACAGCGAGACCCCAGCCGAGCTGGAATCGAACCTGGATCCTTCTTGCTGTGAGGTGACCGTGCTAACCAGTGACATGAGGTCTGAGTAAAACTTTGTTTGTTCAGAGGTTCACAGCAAAGGAGAATATAAACTAGGTAATAATTCAAATGCCTTTGCAACATTCTAATGTATTGTAGGTATTAACAGGAATAGTGGAATGTGTACATCTGGCAAGGAGGGAGCAGTAGCTGCCCACTGTGCTTGCTTGGGTTTGATCTTTTATCTCTTTCTTCCATACAGGTTGTGGTGTAGATTTCTCACACTAGGTGGAATAATGAGCAGTTTGTACTCTCTAAAATGAGCAATGTCGACGTCGGTCATGGCACAATCACAAAGAAGTCACTGATTTTATGACTATTTTAACTGCACTCCCAGATGGACCTGTAGGATTCCTGCAGAGCTGGACAGTGACCTGGAGGTATTTTTAAGCAGGGCTTCATTATTAAAGCTTATTTTCACACTAAAAGTGTGCTTTTAGTTTTCAGGAAAACAATATACTACACTTTAGTGGTCTCAAAAGATTTCCACATTATGAGAGGGGAGTCACAATGTTTTTTTGGCCTAAATGAACAGTGTGTTATAGCAAGACCAACAAAAGGGCTTAGCAGAAATCACAGCAATGGGATTTTGATTAATGAGAAACATTCATTTTTGTATTGACCATTTAAAAGACTATTAAGATTGCCACTCAAGCGTTGAGCATTAATTATAAAACAGTCCTACATAAGCTTCCATGAAATTTAATGAGCATTGTCAAGTCTAAAGGAGGGGGCTTTGTGGAGTCTCTGTGTGTAAATTAAGTCCTGGAACAACAGTTATATAAAACTTTGGCTGCCAAGTAAGTTTTCAGTGCAAATGCTAATGATATCTTCAATTTTTTGTTCTTGGAAAAATATTGTCATTCATACACACTCACTACTCGCAACAATTAAAAAGCCCTAGGGAAACAATAAGACCTCCTCCATGTGATTTGTAGACAGCAGTTGATTGCCACTATGACAGAAAATCGAATTCCAGACATTTTATTGTAAAGCTATGTCAAAGTGATTAGGAAAATTAAATTAGAGCAATTGCAGCACAGTCAGGTATGTTCAACCTGCTGTTGGTAATTAATGATGCGGTACCACCAGGAAGCCCTAACAGACTGAAAGCAGTACATTCACTGAGATCCATGCGTTTGCTCTAATCAGCCCTTTAAATGGCATCAGGATTCATCTTAGACAGCTGCTGCTGATGTGATTGCAATTACAAATCTACTTTAGTGCAGACTCCAAAGCACAGCACACCAGGCCAGATGCCAAGGAGCAACATTTTCTCAGATATTTGGGTATGTAAGCTGGTCTAGCCCCTCGGTCAACATTATAATACAGCAACACTTCTTGGCCACTCTATATTTCATGAATATTCATGAACACAGAGTTGCCATGTGCTTTGTTTCTTCAGCTGAATCGATCAAGACTAAAACATGACTGTCATGGCATCCATAATGTGGAAAATCCTGGATAGAAATAATAGTTAAATATTAATGGGTTTACATATCCGGTTGTGGACCTGCAAATGCAAGCACTTGTGAACAACAACCAGTGATACAAAGCGTATGGAGGCTTTTAGAAAATCTCTGCAAGCTCTCTTATCAGCTCTTTGTGACACTGGGGGAGCCTGTAGGTCCGTTTTAACTTATATCAGCTTTATTGATCTGTTAACTTTGCATTCATCAATCACAAGGTTAGGGGAGTGATTCAGATAAGACCAGCACACTCTGTCCTACAGAAGGAAATCAGAAATTATGTTTATTGTTTGTAGTAGACTTTAATGTCCTCTGAGAGGCTATTTGTGGTACAGCAAGGAACATAAGACACATTAAATCACATCGAATAAACAGAAACAACACTATCCATAGTAGTTGCATATTCTGGCAGTAGACACACAGTAACCAAAGGGAGAGAGGGAATGATGAGCTGCTCACAGTTTCGGAGCGGGTCAACGACTTTACAGCTCAACTACAAGGTTTTCCAGGAGGAGAAAAAAAATGACATCTATATCTTCTCCAAAGATCCCTACTCTCAGGAGGCTCACCTGCTTTCTATTAACACTCCTCCAGATTGCAGCACAAAGGATGTTGCCAAGGGGCTTCCAGCCCAATCAATGATAGCACTAATTGAAATATTATCTCTCATGCTCCACACAAATACCCAGTCAAGCCCTCTGTAATTGCGCTCAGATTATTCCACAGACCATGTGCTTGCTAACCACTCACTTGGCCATCTGCTCCGAAAATTGCAACCATATCACTGCACTAGTTAAGTGCCCCCAGTGCAAAACCAGCCTCCAACTGTGAGACCCTTTCCTGCTATTAATGCCAGGGAAAACGGCGAGTCTCAAGTGGTGTCCTCATAACAGCGTTGATGTCAAGGATCTGGGCAGATGATGGTGTATTATTGATGTGGGTATCTACTGCCTGCCCACCTAAATTAAATATCTGTTTCTTTCCCTTGAGATGTCAAAGATAACACAGAACACATGGAAGATTTAGGTAAGTCTTTCAGGCTATAAATGGTTCTGAAAGGCTGGGACGTTTCCACAATCAGGTGGGAAAAGAATAGTAGCAGAAATAGGTTGATCGTATCAGCAGTGCAGGTGGAAGAGGTATAGTTTGTGCAAACAGAAGGAACCTATTATACATTCCAGGCACAAGAAGTACAGGTAAGCTGATTATAACGCAGACAAATATGAGAGGAATGTCAACCATGGTCAGGATAGATGAAGGTTCAACACATGGTTCATTTTAGGGATATTCTAATTCTTTTTTTTTAACCAAGCCCCTTTTTGGTTCTGTTTCGACTAGCGTTTGTTACCTAGTGTTTGTCTTAAATGCTCCCATAGAGCATTAGTCCACTATGACATCAGAAACACAATGTAGATTCATCCAGACACTCTAATTGATTCTAATAAACCAAAAAATACCTTTTTTATTTAGTTGAACTACTCTCACTTCTGAGTCACATATGTTCTAACTAAGTCCTCATGAACATGAACTACACAAACACACAGTACAACCTTCAGGATTACTAAATATAATGACTAAATTAAATTTCCCTTTTACAGGCTGCACAATAAACATTTTATTTTGATTTGTTTTAGAGGTCACAGTTTCAGGCTTTGTCTTCTCCAGCCTAATGTCTTGTTCCTTCATCATTCTGATTCTATTGACTGCTATTTAGCTTCACTAAAAAATAAATCATTTAAACACATGTTAGATTAGGTAAATAAGCTGTAGAAAGTGTTGATATAAAATCCATAACTTGCCACTGCATATATCTTTGCCTCTAAGCGATTTCCTCTTTGCATTAGCTCCTATAAACTCTTTAGAAATGTTGTTCCTTTGTGTCAGAAGCAAAAAAGAGCAGAAGAGTTTGAATCTCACAGAGCTTAATGTAACTCTGCTAAACAACCTTAGCCATTCCCTCACCCCTGAGGACAGACATGTACATCCAGCAGCATCTCTGTGAGGCTGTGCATAGAGAAAGCAACACTGCAAAGCTGTGGGTTTCTCCAGGAGGCAGCATTCCTCACACACGACAACCTGGTGAATGGACACAGTCTGAAGTCACTATCCCTGCTGCTTATTAATCAGCCCTCCCTGGCAAGGTCCCTTGTGGCCACCAAGTCACATGACCATTTTCACTTGGCAAACTCTGTTAGGCAGGAAAAGCTCCTGAGGAAGCTCAGCCTTTACTTTTGTGCAACTGTAGGAATTGCTACTGCGTGATGACGCTGCATATCTATGATGTCAAAGTGAAGCCACGTGTAAACAAGCGACTTTATTCAGCATTTCTCCACAGTTTGAAAATAAAGATAAATCTGACTGAGACAGCGTTTTCTGCTTATGTTGCATATACACAAATGTTTATACCACCTGAATTTCAAATATCCGTTTAAAAAGGGAATAAATCTGTGTATTTGTTTTCTACTACCCATGGGCCTTTTGCAATTTTATACAATCAACGGGAATGGTACACTAATGATTTCATTATATTCAAGAAATATGTTGTTCATCAGTCTGCAGGGATTTTTTGTTTTCCTTCTTTTCAAAATTATTAATTCGATACACAATGCAGCCTTAGTTGTAAATGTCTTCAGTGACATTCCACTTCTGCAAATCAATTCTTGACCCAAACTAATAACAAGTAAATCAACTCGGAAATGATTCATCTATGATATGTAACGCAAAAAATACCAAGCACGTAAAACAAAAGCAATGATGAATACAGAAAGAGAAGGCAATATGCAGCTTGCTTCCCACAACTGGAATGAAAAAGACAACTGGATAACAATTACCTTCAATTTGCAATTTGCCATTCAGAATAGTCGCAATTTCACATTTGTAGAGTCAGTCATTATCTCATAATGTGTATAATTTCCCTCATATCATATTGTGATTAGAGGGACGATGAAGTTTAATTTGAAAACAAGTTTCATAACCAGGGCAACCTCTTGACTCAGCTTTGGAACAACGATAATAAAAACCTAGAATCAGCGCTCTGCAGGAAATATTGTCAAGGCCCCCCTCTTTGTTCCTGAGTTAGCCAAGTTTATTGTTGTACCACAACAATCATAAAGTACAAGAATGACACAAGATAAAATAAGATAAAAATAAAAATGTTAAATAAAATAAATGGCTATTGTGCTGCATAATAACCTTAATAATCATTCCTACACACATATTGACTTGTTCTGTCATAGTCATGATCTGTGATGTGACTCTGCTGCTGCACAGAGCAGAAACTCTCAGTTCACAACTCGGGCATTTGATTAAGTATTGATTATTATTATTATAGCACAAATTTCGGATGAATGTGGCCACATCGGTAATTCCCTGATCACTGCAATACAGTGTGTAGGCCTACAAATTCTAGATCCTAAAACGTTTTGTGAGGTCAGAGCTTTGTGAAATTCCCTCACTAAGAAATTCACGAGAATGGGACAGATGGACAATCTTAAAATTGAATGCCTCAGGCCTGCTATCCTCACCAGCATAAAAAAATACCTTTCAGTGGTTTCAGTCTTTGATTTCGGGTTCATTTTATGAATAAATATTTTAATAAGAATTTGTGGACATTTATCCTTTATTCGATAGTACAGAATTAAATGTGAATGGGGGATAGAGAGTGGGGAAGACATGCATTAATGGGCGGGGTTGAAAACCAAACCTGCAGCCATTGCATGAGCAATCAAGCCTCCATACATCAGAACCTGCGTTATAGTGACCTGTCCAGGGTATACCTCGACCAATAACTACTGGGATTCTTTACAGGTAGCTGTCATTTTCACAGCATCTTCTACCACACAGAGACAAACACTCTTAAGGCCTTCATTCTGAATATTTTCATATAAGTATTGAAACAGACACTGTTGCCATTCTCAAATACAAATGCCAATTTTGCCAGTCATAGCAGACTCAACAGACCAGAATGAGGCCATTTGTATTGTGTGTACAGGGAGCCTCACAACACACTTATTTCCACTGCTATTTTATACACATGGCTAAATATTAACTATTCAACATCTGAGCATTTGTAAGTGGAAACTTGGAGATGCACTCTTATGGCAAATAAACTACATTTATATCGGGCTTTATGAATCTTAACAACCACTCAAAGGGCTCTAAATTACAATTCACGTTCACATTTTCCCATTTAGTGCTGTTACCACGAGTACTGTCTATCATTCACACATCTCCTTCACACACTGCCAGCACAGCCGTCGGCGGCAATTTGGGTTTCTGTATCTTACCAACAGACACTTCAACGTGTGGCAGAGCCGAGAATCCAACCACTGACCTTCTGATTAGTGGAAGACCTGCTCTACCCCCTGAGATACAGCCACCCACCATTATCCGTCTGAATTCAAAATATAGTTATTGCTTGTCTTGTAACACTCTTTTCCAGATTTGTAAAATACTAGGCCTGTAGTCAACCAAAGAAAAGAGGTAGATGTATACTCTTCAACCAATTGATGGGAACTGTTCATTTTATTGGCTTCATACAGGGCGTGGATTATTAAGGGCTTAAGGAAGTGCACTGTCGCATTTTGAGCGATTTGGACATGCGATACATTGACTATTATTAAATTTAATACACAGTCAAACATCGCCTTGCTGTTTGCGCATTGAGGGAAGGGCAGCATGCCAATCAGCCTGCAAATCAAGTAAAACATGTATTTTTCTACGTCCTCTGATAACCTAGAGGAAAAGGTGATTTCAGTTCCCATACAGAGTAACAAGCATGATCAGATAACCTCCAACGACAGCTCCACTCTGACACACTAATTTATACTGACGGCATATCTCAGAAATCTCTGTGTGGAACACATATCAAGAAGCATTCATCTTATCGGCTTCACATTTGAAATGTTTATTGTCAAGGACACAAAGAAGCGCAGTGTCAAATTTGATGTGATTTGGACAAGCAATATGTTCAACATTTATAAACTTTGAATAAACAGACGACCAGGGCTCTTTAGCAGCAGGGGATGGAACTCATCAACGTAAGTGAAATTGTCGTTGCCGAAACCTGCAGGGTTCACGACAATGAAAACTGATTCATAGTTCAGGGATCTGCGTACTGAGTCAAGCTTCACTAAACTATGAAAAAACAATTGTACAAGTCTCTTGCAGATTCTGAAAGAAAGCTGCAACCATGATCTCAGCCCAAGCAAACTGCCCATTTCAAACAGGCATGTTTACAATAGGCACTGCAATAGTTATAAAGAAACATAGACAACTAGCAGGTTATTTTGAACATATTAAATAGACAAAACATATTTAACAATGTGTTCAAATCTTATATGTTCAGCCTCAAAACCTCAAATTTTAGAAAAACTAAATGATACCGACTTTAGCATTAAGCTGCAGATGATGAAAAGTTTGTTCAGTAGCCTGACTAATACAAATATGTATCTTCAGTGAGCAGAATACTAGTAGACTACATGGAAGAGATCAAATTAGTATTAGTATTTTATTAAATGACTCCTAGCATTAAAGTTATGGTATAGCTACTGACTGATTATAGATTTGAATAATGTTTTTTAATAAGTAGGATTTTATAATGAATACACTTCATCAATTACATGTCTTTGCACTAGGGAAACTTCTGTCTTCTGTGAAGGACAACTGACAAAATATCAGTAAAAAAGTACTACTACTACGTTAATGACAATAAATGTATCAGTCAGCTGTTAGTTTAAATGAGGCCCTACAGATTAGCAAAAGACTCCCTTCATTGGATTTAAATTATTTTGATGGAATTTAGCGTCTGTTCTCATCATTCAGATCTCTTTTAGTGACAGGCCAATGATAGGCTAACTGCGGCTCACAGCTGTAGGGAGAGCGGGGTAATGTGGGAAATTTTTTACATTTGCTCCCCTCTAGGCGAGCTAAAATGATATATCAGTAAAATGTACAAATTTCCCATTAATTCAGGATGTTTTCTAGAAATGGAAATGATCAGAATGTCTTCAGGACAAAGGGCAGTGAGAATATGATTGTTTTAAAAAAAGTGGTCTTGTGTCACACTTTACCCCAGCTCCGGGAAAAGTGGTCCACTTACTATTTCCACTTTAAAACTACCATAACAACACATGTTGTAATAGTTAAAATCCCGACAGCTAGATTGACAACCACTAATATCGGACTAGTAACAGAATCATGGGGATTGGTCAATTAAGCACATTTATGGTTATTATGATTCATGTGATCTCTTGCACACCCTAGCTTACCTGCACATTGTTTCTCTGTCCAATTGGTAGGGACAGGGATATTGTTTTTCTCTGCGTATTCAAATGCCAGTTCACGGCACTTAACTGGAGCAAGGCCATGGAACTGGTCCGCTAGTTGTTTCAAGTGTTTGTCAAGCTCCTCCTCCATCTCATCTGTGAAGTTTCTCTTTGCCTCAGCTACTGCACCCCAGGCTACTGATTTTACTTTCCCTTTCTCTTTACTTTATGAATCTTTTGAGGGTTGTCTTATCAATATTTCTATCCCTTCCATCTTTTCTTGCATGACCTCAGCGGCTGCACTCTCCATCTCTGCGAGGGGTGTTTGGCCCCAGGTTGTCTTCCTGGTGTATAGTTTCTTGGCATGATGGCTTTTCTACAATGTTTATGACATTAAAAATAAAACATTTATAATGTAATATAACACTAGAATATGTTTAAGACTAAACTTAACTTGTGCTTCCTGGACTGTCTCACTTTACCCCACAGCATTTGTCCCACTTTACCCCACAGCCACCATTTTAGAAAAACTACATCTCTTAGCAATTCAGGCTAATCTTCAGCTAGCATCAATCACATGGTTTTATATGTTGGAAGTTCACAAACATGTATGATATACGTTTTTCTACCTGAAGCAATTTGTTTTGACACAACAGTTGATTAAGTTCAAAGCAAGAAAATTTACTTTTACATGCAAAAAACAAATTTTTGTGAAAAAACATACTTTCCACAGCACCAGCACCAACTTTTCCTTCATGGCAAGGGGGAATGGGAGGGGCTTGAAAACATAATGGTCAAATGACCACAAATGTGTTCTGTTGCCTAGATACAGGGTGTATCTCACATGACCCGATGTCCCACATTACCCCGCTCTCCCCTATGCAACAGGTTCATGCCAGGCTCAGGGAGCGGGGTTTGAGGAAAGGAAGTAAATCACTATGTGGAGTTGAGGAAGGTTCAGGAAGAGTGCATCAGAGAAATACATCCCAGTGCCTCATGGTAAAATACAAACATCAATACATCTTGATAGGAGAGTGTGTGAGGGTGATCTCTTGTGTTAATGGCCTTTCATGGCCAATTAACCTGACATCCATTAATAACATTTTGATTTCACACCACTGAAAGTATGTGGTGATATCTCCCTGCATTGTCGGCCATTTCCATGCTCTGCCCATTCATTCTGCAACATGGCCTTAATTGTGAGGGTGCTCCAGGGAGACACACACAAACACAACGTTCTTTACAATGGAAACTCAGCCCCTTTTTTTCTTTGAGACCCCCGCTGAATAGCTGTATCCCCGAGATAAGAAGAGAACACACTCTACCCATCAACAATGATCTTGATGTCTTTAACAATAGGCTGCATACAACAAGCACACCATGGCTCCCTTACCACCACCCCTATCCATCTCCGCTCTCTCAGCTGGTCATCCAAGAACAGCTGTTGCTCCAAATTTCGATCTAGCCAGCTATAATTCTCATCTTTGGCTGACACGGACTGATGGAGGAAGGACAAGGGCACAATGCACAGACCTGCGAGGGTCTCGGCCAAAAAAGACTGCTGAAGAGTTTGAACTGCATCCTGGCAACACAGCCAACACAGTCTGGTCTCAGCCACATAGAGAGAGAGAGGGGAGGAAACAGCCCTCTTAGACAGTAAGGCTGCCTCATTAACCGGGTGTTTATCTTAAGCTGGATTAATGCTCTTAAAGAAATGCTCTTATTTTATTTGTCTGGATAAGAACATGGTTTGCTTCCAATCTGACAATTTGATATTCAAATGGTTTATTTTTTGGTTGTTGTTGTTTTTTATTTTGGTTTTTTCTTCTCATTTGAAGAAAAAATACCACTAACCCTTCTTCTCATGGAAGATGATCAACAGTTAGGATTCAGATCACTGCTCTCAGGAAACTCTCTCAAGCTAGTTGCATATTCAGCCCACTGACAGAAACAGTGTGACTAACTGCAGAGAAGCATGAAGTGCTCTTTGTTTGAGCAGCGTCTTAGGTTAAAAAAAATGAGAAGAAAAAAAAGATGCACACTACTCATTCTAGGCACACACTCCTTGTACATGTGCTTTTTTCATGTATATGACTCTGGTGAATGAAGTCTGCAAGCAGCTGCCTGTGCCAAGCATAATAGATGGCAGAATACCAGGCAGGGCTGAGTTCAGCGAGAGAGCACTGTGACGATAACCTTGACATATTCACGCATGTTTTTTTTCCCTGAATATGAAAAACAAAAGATAGTGTGACACTGATGTGCTGCGCATGATGTTGATTGTGTCCTGGAAATGATCGCTGTTTCAAAACAATGAAAGAAAGAAGAATGGTGCAAAATACATCAATGTGAAACTGAACTAATCTTAATTTTGGATAAAGCCTCCCACCTTCTGTTCAGCAAGCTGACGCAGCCCCACAGCAAACCTAGCCTGAGGCTCATCCCCTTGAGGGGCACAGAGAGGCGCACTTACTCGTGTCGACCGCCATTCAGACGATCAGTGCTTGCTGCCACAGTGGCTCCAGCCTCAGCCAGCCAACTAGCAGAGCGCTTCAGCCTGGGATGCTTTTTAACATCTCAATGGATCGAGCCTGATTGGTTTTCTCTGCTCCCATGATTTGCCCTGATCTCTACATCCACCTCACACGCCTTGTTCTGACCTGCAGTGTTTTCTTCATAATTGTGTATGAGCCAAAATATGATTTCTCACACCAACAGTAATCTGCATACCTGCTTCTATTTCTGATTATCAAGAAGTTACTTTCTTTTTACAAAAGAACAACTTGAGACCCCCTTAATTCTTTCACTGATTCAACCACCTCACCTAGCTAAACTACTGCACCTGTGGTGTGTAGTCCAGAACCCTATCACTTTTGGCTGTGGTAACAGTTGCAAGAGACCACACCCAGAGAAGAAACAAGCATACAACCCTACATCAGACATGTCATCAAACCATGATCCGCCTGCTGCTGCTTCTTCTTCCACCACAGAGCCCCATAGCAAACAAGCCATACATCCAGCAATTACTGTAGTTCATCAGTAACAAGCCCAAAGGCCAAAATAAAATGTTTTGCCATTGACTGAGAAGCAGATGGTAAGGTTAGCGTAGAGGAATGTACAAGTTTCCTCACATGTCCCATTCTCTGTTTTCGATTGGTTACATCCTGTAGCCTGAATGCACTCAAGACAACCTTGGTTCCCAAGGCTGTTCAGCTTCTTCATGACCTGTTCTCTGCACTCTTTTTATGGAAGGTAATTGTACTACTTCACATATTTATATATTTTTTAAATAAAATGTGATCTCTGCATGACCGTTTGCAAGATCATGCAGAGGTCACATTTGAAATGTACAGAATTTAAAAGCATAAACTAAAAAACACTAAGTGGGTTTAAAAAAAATATATATAAAATAAAGCTGTATCCGATCGTAACCCTGACAGGAATGAAATAAAGTCTTTAATAATGAGAGATGGTGATGTAAAGATACCCTGACCCTGACTACTCTGCTCTTCTGTAAATCCACTGATTTTAATGAATTTGTTCATTACCCTCCATGCGTTCTTCAGTTCTGTTTATTTGTTATCTTATCAAAAATTCCCCATATTGGGCTTGTTCCTTATCTGTCCCCAATTCTGTTCCAGCAATGACCCAATTTCCCCATGGGGACCATTTAAATTCCATCTAATCTAATCTAACATATCTCTGATTCTGCAAAAGATCTGCTGATATGCAAATGTCTTCAACCCATTTGATGCTGTCTGGAGAATGAATTAAACTCCAAATGGGCTGGAAAGGAGCATTTTCCCCAGGTGTATTAAACACAGACCTAGGTGACACAAAACGCCTTCACTGTATAGCTGCTCGTTGTTCCAGGGATTTGCGTATTTTGGGTATTTACAAGTAAGCAGGGTCTTCCAGTTGACACTCCTGCGCAATAATGACTATGACACATTGCAGTATAAGTAGTCATATGAGGCATTGACAGTGACCGTATATGTGCTGATTCCATTAAGTGTGGTTAAAACAAGTTTGCGCTGATCTGCTACGCCACACAGAGTGAAATACTTGATTTATTCCATCGTTTTCTAACCACTGGCACATCTCGAGTACATAATTAGGTTGATAAGTGCAAAGAGTCTCAGTTGTGTCTGAGCTCTCTATGCAAGGACAGTGTGGCACTTTTTCTTTTGCAGATTTTGAACTGAGTTTCCATTTTTCATTGTAACTCGTATTCAATGCAAGCTTCATTTAGAACAGCAGAAGATGGGGAAAAAATGTACTGATAAAAAAAGTTATTCTGAAGTCGGCTCGCTTTGGAAAACATAAGGGCACAGGTTCACTGCCTCAATAACGAGTGTTTCTACTTTCAACTTCAATTTCCGTGGCCCATATATAATTCTGTAAAGGATATGAATTTATATATTTTTTTGAAATATGAATATATGGTTAGATTTAAAAATTCTAATTAAAAGGGCTCTTTGATCTCTGGTTTCTCTAGTTCATTGTGCAGGATGCACATACAGTATATAATATATAGAGTGAGGTTCTGGACAGCAGTATTTTGTGCATCTATAAAGTGAAAAGAAATGAAAACCTGCTTCTTTACTATAGAGTCATTGACTCATCCACTTCATTCATGTCTTCACCAGTCTGTCTATTTATTCATGTACCGGTAAATTCTGACTGACTTCATCAAAGGAGAATTCAGCAGCATCCATGTCTCCTTGACTCCCTCTTTATTGTTTTCTGATGAAGGAGCTCCAATAGCAAACAAAGGCAAACACACAATAGGTTGACTGTGGCTCATGCAGATGCAGTTTTCATCAAAGGTGGCTTCCAATTGATTGTTTTAAAGTGCACCTCCATCGAGCCACAATCTTCTCATTGGATTGGATTTTTAATGTCAGGTGTAAACAAGGTCAGAAGCACTGAGCCGCCTCACTGCTCACCGTGCAGCCGCCAGCAACTCCTGCC
The DNA here is from genome assembly GCF_947347685.1 of Pleuronectes platessa. Lineage (NCBI taxonomy): Eukaryota > Metazoa > Chordata > Actinopteri > Pleuronectiformes > Pleuronectidae > Pleuronectes > Pleuronectes platessa. The sequence goes on from NC_070640.1 coordinate 23,554,784, forward strand.
TGCCCGCAGGACGCATGGCTTAACTTGGATGACCTGAGCACGCAGTCAATATGGATTAAGAACTAATGCTTAATCAACTTTGCAGCAAAGACCTCCCGTCCGGCAGATTGGCTGTGCGTCTGGATGATCCGCGGGCCGCAGGAGCCACAGGCGCAAAAAGGACAGCCGCACAGTGCAGGTGCATTGAAGTGCAGCCTGCGGGGCTGAAGCCGCACAGATCCACAGCACATGAGTTCTGTTATTCTGCTTTAAGCATGAAAACATGCGCATGTGAAGCAACACTGACACAGACGACAATGATCTTGGTAGGATTGAACTTTCGCAGAAGAGAGGAGGCTGCCGTAGCCTGATATAACAGGTGTAAAAATACATTGAAAGCACAGTCAGATACTTCGAACCACGCCACTGGCACCGGCTCAGCCGCACTTCACTAATCGCTACATTTAAGCTGCGGCTTACATGGAAGACATCCTCAAGTCAAACATAGGAAAACAGAGTGTCCACGGCGTGCGCGAGCCACTTGAAGAAGTGACAGACAGGAGCGATAACAAGTGCTCTCAGGAGAAGACCAGCCATCACTTACCTTGCTCCATCAGCAGGACGGTCATCCCGATCAGCACAGCCCAGTACACAGGGTTCGTCATGGTTATCGATCTGTTTGTCTGCTGTGTGATGTCGTCTGGCTGGGAAGAAAAAGCAATAGCCTGCGAGTCTCTGAAAATCCCGAAAAGTGCTTTTCTTCAAGTCCCCGGTGCTCCTGTCTGACTGTAAAGCATCCACCAACGCAGCGCTCCACAAAGTCCCTCCTTCAGCTGAGAGCCTATTGGCAGCGCAGCCACAGCCAAGCCCGCGCTACTGACACCAAGCACTGCCGGTGTGACAGCTTCCAGTGAGGGTGCTGATACGGTCCTGCAGTCTGTGAGAGTGGGTGGTGCTTTTATTGTGGAAGGTGTGATCCACTCGCTTCCTGTCTTGCCTCGGTTGGATGCAGCGAGCTTCGCGTCCCTCAGTTCTCCACTGATGGAAAGCAGCTCATATCCTCACCTACCGCGGGCTGTTCGTCTTCATCCAGCACATGAAGTGCCAGTAAGGAGAAAGATAGAGACGATTTTAATGCAGTTTTTTCCAACGTTTATCAACGGGGTTGGTTTTCGCAAACAAAGACCAAGCATGTTGTCTCATATTCAGAAGAGTGGCCCAAATCTGTAATATTTGATCCATATCTTCATGGGTCTGCTGGGATTTGGCTCGATTTCAGACTTTGAATAGATAAATCAACTTTCTTCCGGCAGTCATAGTTCCACAGATGTATCACAGTTCTAGGGGACTTGTATCCATATGGCACTCTGAAATCGTTTGGAGCCCCGAGACAAGAATTTAATTTGCCCCACAATCAATTTTGGACCCACTGGTACAAATTGTTGGCTCCCCCTCAATTGCCTTCCCTCATGCTGAAACTCGAGAGGCTGTAAACATTTTTGGACATGGCCATAAAGCTTATACCACTCAATGATTCTCACAGCCTTTGAGTCCAACATACTGTCACAAGAAGGATACTGCCTATGCTCTGAAGCTGCTTGAAGTTTCAGTACTTTCGGTCTGCTATACATATCACGGTGCAAACCATTATTGGCACAAATATCCCTTACTCCCACAGTCCTTCTATTTTTGGTGAGACCAACTAACTTTAGGTACTTTTTATGGTTGTATATAAGTTTATCTTTTCCTCTCGTTTTATTTATGTCTTTGTGGATTCAGTTTTGTCTTTCTATCTTTCCTCACTATTTCAGGTGAATTTTATCTACCCCTTGATTTTCAGCCCTCATTCAACCAGCAAATGAGCCTGGTTGGTTGTCAGCCTGGGGGTCCATCTTTCCCAGAATAAAGTTAAGAGATGATAATATGGATAAGAAGATTATGCTTTTCTTATTTGGTGATTTTTCTGATGTTTCACTCGAATCTGGCTTTTATTTGATGTGAAGGCTGGTTTTACATCTTAAGACCTCTAATAGCATGGGGACAATTAATCTCGGTTACTCAGGCTATCAACTAATTAGTTTAATATTATATATGGTGTATATTTCAAACTAAAACAGTTGAAACTGTTGGGTGGTCTGTATTGGCTGTTCATCTTTAAGAATTTGTTTCAACTATCCCCAGCCTATCAGCCATATAGGATACCAGGTGCTAGTTACATACACTGACCATGACACATTTGAACTTGTAGGACACGAAAACAATGATTCAAACTAAGAAGAAAGACCAGGACAGTACGGCAAATATGAAGGTCAGGAACTAGAAATATGCTTCAGGTTCGGTTACTTCCCTTTACTTGCAGTGTGTGCTGAGAAAAGCTCTAATTAAACAGCAGCAGAGGCAGGACCCAATCAAATTGCATTCAAACAAATACTCAAACCCAGGCGCAAGCAAATCAAATCACGTTAATGCAAATGCAGGTCCTGTGAAACATCAAATGTCAGAAAGAGCCTGGACAGTGGAGACAGGGGCAGCTGGTGAACCTGTGATCATCTGGTTGTGTAGATTCTTTCCTGTATACTTTACGGAAGCATCGCGTGGACAGCTTGCAAGACACGATAGCACAAGAGCCGACTATGTTGCATGTCCCAAGCAGGAAGCTGTGATTGGCTGTTGTCATTATAATATTCATGCTAGCACTTAGCATCAAGCATGCCCACCTTCAAGAGTTAAAGCTATGAGGATGTGTGAGCGCTCAGTGAGACTCGTCTCCCCTGCTGAAAATGATACAAACTGAAATGGGATCACTCTTGGGTTGAACTGCTCAATATCGCCTCACTTTGAAAGGTTACAAGCCAAACAGATTGGACACACTCTGTATGTGTTGGCGTTGCAACACAAGTAACTCACTCAATCACTGGAGACCCGATTCCTGACTTTGAGAAAAAAAAACACCCTCTGTTATAGATATTCAAAATCTGCAAACACACGATAAGGACAAGTTATCATGTGTTGCAGCAGAGCATTCGTAATACAACTGTCAACCTCTGCACAATATAGGAGCTTGATTTTTAAAGGCAAAAAGCAAAACAGTATTATCAGCAAACATAATATAAATTCTTCGTGAAACCCTTTTTTGCTGAATTCCAACAAGATGTTATTACGACGTACAACTTTTCAGAACAGCTTTGAAGGACACGAGAGAAAAAATCAAAATTCTAAACTAAACTCATCCATGAATTCATGAATTCCCTCGTCAGAACGTATTTCTGTTTGTAGTGCACACAGAGACACACAGGCACAAATGCAATCAACCACAAATATACGGAATGTGCATGTTACAGAAAATACAGAACAGTCACTACAGCGGCCGTTTTTTCAGAAGTTCTCAAATTCAGCTACAATAGAGTTTAGTCCAACAACAGAGATGACAGACGAACATGTGATTTAACAATCATATAACACTTATACCATTTTAACAAGCAGTATTTACCATATAGGTCAAGTTGCAGGTAAATAAATGCATCGCTATTTTCTATCAGATATGGTAATCTGCATGTCAGTAAATCATAAAAGTTGATCTCAATGATCTTGTCAGACATAACCTGCAGTAACAGTGCATGCCACTGTATCCTTTGCAATAACTGCAGTGATGGTTTATTTACAAGAGCACAGGCTTACAGCCATTTACTTCTGCTGTTGGTGTCTGTCTGTTCTGATCCTGCATGTCTGCCCCCTGGGGGATTTTTATCTCCTCCGCAATTCCATTTGGGAGGTTATTTGTTGTTGGTATAAAAAACAAATTATACAGTTTTATGGACGTAGACAGTATGTTTTGTATCATTTTTTGTGTGTCCTCTAACGAAGCTTGGAAGTTTTCCAGCACGATTTCCTACATTTAATATGTTTAATTTAAGAGAAGCGACAAGCAGAGCATCACAGTTATATGCAAAGGTGAAAGCAGTAAAGGGAAACTAAAGTTGTTATAAACCAAGGCACACAAATCACACACTATCATTGTTTTAAAATTATATTTAAAGTTTATACCCTAACAAATATAAAAACAAGACTGCATTTAAACTGGAGTGAGTATGCAAGATGACTATCCGGGTAGAGGTAGTAATTGAGAGGAATTAATTGCTGCACCAGCGGGATAGAGTGACTGCATTAGACTTCATCATCCCCCTGATAAATGACATGAATACATATGTAATGATATATGCCACTTATTGCGTTTTACTTTTCTTTTCTGATCTTTCAGTTCTTATCTTCTTAAATAAAAATATGGTTCTGTGTTGATTTACATATTTCTATCTCTGTCGTCTGCTTGCCTTATATGTAATTACCCACATTACTGTATAATTGTAATATAGCACAAGTCGCTCCTTTTAGCTGTGAAGGAGTGCATTATAAATATGAAAGGCAAACATTTTCCACATGTTTTTCTTATGAGCACTTCTTGGAATGCATATTGCTGTGTTACAGATTGAGCTTGTGATGTCCTCCCATTCCATCTCATGTGTTATGCTTCCTTTTTCCTTCTCCATCTTTAAGAGCTTTACAAGATGCATCGGTGATGAAGGTATTCATTAATTATTCACTTGAAATGTACAATAATAAACAGCACTAACGTGGACATGGAAATGTGGTTCATTGGCATTTGAGGAGTTTTATTTAGGCATATTTTGGTGAAACGGTGAGTGTTTGGAACAAACTATACATACTGACAGAAAGCATAAAGTGGATTAAGCTGAGGGAGGAGATTGAGAAGTTACTGGGTAGGACTCTCTTTATGCTGTTTTTATGCTGTTTTTTTCAGCTTCTATTCTCATAGTAAAGAGAAAAACACATTGTCTCACTTGACTCTTATTGTCACACCATGCACATGTTCAGGAACTGTCCAGGACACACACCTCTGAGATCTCAGCTTCCAGTAAAGACTAAAAAGATCTCTAAACGAGTTAGTTGAGGGGTCTGGTCTGTTTTTCCCCCTTGACAATGAAACTACATCTTTCAGTCAGCTACACTCAGACCAGCTAATTGCACTGAAGCCGGCCAGCAGGGCGACCAGAACAACAGGCTTTCTTAGAAATCAAGGAAACAGAGCATACAGATGAGGAACAAAGCGACAAGGGCAGAGACTCCACACCCCAATGCTTCCTTCATGATCTCCCGGGACTTAGACTGGACTTTCCCCACTTTCACTCAGTGTGTGGGCTGCACTACCAGAGGAGACAGGACCCTGGACCTTCTGTTTGCTAATGCTAGAGAGGTCTGTTAGTCCTACCTCACACATTACTTGTTTGTACATTTGCAGTTGTGCAGTTGTTTCTGTTGAGTTACTGTGTATTTATAGCGAAAATAGGATGTGACCAAGAATATAACCTCGTAGGAGTCCGCAGATCAGTTGAGCCAAGGAGATGTTGTTTCCAATGGAATAAGGAATTTCTGTATCTGAGAGATAGGACTTGAACCATCTAATGGCAGTTCCAGATATGCTGATGCACTGTGTTAGTCTATTAAATGGGAATGTTATGATCAATGGTGTCAAATGTGGCACTGAGGTCAAGTAGCAGTAATACGGAGCAATCACCAGCCTTGGCAGACATCAATTAATCATTAGTCATTTTAAGGAGAGCTGTTTCGGTACTGTGTCATTTGCCAAAGCCAGACTGGAATTTACAAACAATTTTATATTGTCACACAGCTCAAATGTGGGTTAGAACCACCTTTTATAAGAATTTGGGATATAAGGGGGGGTTTGAAATAAGCCTATAATTCTGTGGAAGTGATTGGTCAAGATTTGGCTTTTTCAGTAAAGGCTGAATGCGGGCTTTCTTAAAATTTATCAGGGACATGGCCAAAAGAAAGGGAGCCATTCATATTTCTGAGAAGGCTTGGGTCAATAATACTGATTACTTGTTTTAGGAGTGAGGTGGGTAGGATGTAGAGAGGGCTGGAAGACGAATGCATGTGAGATACAATGTCCATGAGTTCAGAAAGAGAAAAGGACAACGAGACAGACAGGATGCTCTGCAACATTTGGAATGGCAGTTGTAGTCTGTAAAATGTTAGATCAGATATCAACGAATTTTTGCGGAGCAGGGTTTATGAGTCTACTGATTATGTTGATTGCTGGTGATCAGTTTTGAGAAATATCTTGCTCTTGCTACTTAACTATAATTATTATTATAGGTAAAGAGGTCTTTCATAAAGCAGTGGGCATACTATTTGGTCTTTATTTAATTCCTTTCTGATTTTCTGCACAGCCTTTTGAGATCCTGAACCCTATCATCAACCCAAGGAGAAATGTTCACAGGTGATTTCACTCTTGTTTTAATAGGGGCTATGAAATCCACGGTAGTTTCAGAGAGATTAGTGAAGCCATTGAGTAAAACATTACGATCGGATGATTCGTAAGTGTTATGATCAAGAATACCTATGGAAAAGTTAGATGAGAATTATGAGGCACTATGATTATTTAAGCTGCCTGAGCTTTTAATAGTTTTGATGTTTTTTGGGCAACGTGGAACAGGGGGTCAAACATTACTGAGATGGTCAGAGATAAAATCATCTTTCAAGGTCAAGGAATTGATGCTCGGACTGAGGGTCAAGACTAGATCTAATGTGTGGCCACGGTTATGAGTTGGGCAAGACACATGTTGGACTAAATTTAAGTAGTCAGTAACGTAAGGCGTTTTTTTAAATCATCATCGTATAAGCCGTCATGTGAAAAACCAGGAGCGAGGAAAATTGTGTGTGAGTGTGTGTGCGTGTGTTTGCGCGCGCCTCACACGCAAAGGCCCCAGGGCTTCGCCCTCACTCACTCGTTAAGAGCGACATTGAAAACACAGAGTTTATTTCTGGTCCACAGCTGCTCAATGTTCGGAAGGTGAGTTTGTATGGTGCTGGAGTTCCCTTTTCGCTCCTCCACTCTTGTGGAGCGTTCAGTACAACACGAGACGTGAGGCACACAGTAAGGACTCACTGTAAAAGTGACTGGAGCAACACAGTTTCATGATCCGACACATCGTTTAACGATGGAAAAACGTCTATCGTTTCATTGTATGCTCTATCCTTTATTTCGTTGTGTGTTTTAAATCACAGTCATAGATCACATGATTATATACATACAAAATATATTGATATATTATAGATTTAAACAAGGGGGTTTCCCTTGCTTGCTTCTATCAAAACAAAGGTGATGGCTCGTTGTAGTTTTGTGTGTCTATCATTGACTGTAAGACAGAGGGCACTGCGGAGCCAAACATTTTGATAGAAATCCATGTGAGACTGAGGTGAACATTGAGGTTATGCATGTAAGTGCTTTTGTTACATAAATTTGTGTGTTTCTGACATAGCTGGCTCAGAGCAGACTGAAACCATTACTTAGCTAAATCTGTTCCCCATAACACTGTTAATTAACTATGCAGAAAATAGACATAACCTAATGGTGGGAGTAAAGAAAGAAAGAATATCCATCTGGATCTACATCATCAAACATGAGGGTGCAGATGCCTCCGATCCACCAAGAACTGACGGGATCATAGTTGAGGATGTCACCGTGCTCCAGGCAGTGCCAATTCACACTTAAAATGAACTAGTTCACATTCATTGGCTACAATTTTTAACTAAATTCACGGTCCAAAAAATAAACTACTTAGGACTAGCTAGGCTGCTGGTGTTGGCCTCTCTACCAACGAAGAGCCTAGTACAGGAAGCGTAAAGGAGACAGGACCAGGCCTCAACCAGCTTCACGTTGCGTGTGGACGTGGAATACAGAGATAAACCACTTACTTTTCAGCATTTTATTATTAACTCAAACCAAGATCACAACATACAACTAAACTTGTGATCAGTTTCTGCTGTCTATCTCTCCAGATCAGCACTATATGAGCCATATAGTTTTTGTTACCTTTTTTAATTATTCAGTTGCTAACTGTGTTGTGCTGTTGTAACATGTAACAAAGTATTTCTATATCTGGTTGTGGTCAGTATCACTAATATCTTAAGACACTACACATCCTGTTCATTGTTTAATACAATTGTATTAAGCCAAGAACAGTGAAGGTTATGTTTTTCACCCTGTCTGTGGCCCTGTTCAGACCTTTACTGTATAAACATCTGTCCTGACAGATCTGCGCATGAGTGAACAGCTCTCCATTGGTCATTTCACAGCTGGCATTACAATGTGTGTCCTGTCACCACTTCTGATCCCATCTCACTTTCCTGGTAAATATGCAAATATATGTGTATGTCATTTCTGTTAACAAAGACCAAATTATATTTTTAGCCTGTCTGATTGCACAGACGTGTCCGTTGTCCATGTGTTTGTGTGTGTCTGTGTGACAAGAGAGTGGCGCCAGGAGGGCTTAGTGAGCTTAACCAATTTTTTTACGAATTTGAAAAAAAACAAGCACAAAAAACACAAGACAAATTCAATATGTGTTAGTCAGTGCTGATATTATGGCGGTGACAAATATCAATCAATACATGGAAAAACATGGATTAGTGTAAATAATACTTTGGTTCATTATGAAACTGTGGTGTGTCATAGGAAGTCAGCTGAATAAGCCTATTGTGTCCCGGGACACATTTGCATTCACACAGCTGAAACAATGTGGACATGTGTGTCCCACACCACAAGGACACAGTGTTACTGTTAAAGTCACCCAACTCACATTTGACATTCACAGTTCATAATTAAAAGGATGAGGCCTCCTCCAACAAGCATCCTGTCAGTTTTGTGAGCGATGGAATGGGCTTTGTCTGTTGACTTCATGGAGTATCCCTCTGATCAGTCACAGAAACACCAGTTTTCACACCAGTGCCAAGTCAGAAGCACTAAGCTGTCTTTTTTCAGTGCAACATTTCATATACACGCATCTGGGTTTGGCGCCACTGTACCTTCAATTGGTACAGTGGCGCCAAACCAGTATACCTTGATAGTATACCTCTTCCTTTACCACCTTACCGCTGCTGCAGCTGTGCTAAGCTTATGTTCAGGAGTCCACTGATGCTGTAAGTCTCACAAGGTGGTATGTGACCTGCACAGCAAAAAAGTGCTGAGTTGAATCAACTCCCACAGAGTTGATTTTATATAGCTCCACATCTACCAGAATCAAAGTGACATTTTCAAAATAGGTAACTAATTAATACAAATGCAACACTATGCAGGAGTTCCTTCCACTATTGACAAAACAGAGTTAAAGTTACACTAAGGGATAAATATCACTGTTATTGCATGAAAAAATTGCATGAATTTGCATTTTGCACTGTTGGATCTTAGGAAGGTTCTAAGTAGAGCTTCAAAATGCAGAAAGAAGAAATGGGAACAAGAGACCAAAAGTTGTGAGCAGGCAATTTATTGAAAACAAAAATTTAACTCAAATAGGCTGTTCATCAGCTGATCAAAAGTTTAAGACCACAGCCTTTAAAAAAAAATCTGTGCAAAAATTTGGATTCCATGTCATTTCCTGTCAAGTAATCACACTGTGAAGATCTCTTGATGGCAAAGGCAAAAAAGCTCACCGTCTTTGAACGTGGTAGGATTGTTGAACTGCATAAACAAGGCCTCTCACAACATGCCATCGCTGCTGAGGTTGGATGCAGTAAGACATCATCAACATCATTTTGCATTTCTTAAAAGATCCTCAGGGTTATGGAACAAAAAAATCAAGTGGTAGACCCAAAAAAATCTCACCGGCGCTGAGCCGGAGGATCCGAATGGCTGTCCGTCAAGACACGGGACGATCTTCGTCCCAAATTAAGGCCATTACTGGTGCTGACTGCAGCCCAATAACCATCAGATGGCATCTGCGAAGGAAGGGCTTCAAAAACAAGAAACGTCTTCAAAGGCCACGTCTCCTTCAATGCCAAAAAATTGCCCATTTAGACTTTGCAAGGGAGCACCAAACATGGGACATTCAAAGGTGGAAGAAAGTTTTATTCTCTGACGAGAAAAAATGTAACCTTGATGGTCCTGATGGCTTCCAACGTTACTGGCATGACAAGGAGATGACACCTGAGATGTTTTCTACGCGGCACAGTGGAGGGGGCGCCATCATGATCTGGGGTGCTTTTTCCTTCAATGGAACAATGGAGCTCCAGGTTGTGCAGGGGCGTCAAACAGCAGCTGGCTATGTGGAGATGTTGCAGCGGGCATCCCTCATGACTGAGGGCCCTCGTCTGTGTGGTAACGACTGGGTGTTTCAGTAGGACAACGCTCCAATTCACAATGCCCGTCTGACCAAGACTTTTTTCCAGGAGAATAACATCACTCTTTTGGACCATCCTGCGTGTTCCCCTGATCTTAATCCAATTGAGAACATTTGGGGATGGATGGCAAGGGAAGTTTACAAAAATGGACTTCAGTTCCATAATGGTGGAGCTACTCATTACTGAGTCAGTTTTTGACACTTTAATTTCTGTTTAGGAGTTTGTTTGTTTTTTTTGAGCTGTGGTCTTAAACTTTTGATCAGCTGATGAACAGCCTACTTCAGATCGGCGCTGCGACCGGCTGCCACGGTGTGTTGGTGCGCACTTCTGTGTTTGTTTTTAGTATTTAATTCTGTTAATTGCGACCCAACTCGGATTACTTTCACGATGGACGAGCTTCTTAACATCAGGGACACAACACCATCTGATTTATGTCCCAACTTTCTCGCCTCTTCCATGGATTTACTGATTAAAGGTGCGGTGTTCCTCGGACATGCAGCGAGACTGAAGCGGAGACGGAGAGGTAAGCGCTCCGGGGCTCTGGTGCGCTTCAGGGAGAGAGGATTACGCTCACCTCTCCCGAGCATTCTCCTCTCCAATGTTCGCTCGCTGTGTAATAAGATGGACGAACTGCGCCTTCTCATCCGGACAAATAGAGACTTTTCCCTTTCTTCTGCCTTGTGTTTTACGGAATCGTGGCTGACCGAAGCCACACCGGACTCCGCTGCACAGCTGACCGGCTTTCAGCTGTTACGCGCGGACCGCGACCCGATCCTCTCACGCAAGGCCAAGGGCGGAGGGATTTGTTTTTATATAAACCATGGCTGGTGCAGCGACTTGAAAGTAATTTTACAGTCCTGTTCTCCGTACCTGGAAACTTTTTTCATCACCTGCAGACCGTTCTACTCTCCCCGTGAATTCACCTCTTTCATCCTGGCCGGAGTTTACATCCCCCCGCAAGCTGACGTCCGCGAGGCTCAACGACAACTCGCTGAGCAGATACTGGGAGTGGAGAGAAGGAGAGAGAACACATATTCCCCCGTTATTGTCCTTGGGGACTTTAATAAGGGGAACTTATCTAAGGAGCTCCCAAAATACAAACAGTTAATAAAATGCCCGACCAGGGGGGATAACACCCTGGATCACTGTTACAGCACCATCAGCAAGGCTTATCATGCAGTTTCCCGCGCTGCCCGACCACGCTCTCATTCACCTGATCCCGGCTTACAGACAGAAACTTAAACTTTCTAAACCTGCTGTGCTGAGATCCAAGAACTGGAGCAACAGAGAAGCTGTGGAGGAGCTCGAGACTGCCTTGACAACACTGACTGGGACATTTTTAGAACTGCTTCTAACAGCCTGGACGAATATACAGATGCTGTGACGTCCTACATCAGCTTCTGTGAAGACAGTTGTATTCCGACACGCACCAGGGTGTGTTATAACAACGACAAGCCCTGGTTCACAGCAAAGCTCAAACAGCTTCGTTTGGAGAAAGAGGTGGCCTTCAAGAGTGGGGACATGGATAGGTTCAGACTGATTCAATACTCGTTTGGCAAGGAGATTAAGGAGGCCAAACGACAGTATTCAAAGAAACTGGAGCAACAGTTTGCAGCCAACGACTCCTCGTCTGTCTGGAAGGGCCTTTGAGTGATCACCGGCTGCAAAACCAAATCCCCCCACTCTGTGGAAGACCTGAGACTTGCAAACGAACTGAATGACTTTTACTGTAGATTCGATAGACCCTCTCAAACCACCCCCGCATTTATCACACCTCTTCTCCCCAGCCTGGACAAAGACAATAGCCCCCCCCACAAAATGGCCCCAGACTGCCCCATCCCCTCCATCCCCCCATCACACATCCATCCCCCCCATCACACCTCTCTCAATTCAGGAGAGAGATGTAAATAAGCTCCTGAAGAGACTGAACCCCCCGTAAGGCAGCTGGACCAGTCGCTGTCTCCCCCTCAACACTAAAGGCCAATGTATGCTTCTCCGTTTTGACGGACACGGACAGATAGGACCGCCTTCTCCAACGTGGAACGCCCTCTCCGGGCCTCTCCGCGGCTCCTCGGAGAGCTTTTCGTGCAGCTCTCATTTTTCTAACTACACGTCGAAATGGCGGAGAGCCCACGGATAGCCCTTGGCTGTGATTGGTCCGCTAACGCCAGCATTTCGGGACCTCAAACTTCCTGTTCCATTCCCTACATCACAATAAACCAAAATCACAACTACGACTCTATGATTAATGTGACAAGTGTGTTAAGCCAGCGGCGTTGTCCGGCTGACGGTGGCTGGTTAGAGCACTTACGGCATGTGTGTACGGTCACATACGGTTATAACGAACTTTCATAACGGGGCTAGCGGGCTAGCCACCATGCTAACTGCGGTGGGAACAGCGCAAAAACCCGCTGACTATAATTCCACGGCTGTCATGACACTGTTTCTCAAACACCGTCAGGTTAGAAGCAAACACTTGGTAGTAGTTAGTATCGGGTGTCCGTGCTGACTGTGTGTGGAAGCTGGGGGGAAGCTAGCTGCCTCCGTGTAGCTTCAAGCTGTTGCAGCGGTTGAATTAGCAACGCAGTTTGGAAACAAGACCAGGGAACCGCTGCGCTAAGACACGATAACGTAAGCATTTTGACTCGCTGGGTATCACTTTATTTAAGCAAAAACTGTCGCGTCATCAACATCCTTTTTGTGTTAGTGGCCATCGTTCACTGTGTTTGAGGAGCCTGGAGGACGTAAATAAACCAGCGTGGACTTCTTCTATATACCTCATGAGGTAGGCTTCTCTAAGCTCGACTTCCGTTGCGCCATCTACTGTTCTGACGGTGAATTGGTTTCACAACAAAAAGGCTCATAGAACTTTAAATCAAAAAGGGTCCGTCCACTCCGTCCGTCCGTCAGTCCGCAACGGACTCGGAGAAGCATACAGAGGCCTTAAGGCACTGTGCGGATCAGCTGTCTCCAGTATTCACGGACATCTTCAACACCTCACTGGCTGAATGTGTTGTACTCGCCTGCCTTAAAACATCCACCATCATCCCCGTTCCCAAGAAGCAGAGGATCACAGGCCTTAATGACTACAGACCAGTCGCCCTGACCTCCGTAGTGATGAAGACCTTTGAGCGCCTCGTGCTGAACCACCTCAAGACCATAACCAACCACCTCCTCGACCCGCTGCAGTTTGCCTACAGAGCCAACAGGTCCGTAGACGACGCAGTCAACATGGGACTCCACTTCATCCTCCAGCACCTCGACTCCCCTGGCTCCTACGCCAGGATCCTGTTTGTGGACTTCAGCTCCGCATTCAACACCATCTCCCCAGCTCTTCTCCAGGACAAGCTGACACAGCTGAGCGTGCCTGAGCCCACCTGCAGGTGGATCACTAACTTCCTGACCGACAGGAAGCAGCGCGTGAGGCTGGGGAAGCTTGTCTCTGACACCCGGACCATCAGCACTGGAGCCCAACAGGGTTGTGTGCTCCCTCCTCTCCTCTTCTCCCTCTACACCAACAACTGCACCTCCAGCCATCCCTCTGTAAAACTTTTGAAGTTTGCTGACGACACAACCCTTATTGGATTAATTTCCAATGGGGACGAGGCCGCCTACAGAGAGGAAGTAAACAGCCTGGCTTCCTGGTGCAGCCAGAACCACCTGGAGCTGAACGTTTTAAAAACTGTAGAGATGGTAGCAGACTTCAGGAGGAGCCCAGCTCAAACCGTCCCTCTCACCATGTGCAACTCCCCAGTTAAAACAGTGGAGTCATTCAGATTCCTGGGGACGATCATCGCACAGCACCTGAGATGGGCGGAGAACATCACCTCCATCATCAAGAAGGCCCAGCAGAGGATGTTCTTCCTGCGGCAACTGAGGAAATTCAGCATGCCGCGGAAAGTGATGGTTGACTTCTACACAGCCATCATTGAGTCCATCCTCACCTCATCCATCACCGTCTGGTTCGCTGCCTCCACTGCCAAGGACAAGGGCAGACTGCAGCGGATCGTCCGGTCAGCTGAGAAGGTCATCGGCTGTGACCTGCCGGCTCTCCTAGATCTGTTCCACTCCAGGACCAGTAAGAGAGCAGGCAAGATCATTGCTGATCCTTCCCATCCCGCTCACCACCTGTCCGGAAAAAGGTTCCGGGCCATCAGGACTAAAACCTTGCGTCACCTGAACAGTTTTTTCCCCATGGCAGTGGGGCTCACAAACAAGCCCCCTGCATCACACTGACTCCGCATCACACTGACTCTGCTGACCCCCCCCACCCACCCTTGCACATAATTTATAACTCTATATTACTGGCACTATTACCAATCTCTGCACCTTAAAACCGCACGTAACTCTTTAACTGTATATATTGTTGTTTTTTTATATTGTTATATTGTTCGATATTGTGTTTTTTAATTTGTTGTTTGTAAAGTGCAACAACCACACCAAGGCAATTTCCTGTATGTACAAATATACATGGCAATAAAAAGAATTCTGATTCTGATTCTGATTCAGTTAAATTGTTGTTTTCAATAAATTGCCTGCTCACAACTTTTGGGCTCTTGTTCCCATTTCTTCTTTTTGCATTTTGAAACTCTACTTAGAACCTTCCTAAGATTCAACAGTGCAAAATGCAAATTCATGCAATTTTTTAACTGGTCTTAAGATTTTGATCAGGAGTGTACTTTAGAGACTTCAGTACTCTTGGCGCTGTGGAAGTTAATGTATTTTGGTATTTGTTAATTGGTTTTGGGTTAAGGACAAAGAGCCAGAAGAATTAACTGAAAAACTCAGAACAAAATTACAACTTGCAAAGCAAAATCTACTCTGAAATATTTACCCTTACATTTTAACAATGTGTACAGGCAGTTCCTCACCATGTTGAGCCATGTTGTATTAGACACAACCCAGATTTAAAGGTATAGTTCACCAAAAAAAATTAAAATCTGTCTTTAATCAGTTATCATTTTAATAACAATAATATATTGTATATACAATATACACACAATATATAAAAAAAATACCTTGTGACTGAAGGGGCATTTTGAAACATATTGGTGCTATGTGTTATTAATAAAGTGGAACTGATTTAGCCTCATTGGCTAAAGCCGGGTTCACACCGGACGCGGAAGGGATGCGGAAGTGATGCGGAAGCGACGTGGAAGCACAGCGCCAAGCCTTAAAAGCCAGCTGGCTCCCATCTACCCCCCTGTTAAACCTTTGTGCTATTCACACTGGACGCCGTGAAGCGATCGTTTCGGTGTAGAGTCTATAGTGCCAGGAAACACACTGAAAAATGATTTTAAACGATATTGTTGACATTTTATATTGTTTTAGAAAAATTTGAATTCCCCTTCTGTTGTCCTGGAGTTTTAATTTTACCAATTTTACCAATCACATTATTAAATGTCCCCCTCTGCCCATCCACTACAGCCATACAAGCAGTCATAAAGATAAAAAGAGAGACAGGGGGGGGGGGGCTACGTATTCTCCACATAGGCTTGAGTGGAGAATACATAATTTACCCTTGACACCAGACATTGAACGGAGCAAACAGCGGAGAAGTTCTTCAACATGGATGACATTAAATTAATAATTGAAGTGGAGAAGTACAGTGAGTTGTATGATCCTCGGCACATGTTGTATAAAGACAACACCAAAAAAGACAAATGTTGGGACGCTGTTACAGCGAAGGTTGGAGCAACAAGTAAGTATGTGCTTTTATACTACTGGGTCAACGGGTGATATTATTAGCGCTGCCCGGCGCTTCAGCATTGCTTCAGCGTCCGGTGTGAACAACCAAGCCCTGGGGCGATTATTTCTAGATTTGAATGGATTGTGCAAGTGCTGGGCTTGAAAACAATGTAAATAATGTCTAATAAGTAAGCACAACTCTTTCTCGCTTCCGGCAATGAGGGTGATCTGGTGAGATACCTCACTCATGTTTCAGAGAACCGGGGTTAATTTCTAAACCTAAAGTTATCTTTCAACCGGGGTTAATTTCTAAACCTAAAGTTATCTTTCAACATTCAAAGACTAACAACTAACCAACAGTCAGTCAGACAGGCAAATTTGTGACCGAACCCACACTCAAGACTGTATGATACCATGTAGGTACAGTAAAATCCAGATTATAAAACCTGATGAAGGTATGAAGTGTTGACTGGCAGCCGTACATACAGTGGGTACGGAAAGTATTCAGACCCCTTTACATGTTTCACTCTTTGTTTCCTTGCAGCCATTTGCTAAAATCTAAAAAGTTCATTTGATTTCTCATTAATGTGCACTCAGCACCCCATCTTGACAGAGAAAAACAGAAATGTAGAAATATTTGCAATTAAAAAAAAAAGAAAAACTGAAATATCACATGGTCATAAGTATTCAGAACCTTTGCTCAGTATTGAATATAGCACTCTTTTGAGCTAGTACAGCCATGAGTCTTCTTGGGAATGATGCAACAAGTTTTTCAAACCTGGATTTGGGGATCCTCTGCCATTCTTCCTTGCAGATCCTCTCCAGTTCCGTCAGGTTGGATGGTGAACACTGGTGGACAGCCATTTTCAGGTCTCTCCAGAGATGCTCAATTGGGGTTAGGTCAGGGCTCTGTATGGGCCAGTCAAGAATGGTCACAGAGTTGTTCCGAAGCCACTCATCCAGGATGATGACATCAACACGTACACAGACGCGGTCATCTGCTACATCAGCAAATGCATCGATGACATAGTACCCAGGATTTCAGTACGAACATTTCCAAACCAGAAGCACTGGATTAATGGTGACGTCCATGCTAAACTCAAAGCACGGACTGTTGCCTACATCTCAGGGGATCTGGAGGAATACAAGAAATCTAGGTATGCGCTCCGGAGTGCTATTAGCAGTGCTAGGAGACTCTACAGGGACAAAGTGGAGTCCCACTACAAGTGCTCCAATACTAAGAACATGTGGGCTGGACTGAGAACCATCAGAGACTACAAAGCCAAGACCAGCAGTGCTGATGTAGTGTCTGCTTCTCTCCCAGAGGATCTGAACACTTTTTATGCACGCTTTGAGAGTAACTCCCCGGCTGTGGAGATTGAAGAGGCCCAGGAGGACCGCTGCCCCCCTGTCATATCTAGGGCAGACGTGTGGAAATCTCTTAACCGGATCAACACATGCAAGCCACCTGGACCTGATGGCATCCCTAGCCGAGCTCTCAAGGTGTGTGCAGATCAGCTGGCAGATGTGTTCACAAACATCTTCAACCTGTCACTGCTCCAGTCTATAGTCCCTGCATGTCTCAAGAAGACCATTATTGTCCCTGTTCCCAAGAAAACTAAAATCCTCTGCCTGAATTACTACCGCCCAGTAGCACTCACTTGCATCATCATGAAGTGCTTTGAGCGGCTGGTCCAACCATTCATCACCCCCTCCCTCCCTGACTCTCTGGACCCTCTTCAGTTTGCCTACAGGTCAAATAGGTCGACTGCAGATGCCATCTCCCTCACCCTCCACACTGCCCTCTCCCACCTGGACCAGAGGGACACATATGTGAGAATGCTGTTCATTGACTACAGTTCAGCATTCAACACCATTGTGCCCCTGAAGCTCGTCACCAAGCTCATCGCCCTCCGTGAGTGGATCCTGAACTTCCTGACGGGCAGACCACAGGCGGTGCGGATCGGCAGCACCACATCCTCCATCCTGATTCTCAACACCGGTTCCCCCCAGGGCTGCGTGCTCAGTCCTCTCCTGTACTCCCTGTTCACGCATGACTGCGTGGTCACCCACAACTCCAACACCATCGTCAAGTTTGCTGATGACACCACTGTCATAGGCCTGATCACTGGCGACGATGAGAAGGCCTACAGAGAGGAGGTCCGAGCCCTGACATCTTGGTGTCAGGACAACAACCTCCATCTCATCGTCAGCAAAACTAAGGAGCTGATCGTGGACTACAGGAAGAGACAAGGAGTGGAACACACCCCCTCTCTTCATCAACGAGACCACGGTGGAGCGAGTCAGCAGCTTCAAGTTTCTCGGGGTCCACATCAGTGATGACCTGACCTGGACCCATCACACAGACTCTATCAGGAAGACGGCCAGGCAGCGGCTCTTCTTCCTCCACAGGCTGCGAAAGCTCCACATGGACTCCAGGATTCTCTGCAACTTCTACAGGTGCACCATAGAGAGCATCCTGACTGGCTGCATCACCGCCTGGTATGGTAGCTGCACCGCCCTGAACCGTAAGCCTTTACAGAGGGCGGTGAAGTCCGCCCAGCACATCACCAGGACGGCGCTACCATCCATGGAGGACCTCTACACCCAGCGGTGCAGGAAGAAGAGCAGCCGGATTATTAAAGACGCCTTTCACCCCAGCCATAAAAATGTTTGCCTGCTGCCGTCTAGCCGACTGTACCGCAGCATCCGGGCCCGCACCACCAGGCTCAGAGACAGTTTCATCCCCCAGGCCATAATACTTTTAAACTCCTCTGAACTGCAATAACTCCACCAAACTAGCACCGTGGCATATTTGCATATTTGCACTACTGCACAAATTGCACTAGTTGTTGTTTTATTTTATGTCTCTCTTCATCTGTAAATATATATATTTAGATATATATATTTTATTTTCTATTTTTAATGTTGATATTCTATTTTATACTATTTCAATTAAATTTTTTTGGGTTGTAATTACTTGAGCATTGCTATAAGAGAGCCTGTGACTCAAGCATTTCATTGCTTGTTGTGCATTTGACAATAAAATTCTTTAATCTTGAACTCCTTTGTTATTTTAGCTGTGTGCTTAGGGTCATTGTCTTGTTGAAAGGTGAACCTTCGGCCCAGTCTGAGGTCCAGAGCAATCTGGAAGAGGTTTTCTTCCAGGATATCTCTGTACTTGGCCGCATTCATCTTTCCTTCAATTGCAACCAGTCGTCCTGTCCCTGCAGCTGAAAAACACCCCCATAGCATGATGCTGCCACCACCATGTTTCACTGTTGGGATTGTATTGGGCAGGTGATGAGCACTGCCTGGTTTTCTCCACACATACCGCTTAGAATTAAAGCCAAAAAGTTCAATCTTGGTCTCATCAGACCAGAGAATCTTATTTCTCATAGTCTGGGAGTCCTTCATGTGTTTTTTGGCAAACTCTATGCGGGCTTTCATATGTCTTGCACTGAGGAGAGGCTTCCGTCGGGCCACTCTGCCATAAAGCCCCGACTGGTGGAGGGCTGCAATTATAGTTGACTTTGTGGAACTTTCTCCCATCTCCCTACTGCATCTCTGGAGCTCAGCCACAGTGATCTTTGGGTTCTTCTTTACCTCTCTCACCAAGGCTCTTGTCCCACGATTTCTCAGTTTGGCTGGACGGCCAGGTCTAGGAAGAGTTCTGGTCGTCCCAAACTTCTTCCATTTAAGGATTATGGAGGCCACTGGGCTCTCAGGAACCTTGAGTGCTGCAGAAATTCTTTTGTAACCTTGGCCAGATCTGTGCCTTGCCACAATTCTGTCTCTGAGCTCCTTGGGCAGTTCCTTTGACCTCATGATTCTCATTTGATCTGACATGCACTGTGAGCTGTAAGGTCTTATATAGACAGGTGTGTGCCTTTCCTAATCAAGTCCAATCAGTTGTATTACACACAGCTGGACTCCAATGAAGGAGATGTAAAGGGGTCTGAATACTTTCCGTACCCACTGTATCTCTCCATAGACACGCCCTAAAAAAGTATCCATGACGCAGCCTTACCACGAGTGGAATGACCACCCAGACCAGAGAACCAGAGGGAATGAACTATTGGAGGAGTTAAGAGTCAGTTGCTGGTTAATTTTGTCAACTTTCGTATCAAAAAGATCATTAAGGAGTGACAATAAGAAGTTGAGTATAGTGAGCGTTCAACCAGGGGAAGGTGGAAGAGACCTTTGTCTTCCATTTCGACCCAGTACAACACTGACCCTTCCTGGAAGGTTTCTTGGGGGAGAGCGGGTTAAGACCATGTCGCCTCCTCCAGGCACTCAGGAAAAACTGAGAGAAGCTGTTGCTTTTGGAGCCTTTTACCTTCTTAGCGTGACATAGAGGTCTTGGTGAGGGCTTCAGGCCACACATCGTACAGGTCTGTGCTGGAAACCGGGTTTGGGCTGCATGCACCGTCCTCACATCCACCCCCTCAGAGCTGAGGCTAATGGACTCATCTACTGAGTGTGAGTCATCGCCAACGATACACTGTGTTTGGAAGCAGAGTGGGTTTCGTGCTTGTCAGGCCATGTAGCGGTGTATCAATATCACATACTTTTGCTGTTATCAGCCTACAGTAAAAACTGTATTTAATCTGTACTTTAAGGAGACCCGTTGACCCAGTAGTATAAAAGCATATACTTGTTGCTCCAACATTAACTGCAACAGCGTCCCAACATTTGCCTTTTTTGGTGTTGTCTTTATCCATGCACCCTATCCTAATCCTATGTATCCTAACCCTATGTGCCGAGGATCATGCAACTCATTGTACTTCTCCGTATCAATTATTAATTTAATGTCATCCATCTTCAAGAACTTCTCTTGCTGTTTGCTCCGGTTAATGTCAGATGGACGTATTCTCTACTCAAGCCTATGTGGAGAATACGTAGGGCCCCCCCCTCTCTTTTTTTATCTTCATTACATTTAATAATGTGATTGGTAAAATTGGTAAAATTAAGTATGGGATAGATATTTGATAATTTATATCATATAAAATATGTGATCAGTTTCGTTTAAATTCATTTTTCAGTGTGTTTCCGGTTGGATACGCGAGCGGCGAGGGAAAAAATAGATTCGACGCCGAAACCAACACTGCACGGCGCGAGGCGCCCTTGGCACGGCGCTTCAGCATCCGGTGTGAACTACACAAAGGTTTAACAGGGGAGTGGATAGGAGGCCCCTGGCTTTCCTTGGGGCTGCGTGGTGTGGTACGACGCTTCAGCGTCGCTTCAGCTATCCAGCCTCTGGTGTGAACCCGGAGTTTTGAGACATTAACCTTATATTAATTTGAAGAACACAAATTGCTGTGATGTTTATATTTTTTTAATAACTAAATTAATAATTTGCATTACATACTGTCAAATATTTATAATTTCTTTCTACATGGGCATTTTAATGTGTGTGTTTAGAGACTAAAGATGCTGGATGAGGGAGGAGTATATAAAACACTGAATGTCAGGGTAGTATCGATAAGAAATCTACTTTCAACTTTGGGCAGAGCAGGAGCCATTATCTAGAATGGCCTTGTTATGATGATTATAAGGCTGGACTCATTTGCAAAAAAAATATTAAGAAACACAAGCTAAATGTTTCATTAAAGTATTTAATGACACTGTGCTGTACAGTGCTGTACAGTGCTGAAAACGAACAAAGAGCAGGGCTGACTGAATACAAAGGGAAAATATCAAACCAAGGCTGAAGAAAGAACTGATGGTATTCAAGGTCTAGTATGGATAGAGCAAAATGAGTCCAAAACAAATACAGGGGATTTCAAGGGTTGAGGTGTGGCCGAGGAGCTGTCTGAGTGTGACAGGAACTGTGCTGAAGTAGATGATGTTAACACAATGCTCTGGTGTACATGCTCAGAGCAAGGAGGTGTCTAGAAACCAGTTAAAAACAATCATAACATCTAACTCCTAACATCAAACTAGATTTTGCAAAAGGATGCTCTAGGTCAGTGGTTCTCAACCTTTTTTCAGTGACGTACCCCCGTTGAAAAAAAAAATTCTGCAGAGTACCCCCTAACCAGCACAAAGCATTTTTGGTTGAAAGAAAGATGTAATGTGATTTATTAATCCTTGTAACTAGACACATTCAAATTTAAAACTCCATCAATGTCCATAACATTGCTCATTTGTAGTGGTCTCTCTTGAACTATTTGGAAATAAAAATATATAAAAATAACTAAAGACTTTTATTATTATCTCAATATAAATAAAGATTTGTGCACATCAAAATAATTATCAACTTAAAGTGACCTCTTTTGGGATCATAATAAAGATATTTTCTCAAGTTGAACTCATGAACTTAATTACAGCTAAACACTTCTTCCCAAAAAATAAATCATTAACTTAGTTTTAAATAAAAGATTATCTCAAAACATATTTTTTTAATATTTATCATCTTCTTTAAGGATCGAAAAGAATACTGACAGGTAGCTTGTTTCCGTTTGCTTATGGGAGGCTTTTCGCATCTTGTCTTGAGATGATCTGAATTCAGAAAGTTTCCTCCTAAAAAACTCAGGTGGCTTACCAACATGACTTTCATGTTTTGTCTGGAGATACCGCTGAAGATGTGGTGGCTTAATGCCACTAATCTCTCCCCACAGAAAAAACTAAAAGTGTAAATAACCCAATCTATGTTATTGTTAATATTGTTGAAGTGTCTGTTATTTTATTGTGAAATATTTGCTCGCTTTAAGGTCATACAATTTCATTTCCGTTTTTGTGTTACATGCTTTTATTTTGAAAGGGTACCGGTAGAGACGCGGACTTCTTGTTATGAATCATTAACTTCACAACGGAAAACTTTTACGTTTTAGCGACCCTCCGAAGAGGCACAAGCTCTCACGGTGTTGTTTAGGGAAGGCTCTCTGCTCTGGTTTCGCCTTCTTTGGTACTTGTCCCTCCGTGTTTCAGCAGCATTGCTGCTGCACTTCAACTCGACTCCAACAATGGAGTCGAGTTGGCAGTGATGACAGGTGATGACAGGTGGTGTGTGCCAGGTTGGGTCAAACCATCGGTATGGGGGAGACTCTGTTGTTTTAGGATAATGAAATTGAAAAGCCTATTGAATATAACATTTTGTTCATGAACTTACACTTATATTTTATTGAATATTTGTTAAATAACAATTTTTCAAGGATTTTTGAATGGATGCTAATTTTAAATATATATGAAAAAAAATCTCAAGTACCCCCTGGAGTACCTTCAAGTACCCCCAGGGGTACGCGTACCCCCATTTGAGAACCACTGCTCTAGGTGATTAAGAACCTTTATTTCATAATCACTTCAAGTATAACTTAAAGATCATGTCCCATACAGCTGCACTGGATTTTTGGAAGCTACTGTAATTTGATGTTTTTCAAAGATTAATACTCACTTAAAGAATATTTTGGCCCAAAAGTCTTGGACATCTACCAATTCACGTCAGGAACAGTGTGAGATCTGGGATCTTATGTTAGAATGTGCTCCCAAACCTGTCCCTCAGTAAAACCTTTACCTTTCATGTATCAACCTTTGTTGCGCACACACACAACATTAACACACAACAAACTCGATTTGAGGCTGTGGTGTGTAAATGGCACTATTTTTAATAACATATTGAGGAGGTTACATTTGAAAGGGCATAATTAATGAATGCTTCCAAGCAAGAAAGGAATCAATACATAAGCTGTTACAGGGCACAGATCCAGCAGAAGCACAAAAAAAAAAAAGAAACAAAAAAAAGATTTAACCAGTCATGCAGTCATGTGTCGGGTGGCTGTGGCTAAGGAGGCAGAGCAGATTGTCTACGGATGGGAAGCTCTGTACTTCTGATCTCGGCCCTCCAGGACGCCTGTTGAAGTGAAACTCCAAATGACAGTTGTAGGAATAAATGCAGTCCATTTAGAATTTTCTGTGGGTAAAACAGGCCTCTTAAGACTATTTATTGTCACATGATATTTTACACAATATGTTTGAATTTCACTTTTCTATTATTTTTCAATCCATTATTACAACCATTAGAGTTGTTGTTCTTGTTAGGGAGAGGTTGCGTTCACAGTTAAACTAATACAAAGCCGGCTATGTGAGCAGTTAAACTGATTGTCAGTGTATATTATTGTCACTTAGTGTTATTGTTTACATCATTTTAAATAGTATATGGTTTTATAAATTGTTGTTCAGTGTTTTGATCTTGTGCTGAGTCACCGGCACTGATAAACAATCCTATAAACCTTGGGCAGATTCATACAGGTCATACTAGAGGCACTACAATTCTTATTTTAAGATTCCTTTTATAATATCACAAATAATATTTCTAAAACCAAAGTGCTGTTTTTGTTTTTTTTTAAATAATGCCATTGTTTATTCTGGGCAATTGTTTGAGCATTACTACATTCACACAGGCAGAGAGATACATGGAAATTAAACACAAAACAATTAAAAGCAGACAGAGATGTCTCATCATATCATTTTAGAATGGTATGATGAAGATAGAAAACAATGATCTTCATCTTGATCACTTCCTCATGTCCTCCCAGTTTCCATATTGTGACTTGAGTTGAGCTAATACAATTAACAAAACAACCATGTAAGAAGCCGCTTGGCTGATGTATAGAAAGCATTAAACTACAACTACATTAATAAAACTGGATCATGAAGTAAATCCACAGCATTTTGAGATGGAAAGGTTGGTATAAATAACCTGTGCAGAACCCTTAGGCCTACATTCAGTATGGAAAGTTCCACAGTTTGATAGACCATGTAAAAAACGTAAAAAATAAAACAATTTCCCCTGTTGAATGAAAATGTAATAATGGCTGCAAAAGTCTAATTTGATAGAAATAATGATTTTAGTCTATGTTGAAATAGACAGTATAAATTACAAGAGAACTGTTTAATGAACTACAACTTTAAACTGAATAACAAGAGACAGCATGTCTTCATCATGTTCTGAATGATGTTTACCCGCCTACACATAATGTCTGTACTTTATACTGCAGCACTATATACAATACATTTACTACTTTTTGCTTTATAGTAGCAGTATGGGGTCTATAAATCTGTTTGCAGACAATTTCATAGACAATCCTTGTCTATGAAATTGCGTTTCCCAGTCTGAAAAACATTGTCATGGTCTGCTCACTCATTTGACTTACTTTTTTATAAAAGATGGAGGACATTGGTGCAATGAAGTGACCCAGATCTAATTTTTTTCTGAAGCCAAATAGTAAAAAAATTTAAGTGCTACGGTCTAGATATGAGATGAACTGTTCACCTAAATGTATTAATTTATATACAAAAAATAACTATTTAAAGTAAAATAGCAACTGTATTGTATCTTGTGTGTTCAGATCTTACAACCCTGCGCTAACCATATAAAGATATTAATCTAGGGAGAAACAGCTGTTTGTGTGTTGAGTGATTGTTGGCCTGTTTCCCTGTGATTGGCTCTGCTGGTTCACGGCAATGAGACCGGTGATGTGACTGGATGAGAGAGTATTGATTCATCAGAATACAATACATCTCTCGACCCTTTCCAACCTTGCACTGCTGCACCTACATGAGCCAAAATGGCAGATGGAGAAACAGTCTGTGCACATAAGAAATACCATTTTTCACTTGTGCTTGCACTATATTGGGCCTAAAGCAGAGTACTCTACTGAATCTGGTAACCAACAAATTATCTGTAATGACAAAAATAAATATTCATGTAAATCACAGGAATGAGATTAATGTCCAAAATGCATTCAGTGAAATATTGAATAAAGAAAGAGAATTATGCACAGCATGTCTGACAGGTACTTTAAAGGCAATTGTTTGTTGAAGTGGAAACATGAATTCCACAAAACCTGAACTTCATTCAGAGCAGACAGTTGAAGACAGATCCAGATAAGAACAAAGCAGTGCTAAAGTGCTAAACACCCACTTCAAGTAGGCACCAGCAATGTTTAATTCTTTTTTTAACATCTGTCGATGAAACTGGCCCAGGAAGAATAGAAGCACTGTCTACAGGGCGCTGCACAACCCTTTGTGACATGCTATATTTTTACTAATGATTTCTGTTGGCCAACTATGATGTGAGGCTAATTTGCTCAAATTCTCCTCTGTGTTTAATCCAGAGCAGAAACGCAGGCGTACCACATTTTTTTCGTAATTCCTTTAGTTTCTTTAAAAAGCAGCTGGTGTTTAGCCTGCCTGGTTCTTTCAAGCTTCGGTGAAAGGATCAGAGGGAGAGTATCCCAGCATGTTGTGCTGCTGGTTGGTATTTTTTATATTGTATTGTGTTTTTGATTTTGTGTTTTTTTTGTGCCAAGGTTGTGGTTGATTTTCTATGGTTAATTTGAATCAGTGGCGGCCAGTGTATCTTGGCTGCCCTAATGATGGGGCGTAACACTGGGAGTTGTAGTTCCAGGTAGTTTTGGTCCAAATGTGGCTTTAGATTTAATCAGCGGTCTGCCAACTTCTCAAGGTATATTTAGGTCATTTTTACTACAGTTGAGAGATTCACTGCACATTTCATAGCCTTGACCAAGATCCCCTCCTTGAAAGAGACGGCTGAACTATTGACGAAACATGTTTTTGCATTCATGGTATCTCTTTGGACATTATGTCTGACTGTGGTTCTCAATTTTTCTAATTCGTGTGAAAACCCTTTTGTGGGGAGATTGGTGCAACTATCAAACTTTTACCTGAATCACTTCAGTTCAGCTCAGTAATTTATTGTCCATTAGGGGAAATTCCGCTTGAATCAGAGCACAGATAAAAAAAAATGTGTCAACATTAAGCACATAACACAACAATAGACATAATACAACAATAAATACAATTATAAAAACAGTGGCATTTTTTGTAGGTTTAACAACAACCTTAAATTTTGTGAAAGGGTGGAATGTGAGTTCAAATCTTAAAGTAACATTGAGGTTAGTGTTTTCTGTGAATTAAGCCTATGTATTGCGTTATATACAAATTAACATCAATCTAGCCTTTCTTGAGAACTGATGATGGAAAATGTCAGACAACGACAGTTGTCCAATAAAAGGACAGCTGCAGGGAAAGTAGTTCCATAATTCTGTCTTGGTTAACAAAAACTGATTGAGATGTTCATGAAATAGGACATAAACAATTGTTTTGCCACTATAATAAACAAACAAAAGGCAAATGCACTGCTCTGCTTTGCTGGTCTGTACCAGCTCTAAAATAATATAAATGTAATATAATAATATGATAATAATACAAATCAGTATCCATTACATTTTGATTTATGTTGAGTGTTGATGTTATCCATTGTATGGCTGTGAGTCACCCACTTTGATGCTGTAAAATCCCACATCAAGAATAAGAATTTTAAGATTGATGTGGAATTTGGATTCTATTGATTGATTTATTGGACACAACAAGGTGTGAGTTATTCACTGGCACTCAACATCTGCCAGAAAGCCAATGCCGGTGCGCTGGCAACTGCAATCACATCCATGCTTTAACATGCTGTGGGTTACAGCAGTCCTTCAAAGACTCTCCAGCTCTTTAGTCAGCTCTGCCACAAACAGATTTCATTTGTATGCTTGCCTGTTTAGGTCCTTTTCAAAGCTCTCAGGAGTCTGTCACAAGCAGTGGCTCTGTTCCCACATGAATCAGTTCTTCAGTCGACTCCCAATAACAATTGAGGAACTCTGATGATTCATACAGACAACTGGTTTAAATTTGGGATCCAATCTCTTTCTATGAAGATGTAGTACCTATAACAACTGCAAATAATTATAATGTTTATTAGAACACATTTCTACCATGTCTCCCATAGCCTTCTGAAGGAATCGTATCAGTGATTTTTTGTATTATTTAGGCAACATTTCTACACAGGTCACTCTCTGATCACTTCCTATTGCCTGAATAATGTTTAATTTTTTATTAATAGCGAGGACACAGATCCCAAATCCCAATTTGCAGTTGCTATAGCAACCAAAGTTGGGCCTAGGTAACAGGCATAACAAACAGCCGGTGTCTCAGTGTCTGTGGGTCATTAGTTAAACAAGTCTTCTCTAAGGATGGCAGATTTACAGTCCAATGCGATTTGGGGTAAAATGTTGGCTTCATGTTTAGGATCAGGTCTTTAATAGAGTATATTCACTTCTGAATGTGACAAACCTTATTTGGACATGATATACGTTTAATAAATTCAAAAATTGTTGTCTTTCTGTCTGTGTCGAGAGATTGTATCTGGGCACCTATGGAGTGAAGTTCAGTGTCAACACCCACCTGCCTTATTTTAATCATCAGGAAGCTGCCTTGTGACTTTGTACATGTTTCCTCCATTTTTCGTAACAATGCCAAGCACCGACTGGGGCACATTTTGAATGGGCAAAGTTATACACTCTAAAAAATAATATACTGGTCCAACTTAGAAAAATTAGGGTAACAATTTGCAGTTTTGAGTATTTGTAATTTATACAGCTTAAGTAAGAATAGCAAAAAGCAATTTAGTGTTTAATATGGTCAGACTGTTTATTGTAAACACTGCTCATACTATTAATTCTAACCATGAACAATTATGCTAACATCTGTTCACAAAATCTACAAGGAACTTCCTATAATACTTATAAAACAACAAAAATGAAGGCTAGACTGAGCTGGTTCCTCATCCCCAAATTTGATAGTCTTCATAGTAGGCCCTTTAGCAGCCATTCTGACAATTCACTGAAGGGTCAACACAGGTGTAATGGTGTGATTAATAATGTAAAGTATGGCTCTGTTCCATTTAGGTGGGTCAGGGACAGTGGCGGACTGAAACAATAATTCATGCCGGGAATTTGACTCCATCCCAGGTCACTGCCACCCTGTTCACCTAAACCACCAGACCACTAATCCTGTAGGCTAAACCTATTTGTTGATGAGTAACAGGTACCAGACTAGTTATGAATTTGGCCTCTCTGTTCATCTGGGAGGAAATTTATCCAGATGACAAAATAAAATGTGACTCACCAACAAGTAATCTATCTGAATACTGAGTTTTCAAGGTATACTATATCTATTTATAAATATCTAGTATAAATAGATCAGCAAATATTAATATTTATATATTTTAAGTCATCACATTTAAAAACAAAAGCAACACAAAGTACAGTGAACAGTTTGAACTTGTGTTTCTTAACAAGTGCTCTTTGAAGAGGTCCTCCTCCTTCTCTCTGAGATACACCACCAGACAGCGGATAGTGACCCCTCTCCTTCTTTCCACTGAATCATCCTCTGAACAAGACAATATTGTCACAATATTGACTTAACCAGTGCAGACTTTAACTTCAAATGCAGTAAAACACTTATTATCTTCCCTTTGCTGTGGCAAAACTAACACAACACAAGTTCAGTGCCACTTAATGTAGTTCGACTTCCTCCATTAAACAAAACAAAGCGACAAAAAGAGACAGCATTAATGTTGGCTAGCTATGAATGCCTATATACGTTTCTAAATTAGCTTTGTAATTTAACTTAAATGTTGCGTAAAACAATGATATCTTGCACTGTGTCCTGATACAGTTAGCAGTTGTGAATCAGTGATGACAAAGATTGTTACTTACCCTAATGATAGTGTCTTCCTCTTCTTCTTCTTCTAGAGATATCTGCAGTGGAAAATGCCTCGGCAAGTTTGGGCGTGTACTTAACTTAACTTATCTTAATTTCAAAATGCATTGTTGAAACTCACTATGTAGACAAGTTGAACTAATTTATTATTTCTCTACAGTTAAGTGAACAAAGAAATATTCATTTTAAAGTGGTGTAGCTAGTAGGAACTACAAAGTTTTAAGGGTTTAAATATGTTTTCGGCTACCATGATAGAATTACATCATGCTAACTTATATTGCTCATCTCTGTTCTCTTTAGCTGAGCCTGAATGTGTCTCCTTAAGATCTTTGTGCTTCCAGAAACTTCTTCTATTAGCTCACAAGATTAGTGTGCCTGCCCTTAAAAAACAAACAGCTCCCCTCCAAAGAAGATGGTAGATTTGTCAGTGCTCTCAGTCGTCATGGAGAGGGAACACACTGGTTTGTGAAAGATGATTCATGTGTGTGCGTGTTTGTGTGTGTGCGTGTTTGTGTGTGTGAACGAGTCGAGCCACATTATACCTGTTTCCCTCAAGAAGATTTAGACCAATAAAAGGATTAATTTGGTTCCATCTCACCGTTCCTCAAGATGAAGCACCTCCTTGGTGGTGTTGCCGTTGATAAATAGCTTTCAAGTGTCCTTTGATGAGACTGTAAAATGCCCTGCTGGAGATACCGAAGGGCTCCTCAATATGTTATGGATGGTGAGTAACCCAGCTATCACTTGGTTCAATTACTGGAGCCGCAGGAGGAAGGCAATAAAACCCTTGCTCCTCTGAATTCCAGCTGAAGCTATGAATGTGTCCTTCAGGTTCAGATGCCGTGTTTAGAAGCCCAGCACTTTGCACAAACACCACCGATCTGACTTCCTGTGTTTTGTGAAGTCTAGGAGGGTATAAAGGGAGTTAGAAGGTAGCTACACTGAGCAGAAGAGAAACTATATCCAACTATTGGTCTTCAGTGAGTGAAAGCTGTAAGATCACCACCAATCAAACAGGTTCAGCTACAAAACTCACTGGTGCAAAGAAAAAGCTTATTCAGTCTCTTCTGCACAAGCAAAGATATGTCCTGCTGCTCGCTGCAAGAGAGATGGATCCACTGCAGCTTAAAGATCAACATGAACAACTCTGATGGTTTATCACCTGCAAAAGTCCCTACAGAGATCAATGGGGAAGTTAAAGTAGACTTATTATCAAATGCAAACACAGCTTCACTTCTAACACTGTGTAGCAAATGAATGTTAAAAACTGTATTCAAAGTGTATTTTTAATTAATAAGTGAATTTCCATAAATTTGGAATTGATTCTCATTGTTTCGGAATTTGTGTGGTTAATTTGAATAGCAGTGGGTATCACTGTCAGACCAGAAAGCTAAGAGCAGTTTGAGAAGTTACATGAATAACTGCTCTCTCTTTGTTCAACACACCCCAGTGATGGTTTTGAAAAATCTGTCAGTCATCTTCAGTGTCAACCACATCCATCAATCTCAAATGTGTCTGTTGCTGGACTTTTATTTCTTATTTCTGTTCAAATGACTCTGCTCTCTTTAGGCCGTGATATCCCGCTTTTTATTTTTAGTTACGCTGTGACATTTGTGAACTCCTGTTCTCAGAGATCGACTGTCAGTCACTGTGCATGTCATCAGTGCTATGATTTCTTGGATTGTGTAAGGATAGTGTTTAATGTTGCCAGTTCTTGTATTTATTACCAAAGAGGGACTTGCAGGTTTCAGAGGATGACGATCTCAGGAGCTTCCCCCCCAGCTGCCAAATCACACAATGCGTAAATATGCTGCTCTGACAACCACAAACAAACAAACAAAAATCTAAATAAATCAATTTCACATGCAAAGTGCGACCTCAGTAGCTAGTTATCAGTCATATAATGCAAATTCATTTCCAGCAGAACAGTGTGTTTGGAAAAAAGCAACAAGGACTAGGGCCATTGGTTTCCACTCCAACAATCTATCCTTGAACACACAATATTCAAAGCTTGAGTGTGTCATTTACAGTCTGTTAATGAGAAACATGCCAGAGAGAGAGGAATTAGTTTAGCTTAATGCACACATAGTCACATAGTATGGTGTATTAACAAACATTATCCTGACAGAGCATTTTTTGTTTAGTGCTAGCATGACATTCTTTGACCTAAGAGGCAAAAATGGGAGAATCCAAGGTTTTACCCAGCTGCTCATCATTTTACCCTGAACAGCCACACATGTCGGTACTGTAGCTCATCTCGTCTAATGCTTTTCTTCTTTCAAATTTTGCCAAACTTTCATGGGAATAAATGCGTATTAGTTCAATAGCTGAGTCACACACAGCAGGGGTAATGAAAAGCCAGTAGATACTCTGCTTTTGCATGTATTATCTCAATGAAATCACTTTGACATCACCACTAAATATTTTGAAGGAAAACTGAGAGTTTTTTCATTTTTTCCTGCCTTCCCAGTGTCAGGTATCGTCAGTAAAGTGAGGTCAGAAATCCATCTCAGCTTCAACAATCCATGGCCTTTGTGTTTTTTTCAGTAACCTTGTTGTCATACAGATATGCAGTTGTAAGCATCTACTCTTCCTGTCAATGGGTTCAGGGACACTATAACAGCCAAGATCGGAGAGATAGCAGCTGAAGGGAAACCATTTCATTGCAAATCAATGATCTCAAAATAACAATTTCAGAACATTGACATTTGTTGCTTATCGTCCAGACTTAGGTTTACAGCAAAATACTGGAGCTCATCATGTGACTGCTTTGTGATAGCGTATCTGTGAACCTGGTAAATGGCTGTGTGCTTGATTGCATGTGCAGCAACACTCAACAAAAAACATCCGTACAAATACGTTTTAAAAAATGAACATCATCCAAACAATTTTTTCACAATTAAGGGTTAGCAAATATTTGTATTCACCACCTAGACTGTAAGTAAAGATAGAAGATGCTTCTCCACTTCCTCCCACTAGACAAACTCTGCCATCTTTCACATATGGAGCCAGAGTCTGCGCAGTAGTGATCAGTTTTGACACTTGGCACAGTATTGATTTAATCTGTGACATCACCGAATGTTGCTTTGTTTGTTTTGAATGGGTAAAAAAATATATGTGCACTGTAATAAAGAAGTGTGACAGCTAAAACTGTGTGAATTGGTAATAGTAACAGAACAGATGCTTATTTTTATGAAAATATTATGAATTATTAGTATTAATTGGGCCCTTGCATTCCCTCCACACTCTCCCTCTCACTCTGTGCTGCTGTCTATCAAACAGTTAATTTGTGAAGCCACCAGATAAATTATTGATGCACTATTAGTATCAGTCTGCTTTGAAAAACACAGCCATTTCAGTAGATAAATATGCAACGAAAGAAATCATTAAGGAGCCCGGGCAAGCTTGACTGCCACGAAGTTCAGCAAAGTGCAACAGCAGTCAAGCCCATGTGTCTATAAAAACCCCTGGATCAATCGAAGAAATCACAGACAAATCCCAGCAGGAATGGCACGGCTGTTTGGCAAAAAGTAAGTCACTGGGGCATAATTGATTATTTGACAGTCCTGCTTAACTCCATACACCAAGCAAAGCCTTATGGATTATCTTTACACTCATGGTCAGTCACTCACACAAATAGTGTGCTGGTCAGCCTGAGGATCAGTAACAGTTATGTATAGCATAGCTGATAACACAGTTGCAGAGGATGGATGGTGTCCAACAATCTGATCTGTACATGTCCCATCACTCAGCAACAACCAGCATAATCCACAATAACAGCCTCCTCCCAGTCTCTCCAATGTACAGAGCTGAGTGCAGAGCTGTTTCATTTGAGTCTACATAGACCTGTTGATGCCCTCACACATTCCCTGTTGCCTCTAAGAATTCCAAAAAGTGAACAGTTGGCAATTTCAAATACCAAGTAATGTAAAGAAATGCTGGGCGAAGGTCACTTGATGGCATACCCTGATCAGCCATGATCCAGGACTGGATAGCTACAGAAAGGTATCTCTCTGAGTATTCCCAACATCTGTTGGGAGGCAGCTTAGAATAAATGCCTTTGTATCAGTAATTGTACCGCAATATTACAGCTACTAGTCAGCGACCCCCTAGTCATATTAGGGCCAAGGAAAATACAAGCTTTGATCTTCACACTATGCTCAGCAATATGTCCAATAACAACATGTTCATGTTGATGGGAAGCCCTCTAAAAGCCACAGGAATCAATTAGGTCCATCGGGAGTAAAGGAGGAAACAGTATGACAGTGATCTTATTGAGCTACAAAGTCCACAGAGAACTCTAATCAAGTGGATTTATGTCCAAACATTAAAAAAGACTTTTGGAAAGAAGTCCCAATTGGTTTGGTCTTAGAAGATCCTGTGGCGTACAGTTGTTAATACGACCACCAGTTTACCTCACCCACTCGTACAGAATTATAAATGGCATTTAGAATTTTAAGCCGAAATACTTTTCTTTTACGTTTCTTGTTACTTCACAGCTATTTGATGTCAGTTTTTACCAACTACCTTCCCATCCCTTCAGCTCTTACATATTTTAAAGTCTGTCTGTATGAAAGAGTGACTGAAATATTAAGATTCAGTCCACCAGCCACTTGGACCATAGCTACAGAGCTAGACACATGTGACACATGCAGGTCTGGCTTAGGCACACAGACAAATGTATTTATAGCTCATGCTACAAAATGTCAACATTTTCTTTTTAGTAACAACCCCTCCCTGTACTCAGAAGAAACAGCTGAGATGTGGAGCAGAGGTCAAGTAAGTCGAATGTGATCGTTCGTTCCAGATGTGAAGTGAAAGGTGTCAGGTTGGGACCCCAAGAATCAACAGCTCCGCACGGTGAATCATTGATTTCTTTTCCAACTCCACTCGATTGCCCTTCTGTGTGAAGATCCACTATGGCTATGTATGACTCTATGCATATTTTAGTAGTCTCCACTGATTCCTTGCATTTCTTACAGTAGCTCAGCCTCACCTGCATCCCATGACAGCCACAGAACGGGCTGAGGCACACACTGTATTTCATGCAGCAGCAATGAAAACTGTAAAAGAAAGTAGCCTCTGTAGTTTTTATGAATCATGCCTGTGGGCCTCCTGGTGAGTAAATTGCACTGTGTCAAATTATTTGTTTGT
This sequence comes from Pleuronectes platessa, assembly GCF_947347685.1. Lineage (NCBI taxonomy): Eukaryota > Metazoa > Chordata > Actinopteri > Pleuronectiformes > Pleuronectidae > Pleuronectes > Pleuronectes platessa. Next base: position 23,589,392 of record NC_070640.1, read on the forward strand.
ATGCCAGGACAAAGCAACCACCGATCTATTCATGCAGTTCTTCCAGCAGCATCGAGAAAGAACAATTGTTACAATATTTCAGCGTTATGGTAACTGTGCTGAAGTCTTGCTGGGGAAAGTGGGATCGGAATGATTTCCAACAGACTTGTTTTGTGGGGAGTAGTGAGAAAGGGAGAAAAATATGAATATGTCAGAGGCTCCAACTTCGGGGACCTGGGGGAAGAGGATGGCATATTTAATGCCAGCATTTTCATGCATTTTTATTCACCACCAGCATCTCTTGTATTGCATACAAAAGCGACCCCCTAGTCATATTAATCCACATGTAAATTTCAGTGTCAGTTCTCTTTCAAAGGAACTGCACAGGGATTTGCAATGACTCCAAGAAGAGAATCGCAGAATGGGAGGGTAGGGAGCTGTAAAAATATGCCTCTGTGTGTTTGTTGGAACTTAAAAAGGAAATCCCTTGATGCTAAGCTGGATAGAAATGTTTAAGCTGTAAAAGTTAGGATGTATAGCTTACCTGTGATGGAAGGTGGGAATGGAGAGCGGGGATAGCATTTGGAGAACTGCTGTGCTATTGCTGCTCAGCAGAGGAAGGCTTGTTGCCTGCTAATGAAGCCCTGAATTGCGTTTGATGAGTTGACAGCTGTTGCGTCCTTGTACTTGAACGTTCTACAGTCACAGTTCATCTTTTTCATGGTAAACTGACACCTCCACCCAAGAGAGACAAATGAAAGGCCTGACTTTATCTGACATTTATGTATTGCTGTTCGGCATATAATCACCACTGGCTATCTGAAAGCTGAGCAAAATAGTCCGACCTCACGCAGTGGGGTCAAGTAAGGAGGAATCTCATCTTATTGTCAGTATCGTTCAGCTCAAAGCGTCAGCCTCAAGTATAATTACTATCATATAACTATTTTGATTTCAAGTGCTGGTGGTAATATTGCAGACAACTCAACAATTCAAAATTTTCAATTCGATATACTATTATAATTATTGTATTTGAGTTCAGAGTATGAGTTCAGCATTAAGAGGTTGTTGTGAGGATAGCCCCAGCTCATAAAAGGAAGGTAACAATAAAGTGCCTATGTCCTCAGGCATCAGGTTGCCTGAGAGGCTGGCTAATAGACATTCAAATGTGTCTTCAAACCAGAGCTTTGCTTGTACAGCCCGAAGCCAGAAACCTACAGTCTACTCCTTTCAAAAGCAGCTAAAACAGATGTAATATATATTAAGGCCTACCCACATCCTGTTTTGAAGTTAAAAAATATTAATTTAAGTCGCTTTTTGGATTCTGTTTCAGAGGCTCATTGTTACTTTCTAAATGGCATATGATTCTGAATACAGAGTGAAAAGACCATTAACTTACTATTGTTTTTTTTTTTCTAACTGTCAGTACATTTTTGTTCCTTCCTTGTCATTGGCGGCTGGTGAAAATATTCTAGGTGGGGCTAAACTAAATATACTATAAGAAAATGACAGTTAGGGCAACATTGTGTGTGTGTCTGTCTCTGTGTTTCTGTCTGTCTGTGTGTGTGTGCCTATTCATCACTGTCTGTCTGTCTGTCTATGTACCTCTGTGTGAGCAAGTGATCTTATTTAATTTTTTGTCCTTCTGAGCAGCAAACCTCCCTATGACCCATTTATTAAAGTCAGGAATGTTTCTGATACATTTTTCTCAATGGAGAACGCTGTGATCCTCTTTACAGTAGAAAAGCCCTATTCAGATTAAACCGTTGTAATGGGTGTAGTGATCAGAATCTTGAGAAGACTGGCGGTCTCACTGAACGTGCCCTGAAGGTTGAACAGTGAGTTCTTGCACCACTGTGAGCCTTGAACTCACTGGTCCCATAGATTGGACACCGTTCGGTTTTGAGCTTGGCCTTGTTCAACATGGGGCAGGCCTCGATTGTAGTTTCCAGTGCTGAAACCGTGAATTTAATGGTGTGATCCAGGAACAAGTCTCCTTCCAAAAGAGTGGAACTGATTCCTTGGCCCTCCTTGGCATGACCCAAAATGGTATCACATCCCTAAGAAATGATACGAGATAAATACTGTGGCATCACAAGAGGGCGGGTTGTAGAGGGGTGTTATGTGTCTCACTCTGGGAGAGGCTGCCTCCCCACAAGATGGCTGCCGGGAGGACTGCATCTCCCAGAAGGCACTGCTGGGGGAGGTGCCAAGGTCCTACTCATTAAAGCTGGAGCTCAGGTGTGCGAGGCGAGAGGGAGAACAAAGGAGTGGAGATCACCACGCAGCAGAGAGTAGGAGACATGGACAAAGATCCTTTGGAACGGAACACCCTGAGAAGCCTGTGGATGGAGAACTTGTAATATTACTTTGATGAACTTTATGATTTGCTTCCTGAGGGACCTTTTTGTTATTTAATAAACCGGAATTGGTTTGAAACCCTTTTTTTGGACTTCTCTCTGCTTCTGTGACGCACTGCCCTACACCCTCCTTAGTGGTTAAACCTACGGTGATACCACATGTGGTGGAGAATGTGGGCACAGGGCATAGGTGCGAATGATCAGAGGTGAAGAAATCAACGCCTTAGTGGAATTTTTTTTCAGGACTACACCCAGCTGATCCGGAAAACCAAATGGAGCAATTGTTGCAGATGCTGGTGCAGGGTCAAAGAGTTCAACATGAAATGAACACGGCTTTGCTGCAACAACAAGTGAAGGCAAATCAACTCAAAGAGCAGGAGCTATGACAAACCAGGTCATCACCCCGGGCAAGTGATTTCATTTCTAAGTTGGGAGTGACGGATGATGTCGAAGCTTACCTCCATGCCTTCGAGGCCACAGCCGCTCGAGAGGGTTGGGCGAAGACACAATGGGTAGGAATTGTGGCTCCTTTTCTGTCAGGCGAGGCTCTTAAAGCTTTTCGAGATGTGGAATCGAGTATTGGGCAGGACTATGATAAATTAAAGGAAGAGATACTGAGCCGCCAGGGCCTTACCAAGTTTAGTTTAGCGCAGCGGTTCCAGGAATGGGCATTTCAACCCGGGGCAACCCCAAGGTCACAAATGCATGAGTTGATCCGAGTAACAAACAGGTGGCTGGACCCGGTAAAAAACAGTCCAGCTGCAATTGTAGAGATCCTTATCATCGACCGATATCTAAGAGCCCTGCCGTTTGAGGCAAAAAAGGTTATCAGCCAGCAGAAGATAACCACCACCATGCAGTTAGTAGAAGCCGTAGAACAGTATCAGTCAGCCATGGATATGCTTCGTCTGACCCGGAGTGAACCAACAGCTCGGGCTCCTGTTCGGCCTAGTGGAATTCGCCCTGGAGTCACTCAACGGGGTAGCTCTCCTGCTAGCTCACAGAGAAGAGGGTTTAACCCGTTTCAACAGCCACGAGGCTCCTCAAACCCAGAACCTCGTCAGTGCTACCGCTGTGGCCAACTAGGACATATCTCGTGGCAGTGTGACAAGCCAGACGAGCCAATGCCCACAGCTGCGTCCTCCAGCAGTCTGCAAGCAAACTTTGCTGCGCTACTTGGGGAAAGTGCGAACTATAGACCGACCTGCCCCGTAACTGTGGGTCATCGGGATGTAGAAGCCTTGCTCGATTCAGGAAGTGCCCGATCCCTAGTTCAGGAGTCAGTGCTGGAAGCGTTACCTCTTGCTGAAAGTGAACATGTCCCGGTTGTGTGTGTACATGGGGACACTCGTGAGTGTCCAACGGCCAGCGTGAGGCTGAGAACTACCAAAGGCACATTTAAGGTTATAGTGGGGGTTATTAAGAACCTCCCTGTCCCCGTCCTGATCGGTCGAGATTTCCCAGCCTTCTCCTTGCTGTGGAAAGAGGTAGAAAAGAGGCGTAAGATAGAACCACGAAAACGTAAGTTTCTAGGCACAAAAGCTAACATGTCAGGGGTCAATCCTTCCAAGCCATGCGATTCCTCATCTGTTGTAGCTCAAGTTTTTGCAGCAGACTCCAGTGGTGGGGATTCAGAACCAGAAGAGCCGGCCGACTCAGAGCTGCGTCCCGGTTCAAGTGACGAGGAGGTCTTGGACGTGGAAGCGAAACCCCCACTGAAAGGTCAGTTTGGTACGGCGCAAATGCAGGACCTTACCTTAATTAATGCTCGTAAAAATGTCCAGGTTGTAGAGGGAACCCTGGTGGGACCCAGGCTAACTCCTTCATTCCCTCACTTCGCAGTCAAGAATGGTCTCTTGTACCAAGTCATTAAGTATCAGGATAAGGTAGTGGAACAACTTCTTGTGCCAAAACCTCACCGTCGAACGGTTATGCAGTTAGCCCATACGCACATACTAGGGGCTCACTTGGGGGTGGAGAAAACCAAAGAGAGAAAACTACAGAGGTTCTTTTGGCCAGGTATTCACAGGGAGGTAGAGAATTTCTGTCGCAGTTGCCCCGAGTGCCAGGTCACCGCTCCAAAACCAAGATATAAGAATCCTCTCATTCCCTTACCCATAATAGAGACTCCTTTCGAGAAGGTGGGGCTGGATATTGTAGGGCCACTACCCAAGAGTGCTCGAGGCCATCAGTACATCCTTGTCCTGATGGACTACGCAACCAGGTATCCAGAAGCCATTCCCCTTAGAAAAGCTAATGCTAGGCAAATAGCAAATGAGCTATTCCTTTTCAGCACTAGGGTAGGGTTACCAAAAGTAATACTGACTGACCAAGGGACTCCCTTTATGTCCCGTGTCATGAGACAGTGGTGTGCCCTGCTGCACGTGAAACAGGTCCGAACCTCTGTATATCATCCACAGACCGATGGATTAGTGGAAAGGTTCAACAAAACTCTTAAAAACATGCTAAGGAAGGTAGTCGGCCAAGATGGAAGAAATTGGGATCAGCTCATCTCCTACCTCCTGTTTGCAGTTAGGGAAGTCCCACAGTCCTCCACTGGGTTTTCGCCTTTTGATCTGCTATATTCCCACAAGCCAAGGGGCCTGCTAGACATCGCTAAAGAGACCTGGGAGGAACAACCATGTCCCCATAGGACCATGATTGAACACGTGACGGCAATGCGCACCCGAATGGCCGCCATATTTCCTATTGTGAAGGAGCACATGGAAAAAGCACAGAGGGATCAAAGCGCTGTGTATGACAGAACAGCCCATCCCAGGGAGTTCCAAACAGGGGACAGGGTCTTAGTTCTAGTGCCCACCGTAGAATGTAAATTCTTGGCTACCTGGCAGGGACCATACGAAGTCATTGAGAAGGTGGGGGAAGTTAATTATAAAATACGACAACCCGGAAAGCGTAAAGGTGAACAGATATACTATGTTAACCTCTTAAAAAAATGGCATGACAGAGAGACATTGTTTAGTGGCTGTTTCCCAACGGAGCGAAGAGAATTAGCCCGGGAAGCAGTGAGTTTTGGTCCCGAACTTTCCCCTCACCAGCTACAGCAAGCAAAGGAGCTGGTGGATTGCAACCATGCTGTTTTCTCCTCCCTCCCGGGCTGCACACACCTGGTGGAGCATAAAGTACGCACCCCGGAGGGAAAAACCGTAAACCAAAGGCCATATCGGGTACCAGAGGCCCGCAGGAAAGTGATTGAGGAGGAGGTAAGCAAGATGTTGGAACTGAATGTCATTGAAGAGTCAAAGAGTGCCTGGTCAAGCCCTATCGTCCTGGTGGCCAAGCCTGATAACACCGTACGTTTCTGTAATGACTTTAGGAAGCTGAATGCTGTGTCTGAATTTGATAACTACCCCATGCCTCGTGTTGACGAGCTCATTGAAAGCCTGGGTAATGCACGTTTCATAACCACTCTTGATCTTACCAAAGGTTATTGGCAGGTTCCGTTGGCAGCAGAGTCTAAGGAAAAAACAGCCTTTGCCACGCCAGGAGGTCTCTGGCAGTATCGGATGTTGCCTTTCGGTTTGGCCGGAGCACCTGCTAGCCTCCAACGCTTAATGGATCAGGTACTGAAACCTCATAAAGACTATGCTTCTGCCTACTTAGACGATGTGGTGATCCAGAGTCCTGATTGGGATAGTCACTTACCTCGGGTGGAGAAGGTCCTGGAAGCGATAAGAGAAGCAGGCTTGACGGCGAACCCCAAAAAGTGCAAACTGGCCTACAGTGAGACAAACTACCTGGGGTATACCATTGGCCGAGGCCTCGTCAAGCCGCAGGAGGCGAAACTGGCGGCCATCCAAGAGTGGCCAATCCCATTGACCAAGAAGCAGGTGAGATCGTTTCTAGGCCTTGCAAATTACTACAGAAGATTCATTCCTGAGTTTGCTAGGATAGCCGCTCCACTCACAGACCTGACCACAAAGAAGCACTCGAGGATGGTGGAGTGGACCGCGGAAGCAGAGGAAGCCTTTTGCAATCTCAAGAGGGCCTTGTGTTCAAAGCCAGTCCTCATGGCGCCGGACTTCAGCAAGGAGTTTGTGGTTCAGGCAGATGCCTCGGAGGTGGGGCTGGGGGCTGTCCTTTCCCAGATCCATGAGGGTGAGGAACATCCAGTGCTTTATTTGAGTCGTAAGTTGCTGCCAAGAGAGAGGAACTATGCCACGGTGGATAAGAAGGTTTGGCGATAAAATGGGCCCTGGAAACACTCAAGTACTATCTGTTGGGGAGGAGGTTCAAACTAGTAACGGATCATGCTCCATTACAGTGGATGGCCAAGAACAAGGAATCGAACAGTAGAGTAACCAGATGGTTTTTAGGGCTCCAACCTTTTAACTTCTCTGTCATTCACAGGCCAGGTCGCAGTCATGGAAACGCTGACGCACTATCCCGCCGTGATGCCTTTTGGTCTTCATTCCACCTGCCGAGGGCGTCAGGTTCGAGGGGAGGGATGTGTGGCATCACAAGAGGGCGGCTTGTAGAGGGTTGTTATGTGTCTCACTCTGGGAGAGGCTGCCTCCCCACAAGATGGCTGCCGGGAGGACTGCATCTCCCAGAAGGCACTGCTGGGGGAGGTGCCAAGGTCCTACTCATTAAAGCTGGAGCTCAGGTGTGCGAGGCGAGAGGGAGAACAAAGGAGTGGAGATCACCACGCAGCAGAGAGTAGGAGACATAGACAAAGATCCTTTGGAACGGAACACCCTGAGAAGTCTGTGGATGGAGAACTTGTAATATTACTTTGATGAACTTTATGATTTACTTCCTGAGGGACCTTTTTGTTATTTAATAAACCGGAATTGGTTTGAAACCCTTTTTTTGGACTTCTCTCTGCTTCTGTGACGCACTGCCCTACACCCTCCTTAGTGGTTAAACCTACGGTGATACCACAATACATACATAAAGAAGGGGCAGTACTAGTAAAGAGGAGAATTTACCCATCTCTCAGTCTATATGTCATCAGTATCCTCTGACAAGATAAGTATGTTATTTTGAGACAAGCAAGGACTGCTTAATACCATGGATGTGACACAACCATGTGTAAACACTTCAGTGTCTGCCTTCCTCAGTAGCTGCATGGGGAATTGAACATGTCACATTTACTTATCATAGTCATGTCATAGTTTATTTAGCTTAAGAAGAAGGATAATTTTCAAAGATCACTTCATCCTACAGTTTATCAAATATAACATCAAAACATGCGGAAATACATGGTTTTCACTTGACAGGAAGGGGAGGAACACTGTCATCCGAAAGCTACAAATGTAGTGGAGTAAATTGTTCAAGACTTACCTCTGAGATGTAGTGTAGGAGAAATATAAAGTATAAATTTGGAAATACTTAAAAAAGTACAGGTATCTCAAAAATTTACTTAAGCATCGTAAATTGGGGCTGTGGCTGAGGGGTAGAACGGTCGTCCTCCAACCTGAAGGTTGGCTGTTCCCCATCTGCATGCCGAAGTGTCCTTGGGCAAGATGCTGAACCCCGAATTGCCCCTCATAGAACAACAAAGTGCTGCTAATAGATGCACTGTATGAATGAATGGGTGATTGTAAAAACTGTACTGTAAAGAGCTTTGAGTGGTTATCAAGACTAGAAAAGCGCTATATAAATACAAAACCATTTACCAAATGAGTAAATGTACTTCGTTACATTCCACCACTGATCATTACTCAAATATTTAATAGGGCAGACAATGAAAACATATCTTTACACACTAAAACTAATGCAATCTGTAAAAACACAAATTGAGTGTCTTGTAAATACAACTATAATAAAGCTTATCTTGATAGGCAGCTGCTGCTCCTGAGATCCACTGCATTCCACGAGCAGAGAAGGAATGGATTCCCTTATCCAAAACATAATCAGGATTAACAGGAATTCTTACTCACTGTGACTTTTTACAGACTGATTAATGATTGAAAACGTTTCACATAAGTATTTTCTCAGTCAATTCTAAATAATTATTCAACTGATTGTTTGCGTTGGTGAACCTCTGGATGATTCCTGTGATGTAGACAGAATCGAAGTTTCTTTTCTGCTGCTGGTTAAACAGCATGTCCACTTGTGTCATGATCATGTGAAACAATGCCAGGAAAAAGCAGAGCTCCTCATCTTCTAGCATTCTCAAAAAGCCCTCATGCTCTCTGACAGTATGAGTATCAAATGAACCACAGTCTCTGATGGTCTGGAAACACTGTAGTGGGTAATCTTTGTGCTCTTACACAGAGTTTACAGCTTGACTGTGAAAGTTCCACCTTGTTGTTGGAGTTTCGCGCCTAATCTTGATGAAGCACAGTGGATCTCTTGTATGAGAAATGCAACAAATCCACCATGGTCTGAAAAAAAAGTCCTTATCTTTGGGATGTGGGGTGTATTTGCTGTGTGATGACGTTCAACTGATGCACAGGACTAATGTGCACCTCCATTGACATCGTTTACTCTACTCTCAAGGTTCTTGGCCTCTAAACAGTGCACTGCGATTGTGTCAGCGTTTTTATCCTGAAGAGGAATGAACTCAAACGCTCTTGGATGTCGTTATGGATGTCGATGTGAGGCAGCACAAACACCAATTGGCAGTGGGTGGAAATGTCAGGTGTTTCCTCTACTTGAATAGAAAAATAATCTGCACAAAGTTATACTCTCAAACTGAGTTTCGACAGGAGACCTGATTGAGTTTACGGACGGCTGGGCTCCTTGTTCCTGTGTCTCCGCGGCCATCATTGCCAAATAACGTCCAGGCTTCCTCACTCCACCACCTGCCGACTCAACTCAGGGTGATAAATAAGTTGCCCTTCAAGCATCAGATTCGGAGACGCTGATTGGATAGATTTATGTTGCTGTGTGTAAATTTGTGTCAGCAATTGTCTGCGCTGCTGCACTGACTGGGTGATGTGTCTATCGCCCCTGAAGAGAGAAAAACAGGTAAACTGGTAAACAGGAAGCAAATTTTTCACTAAAAGTTATTATTGGTATTTTATATATTCAAAGTATTTATATCTTAAACACACACATGCTTAGTATAAGTAATTAATCTTTATTTAAAAATGTAAAATAACAAAATAAAAAATACTTTTCACCAGGGAGGGTTGCTACTTAAAATGATTAGCATTTTATATTTTAGACCAATAAATCTGTTTAAGTAACAGATTTTACATGATACTCCACAAATAGATGGTTTATATAATTGTATATAAAATTTAAGAAATAATTGTTTCAATACATTAAGGTCATTTTCTCCACAACAACTTTAAAAAAAAGATCGCTAGCGGGCTGAAATTAGCATAATAGCGATCCTTTTTTTAGCATTACCATCCCCTATTTTCGAATGACTTCATATCACACCCCCCGTCACACACGATGCACTTGATTATACCAGTGTATAGCAACGATGTTACTGAACTGCTCCTCTAATAACAAAGCATCCTGGCAGGGCTGCATACAGACCATTGCTAGCAGCCTGTGTTCTTTTGATTCATTCATGAAATAATAAAGAGCATCTAAAGCTTTTCAATTTCTATTGATTCACCTGCCTTAGCATAGATGTTATTAATATAATATAGGTTTTTCACTTTAGTAACTGAAAATAATAGCATTGGTTTATGTAAGAATGTTATTACAATGACATCCCCAGCAAAACTCTATTTACATCGACGACTACTGATGATGCGTTGGGTTTTCGTGATGACTACTGATGATACAACAGTGTTAGAATACCTGAGCTGTCAAGGCGTCCAGAGAGGAAAACACACAATACAGGTTCAGTTCAGGCCTGAAGCTATTTTACTCACCCTGGTGCACAGCATCGTCGAATAACCGAATAAATACTATTAAATATCATACAAATAACTACTTCCCTATAAGTTTAACTCTCCCAGAACTATAAAAAAGGTATTCGTGCCCCCGGGGAAGTCTTTTGCCTGAACACCCTTGGAGAAAGGAGAGCAGGCAGAGGTAAGTTAACAGCTGACAGCACATCTCAGTTTTCACATACCTGTCACTTTATAAAGAGTCTCCTTTACTCAGCAGTTCACCAACATTTCGCCACATTGAATACATTATCAATGTGTGCTCTGTGTATTTTACCAGTGAGCGATGCAGTGCTACAACTATCGTCTCCCGCTGTGCCCTTAGACTATGCGACCTGCAGAATGCAACCAAATTATCAAACAAACAATGAATACATATTCCTTTACTAAATTACTGAATGTGTTAACTTACTGTTCACCAATTATCTATTATATTGTGTGTGTCCTTGGCCTGCATTGTAATACTCTAGTAAGCATAGAGGCCCATTCCCCTGTGCTCTTTCTTAAGTCGTAAGGTTTTATAATTAATCAATGGCTTTCTGCCACTCCATATATATCTGGATATGAGTTTGTCCCCTTTCCAAATATTGCTGGGTCGTCACAATAATCGTGGCAAAATATTCATTTTGACCGAATCAATTCTTGAAGTTAAATTTAGGAAAGTGATACTACAACTCCTTCTTTCTGCCTTTAGTTTAGAGGTGAAAGGTCCAAAATGTATGTTAAAAAGGTACACCCCAAAATATTTGATTGAGTCAGCTTCTCATTCTAGGCAAGTTTTGAAATACCTTGTATACTTTGGTTTGGGCATATCCATTGACATAAGGGCTTAATAAATATGGCAAATAACAAAGGAGAAACAGCACAACCTTGTCTACATCCCCGCGGTAAAGTTAACGGGTCAGTAAGGTCACAATTTACTTTAAGTCTTGCTGTGTGTTTGTCATATAATGTTTGAATCGTTAACGTTTGTTATGAAATTCTCATGAAGTCCAAATTTATGGAGAACTTATAAAGAAGTTTCCGGCGTACAGAATCAAATGCCTTTTGGGCGTCTAATCTAATCAGGACTTATTGGGTCTTATTTTCTGTGACATGTCGTATTATATGTAATGTTCTTCTAATTTGATCCTGTGTTTGTATCCCTTAATAAAAAGAGTTTGGTTTGGTTGAGATGGATAAGATCTGGCAAACATTTTTCAAGACTCCTTGCCATGATAGATGTGAATATTCTGTAGTTTACATCTAATACATTACTAGGCCTCAAATCATCACATTCCTTTCTATTTTTGCCTTCCTTAGGGATGAGGGAAATTATTGACAGGGCATTTCTTGTTCTTTTAACAGTAAATCATAAACCCTCATCAAAAGTAGGCATCAATTTATCCCTCAGCACCTTGTACCATTGACAAGTGAAGCCTTCAGGAGAAATGCCTGCCTTCAGTCTTGCGATAGCCAAATTTATTTCTGTAATTGGCACCTCTGCTTAAAGAGTATTATTTGGGATTTCTGTAACTTTTGGTAGGTGGTGCGAGTGTAAGAAAGTGTTTTTAATAGAATGAAATCAGGCACTGTTGAAGTTTGTCTTGGTAAATAATACATTTGTGGTTCCAACATGGAAGAAGTACCTTCGTTGTTGGATGTCTATCTTCAGAATGCCCCTGAAGATTTCCCAGTAATTCATCAAATGTTTCTGCCTAAGATGCAAAGACATTTAACCTACTTCTACTTGAAGAGCAGACACAGGAGTTCATTTGAAGGAACCACAGCAGAGTCTCAAAGCTTGAGCTTGCACAACCTCCAACTTCTTTAACAATGTGTTAGCTGATGAACCATAAGCGATACAACAGTAGTTTAGCACAGATTTAGTTTAGCAAACAGCGACATGCTTGTTTCCCATTCTGACCCTGTTAGACATCTCATCACATTTGTTTATATTTGGAGAGTGCCTTGGATATATGTTTATTCCTTCTGAGCTGAGCGTCAAGCCACACACCCACAAATGATTTGTCCATACATACTTAGCTGCATATCGACACCTGTCTATCTATTGAACATTAACTCTTTAGTTTTTTCCACTGAGAACTTGAAGCCCCATGAATATGACACATTTTTCTACCATATTAATTGCCTCTTGTATTTTCCCCTTATATGCTCTATATTCATAACCCTTTTCAACAATGCCTCCACCATCAGCAAAGAGCGACCGCCACATATCATCCTGAACTTGAGAGAAAACATCATTCATCATAATGGAAAACAATATTGGACTAATGACACAGCCCTGAGTATCATTTTCTAGCATAGACCATCTTGACAGAGCTTTCCAAACTCTTGCTTGAATAGACCTTTCAAATAAAAAGTATCTGATCCAATTGTATGTTCTACCTGCTACGTCTATCATGTTTAATTTAATTATTAGTCCTTCCTTCCAACCCATATCATATGCCTTTTCTACATCGAAAAACACTGCCATTACAGACTCTTACCAGCTTGTGCTTTCTTAACCTTCACATACTGTTCATATTTTATGCCTTCACAGTATGGACCTAATCAATTTTGACCCAGGCCAAGAATGCCCTCATAATAAGGCTCTATAGCCTACCGAATTTTGAAATACAGATCAATTTAGAATACCCTGCTGACATTAATAAATGGATGATTAATCCTTAATTAATGTTTCAGAGAGTGGGAAAAGTGTATTTTCTTAGGTATAATACCAGCCTCTTTCGGGGGGCAAAAAATATAATATCGTTCCTCTTGCACAGTATGCTTGCTTCCATAACCTCAGCTAACTTGCCTTTATAAACGTATGACCCCCCCCACACACACACACACACACTCTTTTTATCTGTGTCAGTTCAGAATAAATTAATTCCTATTAGATTATTTTGCTACAACGCTCGTGCTTGCATGTGCAGATCTCGTGTCTGTGTCAAGGCACCCTCTGACCTCTGACTTCAGTTCCTTATGAGCTCAATATATGATCACTCCTATGCTGTTTTACTCTTTTACTGTTCGAGATTCCCCCATGACCATTCAAAGGCCAGCAGGTGCCTGTCTCCGTTGGAACCTCAGCAAATGTGGTGGGAACACAGACAGACAAGGTCCCCCTTGAACTCTCTCAGCACTGTACCTTAAAAAAAACATAGACATTGCATGTACAGTTCATAGTTTCAAGATTCCCTAAAAACAAGAATTTCCTTGATTTGACCCACACTGGTGGATCTAGAAGCCCTTTCAATAGGTCCAGGTCAACACTTGACACAGAACAGCCTTAATGTACAAACATTTGTACCACCTATACGAAAGTTACATATATATTTTTTAAATATCTTAATATTTGTGTATTTTGGTTCACTTTAGGAAAACTCATAACATTTCAGGCTAATATAATGACATTTAAGGTATTTTTACTGTCAAATTTGACCCAATTTGACAGCAGTGAAAAGGGTTAAACTCTGTTTCCGGGTATATGACAGGGTTCCCTACTCAATCCACTCCGATGGTGAGATAAGATTCCTCTGATAATAAAATGCTAATCTTTCTGTTTCTTCATTTGTTATTTGCCCATTGTTATAGGCCTATAGTTCATTGGATTTGATGGATCCTTCCATGGTTTCCAGATATGAAAAATCACTGCCTCTTTCCAACAACTTGCAACTTTCCCACTCCCCTTATTATACAAACATAATAGCTTCAGTGATGCTACCATACATAACTAGCTTTGGCATTGCATAACTGATTTCATCCTTACCTTGAGATGTTAGCCCAAATCTTTCTATTGCTCCACTCATTTCTTCCAAAGTGAATGGAGCATCAATTGTATTTTTAATGTCGTCCAGAATAAGATTTCCAGCTTGAGCTCATCTCGTCCTTGCCCTTCCTCTCTTGACATCTTCAGTTAAATTATCAGAACTATGAATTTGAAAAAAGTTATTTCGCTATCATCTCTGCCTTCTCTTCATCAGACACTTCTGCTTCCTCCCCCATCTTCAGCACTGGATACTACGATCCCCTTCTGATTCCCCTTGTGCTCCTTATCATGTCCCAAAAATCTCTCACAGGTGTTGATCCCCCTATTTTATTATGAAAAGATTGCAGACTTTCCCTTTGGCTTTTTTCATACTATTTTCACAACCCTTGTTTGAGCTTGTATCCATCTCTTTCTCACATATATACATAAACACTTCCCACTTTGAACTGCTTAACACCCACTTCCCCAATACTTCCCTCTATTACTTATAGGGCTACATTACACAACACTGGAAAATGATCATTGCCTACTGCGGTTTCTTCTGATGCATCCCACTAACATACATGTATCTCCTCTACATTCCTTGAAACTGAAGTTAAGACTTGTGCTGAAGTGTTCGCTGTGTGTACATCTAACCTAGTCCCTCAACCATCATTAGATTTTCCTTCTAGCAGTTCTTCAATAAAGTCCCTAGTACCATCTGTTCTTATCACTCCCCACAATGTGCTATTAAAGTCCCACATACCAACACCCCAGCCCATCAATTACTGTTAGCTTATCCAACTCTAGATTACTACAAGGGTTGTTATAATTAATAATAACAACCTCTCCCTCACTTGTCCATATTTCTGCTGTAATAACTTATTGCTTATTACCTACGCTTATCTCCCTAAATTACATATACCTTGCTGTATGACCAAATCTTTAATGCTTATGCCTCACTGGCTTGGGAATGTACTCTCTCACATTATGGCTTAAGAAGCCAGGCCCAGGAGTGACTTTATTTAGAAGATTAATCTCTAAATCACTTCAAAATGTCACCAGTGTGACGATTGAAGTAGACCCTTGTATTTTTTATTTGTATGCAAAAAGGGGAAATCAATTTACATTTGAAAACTCTTTATTTGAACCAGGCAGCTGCACTCATATGCTTTAACAAAGACATTTCAAAACCATATAAGTTAAAGTGCACTATTTTTGATCATGTTTGTAAAAACAGATCATTTTAAAAATGGTACATAAAAAATTACATAATGGCAGGCGTGAACCCAAAAGCAACGACACTGAAGCAAAGTGGGGATGAGCAAAGTTCTTAGTTTATTAAAACATGGCAGGGGTCAGGAGCCAGGCAGTCAGTCCGATACAAGCAAATCCGACAAGGAGCAGGCAGAAGAGGAGTCCAGGCAAAAAGCAGGCAGGTCACGATGGGGATCAGGCAGGAGAAGAGTCAGGGGGAAAACGGTGGAAGGATTAGGCACGAACACACTAAACGATCTGGCAGAGGACAAAGGAAACAGGCAGGTAGATATATTGGGGAGACTAATGAGTTGATGGAAGGCAGGTGCGTCTGTGGTTGGAGCTGGTAGAGGGATCTGTGACATGAGGAAGTGCAGAGCAGAGAGGAGTGGCTCAGTTCTGAAATGACAGATGGATTAGTATATGCAAAACTATGATAATAGAAATAATATTAAAACAAGGGTGAATCCGTGACAGAGTGTGCAAACCACAGAGGCAGAAGTCAAGGCTTCTGAACAATAACACTTACATCACAGGATGAGGGGGAGCGTTTCCAGCAGACACTCAGTAAACGTCATGTACTGATCAAGTCCTAAAAACTGATGAGTGTTTATTAGTTAAAGTGAAAGCAGGTCAGAGAAACTCCAGCTCGGTACAAACCAACCTTCTGATCATCGGGCAGCAGTGGATCATACAGGAAACTCTGTATTTTCACAATATTATTTTTACTTCTCTTCAAAAATGTCCTTTACCGGCTTAACATGAACGCTCCTCTCCTCTCACTGCGTTGCTGTGAGTTCATCAATTGTAAACTGATTCGTTCAGTTCAGTTCATCCCTACAAACCACTCCCTCCGCTCTTCATTCCTACAAACAATCACAATTCCCATCTCTCAAAACCTTAGGAATACATATATATCCAACCTGGTTTTTCAACACACTACTGAGCTTCACCGGACTCATTGAAGAAGGTCCTCCCTCCTTGCCAAATCTCACTATAATCTTGAACTCTTCATCAACTCTCCATTCCTCCCTCCTCTGAATCACTCCCAACCCAGTTCTACTGACTCAGCATTAATCCAGAAGCGAAGATTGGAAAGCCTTGATTTTCAGCTTTGTGTCCTCCTATTGTTTGTTCGGCGTCTCTTTACCTTATTCCACAGTCTTTAGCTTTTCTCGTTCTCTGTCCAAAATGTCAATGTCCAGCTCTGTCTTCTCTAGAACTGTATCTCTTATCACTCTAACTATTGCTATCCTTAATAAATAGTCCTTGTCTCTAAACACTATGTATGTATGCATGTAGTCTCACTGCTGACTACCATGTGTCCTAAATTGGCAATTTGTTTTTGAAGTAGCTCAAAACTTCACCAGAATATTACATCTTTTAATATGTAGAGCTTTTCCAAAAGAATGATAAATAATGCAAGAGAATTCTAATTAATTACGAGAAACTACGGTGCATGATATTAGGACAGTTACTGAACAATTATTCATAATTCTACTGGCATAAGTTCCTACCTCATTTTAATCAAATATTTTCACATTTAACACAGGACAATATAAGGTTTTTAATACTATTTCCATTGGCTGGGTTTTCTGTGTTCATAAACCCATGTGTAATCAGTTGATTAGACGAAAGCAGTAGCTCATCTCTTAATCTGGTAAATCATAAGGGAAGAACAAAGTTGAAGTCAATGTGGAGCCTTTGTGTGAGTCACAGTAAACCTTACCTGCTCAGGAAGATTAAAGATCGTGTTGCACTGATGGTAGCAAAAAAAGACTGTAGAATAGAGTCAGAAAATTGTATGGAAATGAGAAGCATGGATATGATTCATTATAGAGCATGAATAAGATTAAATGCTGGCTAAGGTCGTGTTTTGTCTGAGAAGAATAATTGGTGGACCGTTGGGGGTCAAATGAAACACTGATGGATCTAATGCATTTGTGAAGGTTGGGTGGAGCCTTTCCAGGACCATTTAACTAATCTTGATGAGTTTGCAGCCACTTTTGAGAATCAGTTAAAATAAAAGTAAAATATAAGGGAAAATAGAAAGAGTAGTGGTGTTTAAAACCTAACATTCAGCAGAATGACCAAGTAAAAGCTAACAGTGCTGTAACAAGTTTTCCTTTGTCAAGATTTTATTCAGCCTCTCTCCAATATTTCCCGTCCATAGACTGAATATAAAAATGGACCATGGCTGTAGGTCCAGACAGTGAATTCAACAGTGCTTAATACTTGTATTTTCTTCAACTGCACTGGTTGCAAGAAGAAGTTGCTATAGAGGTCTGTGAGGAAAATAACCCTAGATTTACAACACCAGTAAACAAGAAACAGGAATTTATAGTCTCAATTGCTAGTTTCAAGTCTTACTTAATACAGCATGATGTTCAAATTGTAAATCATGGTCCCACTTACAGTAAAAAGAGATGATAGATGATAAAACGAGATGGAAGATGATAAAACACAGTAGACTTTTGGGAGTGATTTTCAGCTAGTGTCATCCGATGGGTGATGGTTGCAGGTGTGGCTGGGCGTGCAGTCTTATCATCAGTCAGGCTCACACTCTGCCCCTATCGTTTATTCAGGTTACCAAACCAAGATGGTGCTGGAAAAAAGGCCAAACTGGAGGCTTCAAAATGGCAGTTTGCAAACCAGTGAGTAACGTCACAGTAGTATTGCCACTTGGTCCAATCTGACTCACCATCTGTAGAAACCTGAAACATTAAATCGTATCCTGTCAAACAAAAAGGTGCAAACAAAAGAAAGTCCAATCATTTCATTGTAGCTCAGGGATCAGAGCTCAATCACTCAAGTGAAGTTTATTTGAAAATAAAAAAGAATCTAATATTAAACTGCAGTGGAACCAAGCTGTGACAAACAAGTGCGCTGATCGTAGAACCAAAAACCAGCATTTCCCAGTTGTCAGTTGTTTGTACTGCAAACAAACAACTGTCAGGCCTAAAGCCTTACTTGTCCTGCTAGTGTTTGTAGTTGTTGTTGTTGTTTTTTTGCTGAACATTATCTCTGGGTTCTCACTTTTAAAGTCAGAGAGAAACAGCTCAGAGTGCTTACCAACAGTTTAACACATAATTTGCTCACCAGCCAGCTGCTATGAAACTGTATTACTTTGTATTCCCTTTCTTTCAATGTTTTCTGGTTCACCATGCCATTTCTATCGTTATTGAAAACACATCACATAAATTACTGGTGTTCCTTATCCAAAACCCACTGAGCATCCTGTATCCTGTGTACAAATAAAGCAATTTCAGAGCCACTGCTACATTGATGCCACCAAAATAAGAGCATCAATGCAAACGACTTTCCAATGTCCAGTCCAATGCCTTTTTCCCTCATCTGATCCCACTATAGTATTTGCTGCCAGACGCCCACAGAAGCAGTCGATGTTGCTGATTAGAAAGCTGTCTGATGAGGGTGAAGGATGAGCCTCTAGACCTTCATCATGTGGATAGAGCCCGCAGAGTCGAATCCACTGAACTTCATCAACCATCTCACTCAATGCAAGAGCAGCTGAGAGAGTCTGCTCTGTGAACTGCTTCCAATTCAAGGACATGAATATTTTTCGCTGTTACTACATTTTCTGACCTAGCAGATAATGTTGTGAGCTAAAGCTGTGCCCAAACAATCAAGAAAAGAGAGAGGTGGTTTTCTCAGCCTGTTTCGTAGAACCAAGGTGTTGCTATGGAGCATAAGTGAAAAGGGCAGCGCGAGTCAAGAGGAGGAAGAAGAGGAGGGGTCATGACTTGGCCCTGAGTCATGAAACCATACTCTGACCTGACTTTCATGGTATTCATTCTACACCAACTGAAAATGTTTCTTGCAGCCTTCACGGTGTTGACCTTATTAGATCAGATCCCAGTTTAAGATTAAGAAGATAAAATTTGCTTGTATTTCACTTTTATGATTCAACCTCCATATTATATTATCCTTCACAATTATCTAATGAGGCCCCCATCATATCAGTCTGCTGCTATAAATATTAATTAGATAGTTATGGCTGCCAGGAC
Organism: Pleuronectes platessa; assembly: GCF_947347685.1. NCBI lineage: Eukaryota > Metazoa > Chordata > Actinopteri > Pleuronectiformes > Pleuronectidae > Pleuronectes > Pleuronectes platessa. The sequence continues at coordinate 23,608,569 of NC_070640.1, forward strand.
TTCAAATCTAAATTTTTTTATTTTAAGTACATTCACATTACATGTGCCAATATTTAGTGTTGCTTCATGTGACAACAACTATTCTGTTTACAGAACAGTGCAAATCAGATTAATAAAGAAAAAAATTATAAATTTAAACAAATAATTTCATGTTATTCAACATCTAAACCGATCAGGTGAGTGTTGCTCAGGAGTTGGCTGTCCACTTACCAGAAGGCTAGTGGTTCGATCCCCTTCTTGAGAAAGATACTAAACCCTTATGACTGTGCTGTTAGAGTTTGATCGCTTTTTGATGGATTAGCATTGGATGTCGAGACGCTGTGTGAATAGGACTTCTAATGTAAAGCACCCGGAGTGGACATTAAGACCAGAAAAGCACAATGTGAATTTACATCAGGGTAAAACCAGGCATTTCTCATAATGTCCTGCAGTGTTTCTGTCAGTGGGGTGAAAGTGTGGTCCTTGACTCCGAAGACTGCAGCCCTCTTTGATCTTGTTACGCTTATCGTTAGCCACATTAGCATGATTTCCGAGCAAGTCAGGAACAAGTCAGGCCAAATTCATACTGACTGCATCGTGCAGTGATCGCCAGTGATCTATTTTCTGCAGGTTTTTCTATTCTATCTACAGACACATCTGATAAGGATAGACAAATTACAACCAATCACTTTATGAAATAACGAATTTGCCTCGAATCGGCTTTGTGCACCCTGTATCCTTCAAATAAATAAGAGAATAAAACTGCATTTTCTTGAATAGCAAACATGTTTGTGCTGACGTCTAACAATTCTTGATCCATGTTGTTCGTGGATCTGGAAATAATAGTGCCGGAATGCAAAAATAAACCACCTTTTTGAAAATGTTCTTCAGACATTATTAAAGCAATATGGTAAATGGTTTTGTAATTATATAGCGCTTTTCTAGTCTTGATGACGCATTACAGTTCAGTTTTACGTTCATCGATTCACACACACATTCATAAGGTGCATCTATTCGCAGCAATTTGTTACTCCATGGGGGGGGCATTCGGGGTTCAGAATCTTGCCCAAGGACACTTCAGCATGCAGATGGGTCAGACTGGGGATCGAACCGCCGACCTGCAGGTTGGTGGACGACCACTCTACCCCTCAGCCACAGCCGCCCAGTGGATGTAATATGAAAAGCCGCTTTTATGAGAAATATTTGGCTCTTTGTGTGATAACCATTATTTCTTCCATCACAGAAGCTCTGGCTCAGAGAAATGTTGGTAACCAAAAGCAAATCGCCTTGTCCCCCACAAACAGCCACAAACCATACCCATACCCCACTAATCTAACTTTGGGACACATGAATGGACTAAAACACAGATAAGACAAAGAATGAATAGAAATTTGTGCCAACAAAATAATTGGAAAATTGCTATAGTCCCATTAAAACTCTACATGCGTTACCTTCGTCAACCCTGTAGTCGATTTCCAAATGTGGAACATTTACGAATATACACAATAATTCGCTACATGAATGCATGTGTTTTCTAAGTTTTTATGTAGGCGAGTGAAGATATGTGTGTGTGGGCTAATGAGGCAGGGTTGTACAGCAGAAAATGGGAGTAATGTAAACTCCCCGAATTAGGCAAGTGGGTTAGTGGATTTCTTTTTTCTCACAGCAGCATAGTCTCCTCTCTCTATTTCCTCTGGGTTAAGGATAAGTAAACAGTGTATTTACTCTGACAGAAGCCACAGAAGTCATCCTAAGTCATCCTGAATACATAAACTGAGACTGAGTGTTCCCTCCTCCTTCTCTTGATGAGCGTTGACTGATAATGTCAGATTCCCTGCTGTGTAATTCTGACTGATTATGGAAACACTTATCAGACTTTGTTTATGGTTTGTAATTCCATAAACCAGAACTCATACTTATGAAAGGACAAACAGTGGCATTTAATTAATTCTATTCTGTAATAAACCTAAAATGACTGCCATTTATATTTATCTGTAATACAACTGCTAAGAAAATGAACAGTGTTTAATGTCTGAATGTTGCCTCCCTCACAGAGAGAACAGACCAAACCAAAGCCAATGGAATATTTTGTGTAACAGTGGTGACGGGGCCGGAGGACTGAGATAATTTCCTGTTCAGCCTGCGGAATGAGAAAATAAAGGGAGAGTATTGTGGTCTTTTCTTTGCCAAGCAATTTGTAAAAACATTTTAAGAGAAGGGGCTGAAACTCCCCTACTTTGACTACTGATGAGGCGCACCACACGTTTTTTCGTCATAATAAACCCAGGTTTCAACTGGATACTGCCCAGCATGTGTACAGCAAGTACAAGCAACAAGTTTTTGTATTTGAAAGAAATTGTGTTCTTATATGCGTTTCCAAGAATCATATGTTGTACAACAAGGACAATACAAAATAACAATACAATAAAAATACAGTTTAGAGGTGCTGAAATTAATGAAAACAATAAAAAACTTAAAATGTTATTTTGAATGATAAAAACTGTTAAAGACTAACAGTAAAAGAAAATGAATCGCAGGTCTTATTTCCTCCTTTGTTCTCCATGCAGTTTTGAAGTGCAGTGTGTTTGAATGGAGGGAGAGTTTCTAATGGAGCTTAAATACTTTAAAGCTATGTTGTGCTGTGTTTTTTAAGTTGAGGGAGGAGCTAGAGGAACTAGATTTAACAGCAGATCAAATTTATACAGCGATATTCTAGTCTTGATAACCATTTGTGCTTTACAGTACAGCATTTCCATTAACCGCACATACATTGCTATCTCTATGAGAATGAGGATCAGGATGTTATCACACTCCGGCAAGACTCGTACTGCCGACCAAGAGGACGGCTCTACACTCTTCATCTACAGTAGCCCTCATCCTGAATGGTTGTACCTATATTCTTTGTAAAACCCTTCAATACAGAAATAAAAATCAGGTCAAGGTTGTGGAAGGGTCAAGCATATAACAAGTAATGGGAACAAACAGTGGTGTCCTTTGTGAAAGGCCTGTGATTTGTTGAGCAATCCATCCACACCAACTCTCTCTGACTCCCTTTGCTTCCACCATTACTAACCAATGAGCACAAAAGGGCAAATACACAGATCTTGTGGAGGTAGCACGGCAATTCTAGACACTGCTGAATAGGTCTTGTAGTTGCTTTGGATCTGGAAGGGGGGCGTCCATCGACAGAGTGCAAACTTCTACCAAGGCCCAACTGATTTTAATTCACTAGATCCAAATTTATCAAAAAAATGTAAAAAGAAGTTCTGGATCTTCCCCCTGATCCAGCCAGACACCAAGGTTTTAAACTAACAGACAAACTACCTAACTAAGTAACTCACCCATTAACTAGAAGGGCACTCTTCAGAGTTCATACCTCTGCCAAGGCTCAAAACTCCCCTTTTAAAACCACACATAAATTCACTAGATCCCGATTTTAAGTTGGATCTACACCAAATTGCACGCACTCATAAACTTCACTCCCTTTAACAAGACCGATTTTTTCATACAGAATTTCATATGGATATTTGGAAATGTTCAAAGTTTAAACTGTCAGACAAGTTAAAGTTGTTTTCTTCTGCACCTTCCCAAAAAAGTAACTACACGTTGAGGCGATGCAGACCCCAGGAGCTGTGATTGGTCAGCTTGGTAGCGTCGCATCTCCAGCAGACTCACCGCAATTTGTAAATTGAGTTGAAGGAACTTATACGGACGACGTATTTCTTTTCTTTGTTTCAGTAATTGCTCTTCAACATCTATCAGTTTCAAGTCCAACACGATCCGCTCAGTAACACTCGTCATTGTTCTGAAGTACAACAAAGATGCCAGAGAATTTGTAAATAAGACAACCAGAAACCATAACAGCAGCAAAGAAACCCTACCACCACTATTGTTTTGGCGGGGAATTTGCAGGGTGTCTCACACACACACCTAAAGATAACTATAAATGCTCGGCCCTGTGTGAGACTACATGCGCACCTCCGCAGTAAAGCTTCGATGCAGAAACATGAATCAGCAGTCAATAGTTGGCTTTAATTTTTTCCATTATGGGTCGTAATAAGCCTCTTGCGCAAACTACCTATAGTAGTGGCTTATTTTTTACAGATTAGTCTCAGACCTAAAGGCGATAATGCGAGGAGGCTTTTAGGGCTGAGCGGTTGAGTTGGACGTGGATTGGCTGTGAGTTAATGAGTTTGCTCAAGTGCCACAGGAAGAAATCCATTATTGGGTTTTCTTGATTAATCAGATGATGTTCTCATTTAATGGTGTTGGCGATGTTAGACGTGGAAACTAGATGACTCTGCTAAAGTCCCAACTGAGCAGTTTTAGCTGGATGTGGAGCCTTTCAAAAATCATATGATCTGTTAACCTCACTCTTTTCTCACTGCTGTTAATGAGAAAGTACATTTTAGCTCTTAAGTCACCTGTAGCTGGAGAACATCACTCAACTCAAAATGTATTTAGCAGACCTGGGACTGCTGTTGCAGCACTACTTTGTTAATCAGCTGACAAGACAAGTGCATTCTACTTAGCTTAACTCTGCTAACTTTAATCAAATCTAACTTCTTTGGGGGGGATGAGCAAATTAGTTTTTGCAGAAGTCAGCTCAGCAAACCATTTTTTGGACATGTATTGATCAGTATGTCTCCTACATGAGCTTATCACCACAGGCAATGAGACCTCCAGGGCGCCATTATCCACAAGCCTGTAGTGTGACGGAGAGCTGGCAGGAGGTACAGTCATTGATCTATAAGGTAGCAGAGGTGAGAAGGGTGCGCACACATCCATGATGTATATGAGCTATGTGAAGCAGGTTGGAACTAAATGTGATGGATACTGGATTTGATGCCCAACTTTATTCATTGTGGAGTCTGAATGTGTTCATACATCGTGTTCACATGCATTTTGTCCAACCTGGTTCACTGGGAACTGCAAATGAGAGTCAGTCCATCCAAGCATCTATCCATCCATCTAACCATCCATCCATCTAACCATCCATCCATCCATCCATCCATCCATCCATCAAACCAAACATTCATCCATCAATCCATCCATCCATCAATCAATGTCAGGTTGAGATGGCAGCAGGTCAAGCCAGGTGACTGTGCAGCTAACTCAATAAACAAATGTATCAGCCATCAGGAGGAATACAAATCAGCCCTAAGGCATACAAGGTCATTCATCATTAGCATTCTCATGTTATAAAAGTCATCCTCTTTGCCCACTCTCACAGTATGTTTCAGCAGAGTGTGCTGTCGAAATACATCACACACCATAAACTGAAGCCTCTGTGTGTATTCATGCCCAGACATGCTTTGCTGGAGATGGTCTTTCTGTGCTCTAGGTGTTGGCCTTCATTTGTCTTGTTGTATTATTGAAGAATCCATTTTCATGCAACAAGGTGCTTCAATAGAAAAAAGGCCACAACCTCATTGTTAACAGGAGGAACATTTCTCTCCACTCATTTTTCTCAGAGAGGTTTTTTTTGTTGTGTTGTGCTGAGGCACCGCCTGGCTTGTTGTCTTGTAATGTTTGAAGCACACTTAAAAAGCCTAATGAGCTGCCTTATTTAACCTTCTGTCAGGAAGAAGTGGATATAAATCCTCTGACTGCAATAACAAATTCTAGTCTTTTCGTCTATTGGATTTGCATAACAAGGAAGGATTCTCTGTGTGTGCATGTGTTTATTTATCTCCCAGGTCTGAATGTGTGAAGCTCTAGATAAAAATGTTCTGTTTATTTATTTTTTTCTTTGAAACATTTAGTTTAAAGCAGATTTAAATGAAATTAAAAGGTTTATGTAAACTCCGATGAAGTATTGATGTCATGGTTATATATTAAATTATGTTGTGGCTTCTATAATACAGTGGTTATACATTATATTTACATAGAGGAGACAGACATTCCCAAAGATTTGAGTTGTGCGCCCTCTGCTGCCTCATTGTGGAATAGAGGCTTGGAAAAGATTTCACCACAGTAAATAAGATTATTGACATCCATCAGCAGGCAAATCACAGGGCGTGGGATTAGAAGCAGAGAGGGAAGACACCTGGGCCTATTTCAACTGGCAGAAAATTGTGCCCCCCACCCCAACAACCACCCCATGCTCTCCTCTCTTTTGGATAATGTGCCACTGATTTGTTTGTAATGTGCATGTTGTGCATGTTCGGAAATTGTCAGAACTGCTTGTGAGATGAGAGATGATGAGTTTACTCTGGCTCCCGTATCAATATTTGCACTTGGAGATGAAGTTTTGTCATTTCCTGTCTTCTGTGCGAGCTGATCCACACTGCTGCAGCCCTCTCCTCAGTGCCTCCCTGTGCCACCGCCCTTCCTGTTCATATTTGATGTGAAATATATTTAACAGCAGCAGCGAGTAATGCATATATGTAATAGCCATGCATGCATTCAGCCAAACTCTCTCAAGGGTATTTTCCATGCATTTTATAAGCAGCTTGGAGTTAATGGGGGCTGTGGGGCAAGCATTTCCAAGAATAATGACTCACAAATGGGTTGAAATAGTAAACAGTATATCAAATGAAAGGAGACAGCTCAGACTGATGAGATGGGGCAAAAGTTTTGTAACTGCAAAATTATTCTCTATGATTCCCAGGGGAAGTTACTGCTGCTGAAATCCTCTTAACTGAGATTGAAGTTGTCTTTGTTTGTGTGTTGTGGCTGTGAACAGCAGTTTAGTATTTTAGTGGGGAAACATATGAAATGGAAATAAATTGGGATAACAGAGATTATATTTCGGATTCCATCATGTGTTTTTCCTTTTCCGTCAACATACTGTTATTCATATGCAACCCTGTTGTTCTCTGATCGATGCACTTCAGAGTTAGTCAGAGATTTCTTAGAGCTTCCCACTGCTCTGAATAAATCAATTGCCTCCAGTTTATAGCAGATTTAAAAATATAATTTCTTTGCCATTCCATAGTTCTATACTTTTCCAATCCTCCAGCCAATATTAGGATAAAGAGGGATTAGATGAAATGATTAGATGAAACTTTAATGACCACCTGGAGGAAAATGACTTGCCGAAGCTGTAGAAGTAAGGATCGTGGTAAGAATAAGAGAAGCGCCAAACTACTGAGGAGGGATGAAACAATACTTCTATCTGGCAAACATACTGAGGATATTAAGATAATTCATCACCAGTGATTTTATAGGCTGTAATGAATCTAAATGAGTCATTTGTTGTTTCCCACAAATATAGTTTGAACCGAGAGACCATAGCATACCATATACATTATATTTGAATTAAAGCAATTTGACAATGTCACGTACAACTGAACATTGTAAACTATGACAGGACAAGACAGAACATGAAAAGACAAGACAGAACATGAAAAGACAGGATAGGACAGAACAGGATGGAATGACACTGGATGTGTCACGGTTTGATGGAGGAGATGGACCCAGGATGCAGAGGTTGTTAACAAAAAGGTGATTTAATATAAAAAAGGCTTTAAACAAGAAAGAAACAAAACAGGAACACTAACACTAGTTCAACAGGCGACAAAGCGCACAGAGAACAACGAAGCAGGAGAAGCTGGTCGAGACAGCAAGCACAGACAAACCATATCTACACATGTGGAAACGGGCAGACAACGAATACCAACCCACAAAGGGCTTGGGGAACACAGAGGCTTAAATAGACAGACAGAGGGAAGGCAGGAGCAATTACAAACAGGTGAACCACATGAGGATTGGAGAAGACAATCAACGACAGGAAGTGAGACACAGAGAAGCTGAAACAAGACACAGTGACAGCGGGGCTACAAAATAAAACAGGAAATAGAAAACACAAGACAGAAAACCATAAACATAAATGACTGAGCGTCACAGGATGGGACGGACCGGAAAGGAACAGAACGAGACACAGAACGAATGGAATAGGGCAGAATAGAAGAGAACACAGAAGGACAGAACAAGTTTTAAGTACAAAAGAAACGGGGCGGTAGTTCAAATTGAAGTCAAACTGACTTTTAGAAGAACACACTTTTTAACCAGGATCTGACAACATAAAAATAGTGTTTCTACACTTGCGTCTTTGTATAAATGCTGCACAAGCAACTCACACTGATCTGCAGTCAGCTGTGTGAACAATTCCATCTACACCATGAAGTCATACAACATCTTTTCTTAACCATGCAGGATGGATGCTGGCAAGAAAAAAATTCACAAAATGATGTATTAGGGATACAAATCTATTATGGCTCCAACCAACTAGTTCTGCTTCATTTGTGAATGCCGTAACAGTATGAATTTGGGCCATGGTCGTCTGGATATCAACAGATACCACATCATACAAACTAGAGATGCTGGTTGAGTTTTTTTAGGCTAAACAATAAAAGTGCTGTCTGATTCGATAAGCCTCAACCCTCTTTTTGTTTTGCCTCCCACTGCAGCTGTAGAACGTATCAGTCGCTCTTAGTTGGACTCAGCAGTGCACACAGGTATTGCGTTCTTTTCTCTGTGTGTAATGTTGAGCTACCACCTGCTTTGGTGAAGATTTGAAATGATATCTAAACTGCTCTCACTCATCTTCTGTTTCTGCATTCTGGCTGAAGAGGCAACTTGTTCAATAGGCAACGATTTCCAAGGTGCTCAGAGGTGCTTTTCTCTTGATGCCCTGCTATGCCCTATCTATTTACACTGTGAACTTGACAGGCTTTACGTCAGGTAACCAGACCTTCTTGTCACAGGAACAGATGAGATTTTCGCTGCCCAACAATAAATGGCCCCAGTATTGCACCTGCAGACAGCTGATCAATGACAGTTAATAGTTCATTACTGTTTGCATAGAATAGCTTTTCACTAAACGCTTCCTGTCCAGTGACCGTCTCACAGCTGCTGCTGCTGGTGCTGTTCCCACTGGTCACCAACAGAGGTCGATAAAAATCTGTCAAAAGGGAGATTTACGACAGCCCTAACAATTACTGATGCTGATTATTCATTCCTTTAGACATTGTCTGATTTAATTAAACATTGATCCATCATTAATATGAAATGGAGCACTCACAAGACCAGCAAAGGCTATCAATATTGATGCAATATGCTGTTCTTTTTTAAGACATAGATAATTGTTTCTGTAAGTTATAATTGATTCATATCAATGTATATCCCCTGTATTCTTTTCAATTACACATGAAGCATCAACCCAATCATCTCTTAATTGATTTCATACATTGGCAGATATATGCAGCCTGCAGCTAAATGTGGTTTTACTTCCAATTACTTTGCTACTTGGTACGTGATACTTGCTTAGTACCTGAAAAAACACCAAATGTTGGAAAGTGGAAAAACTCAGTTCTGCTCAATCAGTGTATACTGAGAAAATACAAGGATCAACCAGGCACTTATCAGAAATAATCAAAAAGAGGGATACAAGTCCAAAGTCCAGGCTCTATGTTAGGTCTTGCACCTGCTGCTGCCAACACAGACAAATATGAGATAAAAATCCAGCCAAGAAATGTGATGATATGTTTTATGAATGTTATGTTGAGAGGTCCCGGTAAACAGATGTTTTTGACCTTGGATAGAACTAAGCTAAGCTAATGAAAACGGATCATTCAGGCTTCTTAGTGCTAAGACATGTGTGCCTTCCCGTGTAACACATATCAAGTGTGTAGGATGGGATCTATTAGCAGAAATGGAATATAATATTAATAAATATGTTTTCATTAGTGTTAAATCACCTGAAACTGAGAATTGTTTTGTTTTTATAATGGAAGAGGTAGCCCCCCGAATGGACACACCAAATTTTAGACAGTCCCCTTTGCATGTTTACAACACCTTAAGGTCACTGTAGGCCCCACTATGCTTGGACGGGGAAGGGTGAGCAGAGAGTTGGTTGCAAACTACAACTTCACTGCTAGATGGCACTAAACCCCACATACTGGTCCTTTGAAATGGCCTATGTAGTGGACATTAGTTATGCCCCTCCCCTGAGCAATGTCTTTCTAGTTATGGACCAGCAGATCTGAATACTATCCTTCATTCTACAGGCAGTTGTGTATGTTGTGTGAAAAAAACAGTAGGTATCAGCCATTTTGATCATAGGAAAATTGTCTTGGTAGAGCGGATCCTCCACCCACTAAAAGCTCTGTGATTCGATCCCAACCGCCTCCAGTCATCATGCGGAATTGTCCTTGGGAAAAACCTTACCTCACTTCTTAAAAAGGTTTCAGATGCCAGTGGCCATAGCTTGCTTGACATTACAGTATACACTGTTCCCTTACACTAATTTTTGCCAGCCAGCAGTCAGCCTGTATTAAAAAAGACACACATAATTATCAGCCTGTAGCTAAGGCTACATCTATACAATGTTTTAAACAATCTCTGTCCACACATGCATTTTAGTGTCGATCAGTTTTAATCCCAGTCTATACTCACTAGCCTGAGAACGCATATCACGAACCACTCCTATACACCGGGCTTGCACGTGCCAGTTTTAAGAAGGCATGCGTGTGCCAGTGTGCACAGGTAACTTTTGGTTGTTATTTGCAGAAAGACCTGGGCTACAATCAAGCTCATCTCCCACGCATACTGTTATTGTAAAATGCAGAATTTAAATGCACAACAGCTGTTACCAAAGACAGCAGGGTTAGCAACGCTTGTATTTGATTATCCACTACGCTCTATACTGGTAGTCGAGGCTAATGCAGGTTGTCTTCTTCCAGAAGGGCGTCATGTGATAGGAGCCTGACGAATCAGCGGCTAAGTCATGACCAGAATGACCCAATCAGCAAGCAGTTTTGAATATCTACTACGCCGTTGTTTTCAAACATCTCACTTTCGGCCCATATAGACTAAAATGCAGACCTAGAGTTTGAAGTAAAATAGAAGCACTTTTGAACTAAATCAGCAGCATAGTGTTGTGGACTGTCGACACAGAAGGCTCTGTCTCCAAAAGTTCGCAGTTTGGTGTTTGGGATGGAGAGCAATCCTGAGTTCGAGGACTGCAGCCTTCTGAGCAGCGTGTAGGGGTGGAGGAGGTCAGTTAGTATGGTGGGGCTAGGAAGTAGAGGGATTTTTAGCTGAGAAGGAGGAGTTTGTACTTGATACCGGTCTTGATCTGGAGCCAGTGGAGGTCGGGGAGATGTGCTGCCAGGGCTTGGTGAGGGTGAGAACCCTGGCAGCAGAGTTCTTCACAAGGACGTTGTCTGGTATACCGGACAGGACTCCATTACAGTAATCCAGGCGGGAGGTGATGAATACATTTCTGCCACAGAGTCGGGGAGTGAAGGCCGGAGTCTGGAGATGTTTTTGAGGTGAAATAAGGCGGATTTGGTGACGGATTTGATGGGGGATTGGAAGGAGAGGGTGGAGAATGACACCCATGTTGTGGTGCTTGAGGGATGGGAAGATTGAGCAGCCGTCCATGTCGAGTCTTGAAAACCTGTGCTTGTGCTGGGCAATATTTTTGATGAATTCCAGTCTGGGTTTTACGAGTGAAACAGTAGCAGTTATTAATTGAAATGTCCATCCTGAGATATTTGTATTCTCTTTGTCTATTTTTCAGTTTTGTGTCTGCACAATTGAAACCTCATCAAAGCGTCCCTTTCCTCATGTAGAATCCTCAGGTCAATCTCCTGCTGTACTGTCACCTGGACATATTACATTATCCAGAGTTTTTACCGGGGGGCTGGCAGATGAAACTCTGGCGATATGTCTACAGCAACTCACATTTGCGTCTGCTCATACAGGCCCTCCGGATAATTTCAGGAGATGTTCTCCAGTTCAGTGCATGTCTGAAAGCAGCTTAAGGGTGACAGGGTTTTTGCCATCAGGGCCCTGAAGATATACGAGTCCTTGCATGAGGAAGTATGACTTGTTCATATTTAACCTGATTTTATACCATTTCACAATACATGTTTTATAGGAAGTGTGTATGAATGAATGACAGCTGCTGTGTGATAGAGGCTCAGCATTATTAAATGCCGTCTGATTGTTTGTGTGAATGGGTAAATGTCAATTGTAGCAAAAAAGGATTGTAGTGGCAGTTATAAGTAGAAAATGGCTTTATAAATGAAGTCCATTTACCATGTTTTTTTTGCCAATTATTAATATTTGATTACCAGTTGATGGCAGATTGCAGAGATGTTGCCAAAGAGAGAGTTCTGGTTCACTTCCTCAGTTAATTGCTGCTTTAGCTTAACCATATATTGGTTTATTTACAGCACACAACTGTTGACTGTTATTACCTGTGAGGTTAGTATTAATGATCAAATATTCAAATTATTGTTTATAATTTAAAGGAGTAAAAATTGAAGAGTAAAAAAATCTATTCCCCCCAGCTCCTTCACCTTAAAGATGAGTCCAGACAGGACAGGTGAGTAGAGGCAGGTCTGGATAGAGGGGGCTGCGACCACGCTCCAGAAATGAAGTGTTCCATCCCTCAGTGTAAACAATTGTCTCCTTGATGGTGGGTGTGTAATCTGTTGTTGTAGGACAGATGATTTCAAATGATTGCCACAGTATAAGCAGGACGGACTTTGTCAAATCAGTGAGTACGGATGGTCATAGAAATTATAAAAAGTCCCACTTTTAAAATCCCAAACAAACAGTTTCAGCGGAGATGGAGGGAGACATCACATGACATGATGATGGGTACAACATTGCAATGTCACTATACATTTGATATTGTTACTGTGCAATAACAATTATTATTATTAGTATGTTGTTCTTTTTGGTTGCCTTAATACAGAATCCATTCCTGTGCCTTAGTTGTGATTCAGTAGCCTCATTGGTGATAATACCTGCTCCATCTGTATTCAGCACACTGAACACAGGAGCAACGAGTCATTGGGTAAGGGCTTACAGTAGCCAGCTAGAAGTTTACCAAGGAAATGAAAGTGATATAATAGAATAAAAGTCATACGGTTTTCTAAGGTCCTCTTGTAAAAAAAAACAGTTAAACAAAGCTCAGTTTATCTGTTCAGAAACTTATTACACCTCATGTTTTTGTTTATAGCTCTAGTGGCTGAAATATTTAAGACTGGTGCAGAGGGAGAAGTGAGGTAAGAGGGGACAAAGACCATGTTTCAAAACCCATAGGAGACTTCTGTTAATTTCCTTTTGTGAAGCTGCATGTTTATTATTGTAAGGGTCCTCTTCTTTGATGGAAGAACCATGGCTCTGTTCCAGCAATGAATGTCATTATTGATTAATTCAAAGTGGAAAGATATATTCAGCCCAGATGCCAAAGAAGCTTTATGTAAACTTTTCAGTTTATTTCTAAACGTTGCTCCTTCATCCAACCTCTCCTGATTTATACTATCCTCCATCTCTCATCTCTCTAGCCCGACTCAGCCCTGCCGCTCTCCTCGGCCCACTTTCCACACTGCCTCTGTGTGTAATCTCATTATTGACTTGCCAGTGGAAAAGGGATTTATTTAATATATTTGAGGAACAAACCAGCAGAAGCTTAAAAACAGTCTCCGGGGGATCAGGGTGCAGTTTTTTCTTTTCCTTTTTTTTTTTTTTTTTTTTTGCATTGTTCCCCTAAATCATTTCAAGCCAAAAGCTAAGTCTGTTTGACTCCCATCACTTTCAGATCTCATGCCTTTGTGGCTGCCAGCTGCATCACAGGGGGACAGATGAAACCTAGAGGAAGAAATATGAAGTGATTAACTTGTAGTCACTTTATTCCCTTCAGTCACGGAGAGGCTGCCAACGACTCCCATAATGCCTGCTCTCCTCAGAGGGTTTAAGCTTTTATTTCACATTAGGGGAACGAAATGACGTACATCCTCAGAAGCTCTTCCAGGACATTTGTGACAAAAAGAGGAAGTTTAATGAGAGTGTGTGCTGGTTGATAGTTTAGGGTTAATGGGTGAAAGGTCTGGCTAATTTCAGACATGAGCATTAGACTCCAGTTTCAGCCGGATCTGCAGTAAAGACGATCTTTGCAGAGAAGCCTTGACTAAGGGGATTTGAAGGAGAGCTACTGCATTGATATCTTATCCCTTTGCTTTTAAACTGGATGCCTAATTGGCCCGGCTGTGATATTAAACCTGCTTTTGTGGACTCGCTATGTTGCTACAGTTGGTTGAAATGTGGAGCTGTTCAACTGACACATGAAGGCCAGTGATCAAATCAGTCGATACAAAGGTCGAGTGGATACTTTTTCCGAGGAAGTGATGTGTTTATGCAGCAGAAGAACTGAAGTGCTTAGTCAGAAAGAGGCAGATAATCAGTAGGAGAAGGCACCATAGTACCTATGATGGATTGATGATCTTTGGAAAATACTTTAAATTACAAATAAGTTGTGGTCTTTCAAGAATTCTATGAATGAATCTTAAGCGCTTCAGAAGAAATGTGTTCTTCCTGTGTCTATGATCTTTTTTTGCACAAGGATTGTTAACCATGTATACTTGACTCTTCCCCATCCTTGAAGAAATAATAAAGGATTGAATAAAATTGTATTTCAACGTTTGGGTGATGGCCGCTGGCTGTTTTTCAATATGAATGGTCATGTAAAAGGTTTCTCTGCAAACTGAATCTTGCATTACCGTAGTGATGAATTTAAACATTTTTAATGGCATGGCTCTGTAGAAATTGCTTCACTGCTGCACCAAACATTGAAAGTTCAAGAGCGCGTGAGTGTTTAATTCTAGGTTATACTGTACATTAAAAGCTTGCAGCTGATCTAATGACAAATGTACAGCTTTTAACAATGCTACATATAGTCATAAAGCAGCAGTTTATGTTCATTAGGATATCTTTAATATTTAATATTGTGTCTGACTGAATTTGTGTAAAAGTGTAGAAAAGTGTAATTTTAAAGGTAATTACTTTTGGGATTTTTGGACAAAAAAATGTCAGAACACGATTTAGCTTTAAAATGTAATTTATGATTTAAAGGTAACAGATGTATACATTTTAATAATGTGTTCTATGTGTTTTGAAGATCACTTGTTTTCACTGCAGGTTTAAACAACGTTTAGGCCAGAAACACCACAAATGCAGAAACAGGTGGTTTTCACCATCCATTCACACACATATATACACACATATTCATACAGTGCATCTATGTGCAGCACTTTTCTCTATGAGAAGGGGCAAAAGTATCTTGTAACACTTTGGCTTTCGGAAAACGAAGGCTGGGATCAAACCACCAACCTTCTGGTTAGAGGATGACCAATATAACCCCCAGCCGCCCTGCAATTGTTGTGTGGATGTCACAATTTTGAGCAACAAGCTTTTCCATTTCATCTTTTCTCTGTATTTGACTTGTTCCAACTTCACAGATTATACACTAGAGGGCAGTCTTGCTAAAGTTTTGAAGTGACCACAGTCTCAAACTCATAGATGAGTGATTTTTGAAGCTGTGTCTTTTTCTGTTTTCTGTTTTTTTTTATTATGAGAAGATAAAACCGACAGTGGTCGCTCTGAAGCCGTCTCTATAAAACTCCCTGTCTCATCACCACTGTGATCAGTGTAGACATTTTATTCCTAAACTTGGGATTGAAGACGATGCATACCCATGCATTTGGGACACCCATCAGGGGAGATACTCTTCCTCAGCCAAATTTTGATTTGTGAATATGGGCTATACAAATACAATTTGCATATTTGATTTGATTTGAAAATAGGGACTGAACAGCACAGGGTTTAGGCAAAAAAAAAATCCTTCAAGTTTACTGAGTATTTTATATTCAGTGCAATGATCAACTTCCAAGTCAACTAATGCAAGTGTATTTCACTGAAAGAATAGAACAGTGTAGAGACTCATACCTGTATTGAAATCATACTTTAAAACATTTATATTCACCTTTTTGTGTTGTGTTCTCCTTGTTGTAACCTTGTATACTATAACCTTTCTCAAATCCTTTATTCATCATGGTGTATGAATAACACATCAATTGTCATAAGTTATTTCACATGTTATCACTCGGAATGTTAAGCTTGTCAAGTGTCACTTCCCCACAGACAAATCCTAACCCTGACCCCGGCCAAATTGCTATTAAATGACAAAAGCATAAACATGATGGGAGAAGTCCCTGAATGCGGCTTGTTATTTAAACCTAACCCCATGACAACATGTAGCTTTGCATCAGATACTTAGTTCAAACCAGGATCAGAGCAGGTGGACATTTCAATCTTAGTTGTATAAGAACTTGATCATGAGAGCAGACAGAGGAGTCATGGAGAAGAAATTAGGGCAAAACTAACAAAAAAATAAAACCCCTAATATGTTTTTTAAATATTAATTTGAGGAAATTGTTACTTAGTTTCTAAAATGAAACAGTTTATAATTACTTTGCAGTTGCCTCTAGCGACATTAACATGAGCTGTTAAGAAAGTAATTCCATTCATTTGCATTTTGGCTTTAGAAGAGAGGAGAGAGGGAATGACACAAATATGAGAAGAGTTAAAACGAACAATGTTCATTCACTAACGCAGCTGTTGCCTCAGTAAGTTCTGTGCAATGAAATTACAGGATATTTACAACACTGTGAGTTACTTGAAACACACTTATTACTATACAAAAAAGGGGTGGTGTCGAATAAACAATGTCAACACACATGTTGCTCTTTTACACAATTAATCCAAAACACTTTCATGAAGCAGTTTTTTATGAAACTTAGTTTATGCTGTAAATCATAGATCATATGACTTCCTACATATATTGGAAGTATTTAGTTTTTCTTTTTTTTTTAAAGCTGTAAGTTATACATAGATTTGAAGATACATTGCTATTGAGGGTTCAGGGGAGTTCAGGTCATTCTTGCCCTGGCAGTCAATAATCTGCGTTACTGAACTATAATCAACACCTGTCACACATCTGCACGCAGATTATCAGTTCTAATACATTAGGCCAGATTGAAAAAACTGTATATACCTACACATGTAGGGTGATATATGGTTGGAGTTTAAATATGAAGGATGCACTGCATGGTGGGTTCCGCTGGTTGATTATAATAACACATATTTTTGTGGGTCTGCTGGTGTGCATTGTGTCTCTTAACCAGCTAACTGGGTGCAGGTATTAACACACCCTGTCATGTGCATTACTACAGCTCGTTACTATTTTGAGTTTAATATATAATATATAAAGTATAATAATATAACAATCAATAAGTAACTCACTCAAGGTTTCAGCATACTATTGATCATTATCCTTTGGGGAAGCTTTACCTCCTCTAGTCTCTTATTATTAGCTCTGTATATGTATATTACTGTTAATAATGAACATCTTCCAAAGCAACTTTATTTATGTCTCATGTCCTTTGTTTACTATTTTAATGTTTGTCATCTTCCAATGAAGTCTGACCAAGAGACTGTGTGTGTGACAGAGTTGTCTTTGTTACATATATATATATATACTGACTCTTAATTATCTTAAGAAAAGATCTAAAGGGATCTGTGCTTTATTTAACTGGACATACTTGACGCATCTGATGACATCTGATGATTCAAAACCTACAAAACTTCTTGTTAACATTTGTTTGGATGTAGGAGAGAGGTCAAGTGTGTGTCTTAAATATTCAGTCTGACACATTACATTAAATTAATAAGTAAAAAAAATACAATTGTTATAGTTGGAGGAGACAGCGCAGATCTAACCCCTTTTTGTAGCAGTAAAATACAGCTTCATTATTGTTCTAATATAAAAACCCTAAGCAGACTGTTTATGGAAAATGTAAATATATTTTCACTTAAGTAGTTTGTACATATTTTAGGAGGGAGAGTGGGTGAATAGCTATAATAGACAAGTGCTTCCCTTCCAACAATATGGCTGATTGGCCATATATACCTATCTCTATCTTCATTTAGAGCCCGAAAACAATTAATTCAAAAAAAGCTTGTGATGTGAAGCAGAAGCAAACTGGGCTCTGGTGGTGGAGGGGGTGTCCACAGTTTCAGTTGCAGGGTAGAGGTGCATTAGGGCAGAATAAGAGAGCACTTAACAATGCTGAGGGGGGCCCCTCTGAGTGAGGGCGCAAAACTGTCTTGGAATAAGAGCACAAAAGCAGAAGAAGTGGCCTTTCAGTACTGTTCCCACCCTACATAGTGCTTTTTCTGTGAGACGGATGGCATAAAATGATCTTTATCCATATAGTCATGGGCATTTAGACTTGAGGCCGTTAGCAGCACACGCCTCAGGCCTCTGGCTTTTCAAATGAACACACATAACCCAGGCCCTGCTCTAGGTGAGTGAGTTGCTGGCCGAGGCTCCTCGGCCAAGCCACTCCAGTCTGGCCCATAACAGACAGCTCTGCTCATCCCCTTGTGAGAGTCTGCTGCCTGTATCGACTCCCCTCCAACACATAATTCCATTAATCAGTCCAATTTCCCTGTGGGCAGTGGTTTATTTCCGTCTGATGAAATCTTTAGGCGCTGTGTATTAGGGAACAATCCGCACAAATAGCTGATAGTGTTAACCAGTCACAAGCCGAGCCAAGGCATCGCTCAGCATTAATTTGAAAGGGAGTGAGGTGATAATGCGATGTGTCATCCTTTTGTGGGCGTGCATTAATGGCGCCAGCTAAGATTGCAATTGATGGCAAATCAACTTCTTCCAGCGGGGAGGGAAAGGAGGAGGGAGGGGTGCCTGGGATGGAGTAGAGCGAAAGGACATTGACTGGCAAACTGCAGAGCCACAGCGGCCTTTAATCCATTACTCCTCATGATGGGGAAGGTTTAATGCATCTCAGCCGTAGATGGCATGTGCATTTCAGTCCCTCTCTTTTTTTCTCCTCTCTCCCTCCCCCCTCCCTACCTCCCTCCCTCTCTCTCTCTCTGGCTGAGCTGTGGGGCTTGATGTGTGGTATCCATGTTAAATGCTCTAATTCATTCATGTTCTGTTCATTAGTGGAAAAGTTTCACAATGTCAAAATCACAGGTCCGAAGTAGCCTGTAAGGATGAAATGTATTGGAAAACATTTCTATCTTCAATCTCCAAATCATTTCTGACAGTTCAGATGTAAACAGCTGATTCAAGAACAATGGAATAAGTATCTTTAAAAGAGATACAAAAATATCCCCCAAATTTATATTATACATTTATATTTTACTTAAAGATTGTGACTCAAGAGTACCACCCAGACTCGTCAGAGGAAGTGAACGGTCCACAGAGCCAATCCAGTGTTCATCACTTGCTTGAGTTTTTACTGTGTAAACGATGGCCCACTAGTGATCTATGAAAAGAGATTTCTTGTGTCTTGCAGAAAATACCTGAGGCCAGGATCTGCCCGTGTCCTGGTCGCACTATGCATGTGGTGGCTGTGTTTTGTTGTGGGCACCACATCATTTTAAGTGATTCAAACCTCTCCAGCGGCTCCTTATCTGCTGGCCACCCAAACACCCTCAGTGGTGTTTTTATCGTAACAGCTAGAGCAGCTGCCATCTGTCTGCTCACTGTGGACACTCACACACCAATACACACACACACACACACACACACACACACACACACACACACACACACACACACGCACACACACGCACACACACACACACACACACACAAACACACACACAGTAAGACGCACAAAATATTGTCCCTGTCTTGAGTGAATGTCATAGTTCCCTACTGGACCGTACAGATATAACTATAACATCTTGTTTTCGCAATGAAAACTGGTCTGATTTACTGCTCATGCCATTGATTTACTTGTCAACTGTTTCATTTAATTTTAGAAACTAAGCAAGATTTAGGTAGGTTATTTATTGTTAATTTTGCCCTAACTTCATCTCCATGAATCCTCTTTCTGCTCTCATTTACCTGATTATATCCATTTCACCTACTTTATACTTTGACTTAATATTCCCCCTTTACTTGACTGCACATATTTGCCAGCTACATTCACCAGTTACTTTGCAAATAAATATGTTCTATACAAAACACACCACCAGCTTTTAAAATATAAAGTATAAATAAAAAGACCTGGCTGCATAGTAGTTTCACATCCATTAGCTGTGACATTAGAAAGCTGCTCAAATGTTAAGGCAGGTTTTCTATGATGGGTTATGTTAGTGTGGTATTGTTACTCTTTCAGGATAAAGCTGCTGAGGCTTGGTACTTTATTGTAATGTAATCCCATGCTGCAAAAATAGTCAGACAAATACACCACTACCTCTTGTATGCTTGAGGCTATAATCATGTGGGCATGTGGCTGAAGGCTGCAGACAGGGAGTGTGGGTGACATGAAGAAAACATAAAAAAGACCCGCAGGTTTCTTTAAAGAAACCAGTGTAAGCAAATTCTGTCACCAGTGACACCCCAAAAATTATATTTATAACAGTTGTTGAAATGGTTAAAAATATTTTTTTTTTATTTAAAAGGTACTTCAGCATGGTTTAAATGAACAGTTTTTTCCATTTTGTGAGTCTTTATGCCTTAAGTCCTTTACATTTATCTGAAAGCTGTTTTTTTATAAAGTATGAGATATACTTATATATTCAGCCTATTACAACAGGCCGAAATATTCTGTATTTCTTTCGTTATACTTTAAAAAATTGTGTGTGTGTGTACTTTACTCTATTTTAAAGGTTTCTCAATTCACATCTTATCAGAGAAATACACAGAACTGTACTACTAATGTATCAGTAACTTACCACATATGGAGCATTCTGTACTTTTACTGTAACTTGTACTCACTGTGAATACAGAAGTTGGACGTAGTATGCTGCATCTCATTGTTATTGTCGTGAACAGATAAAAAGTCTTCCCATAAGAGGCCTATGTGTTATAATTAATTTAATATTGAAACGTATTTATTCAATTCAATTTCAATTTCATTGTATTTCTATACCACCAAATCACAACATACATTATATTAATGCACTTTACATAGTGAGGTGGACACCTAACAACAGAATGACTGATGCAGCAGCTCGACACAAACTGACAACAAAAGCCAACAAAATCAATTCACTGGGTACATCTAGAAATAGAATTATTAATTAATGAAGTTATGTGGAGCTGACTTAGTATCAGAGTCTACTGAGCACGGAGGTCCATACTTCTCAGCTCTCCTGGTCGAAGATAATACACATAGCTGATGGCATCTGGATGAAATGCAGTATCTATGATACATCTCTTCTTTGTGATGAGAATGGGGCAGGTCCAATCACAGAGAAAAGAGACAACAATCTCTCAGAGCCACCAACAATTGGACCTTAATATCTGCATTAATGCATACACAGCTTCTTATCACAAAGACCCACACTTCATCCAGCTACCTCCAGCCTGTCCAATGTACACGCTCACACTTCGTTTCCCTACGAGAGGCGTCCTTATAATAGCCAATTGTTTCTCCATCACAACAAACGCAAAAACCGCAGCCAATAAAGGAATCTATGAGTAACCCTATGCACATCTCATCACACACCCGCACTGAGTGTTCCCACAGCATACAATTACTGATGGGCAGGCTTCAGAGATGAAGAATGAAAGTAATATGCACAGGTCCTGGCCTTAATTTGTACATACATTCTTCTGCATTTACACAAAAAAGCAGGTGGGGGGCACTCCCTGGGCTTTGCTCACATTCCCACTATTCGGCAGCTCTACACTAAGAAAGGCAACAGCTGTTCATTTGATGCCGCCTGCACCTTTGTTGACCCCATTTCCGTCTGTGCGGTGGCTGAGACAGTGGAGAAATTAGTTGTATTACCCGCTCCCTACCGCGGCGGGTCTAGCTGTGATTCTGCCCAGATTCTGTCCATTACAGCGGCCCCTCTGTCTGATTAGCCCCAACACACTCACTAACATGCCAAATCACTGCTTCGCCCGGCCGCCATGAGCCTCCACTCGCTGATAGGCACACGAAGAAAACGGCAACTCCAAGCCAAATAGGTGGCAGTGTGGATAACAAATGTGGTTACTTATATGCAGACAGCAAAATGAAGTTGTTATGCTCCAAGATACAACAAAAACAGACATGTTCGGGTTCTAAATTTCAGTCTATTCATGAAGATAATTTGAAAGTAAAACAGCATATTTGCGTCTCAGGGATATGTCTACTTTTCATGTATATTTATTTTTAAATCAACAATTAAAAATTTGCAATATATAAAAAAAATCGTGATTCTTTGAATCAGTATAATTAAGCATTTGCAAAAACTTCTAAACCAATTTTCTTGCAATCAACAAGACACACATTCATACAGCACATCTATGTGCAGCTATTTATATGAGAACTACACAGCCATCAGAGGAAATCTTTGGGTTTGTTATCTTGCCACGGGATACTTCGGCTTGGGATCGAACCGCTGTACCAATGTACCGCTGAACAGGACTGCTTCCACAAAAATATGTGCCCCTAAAGGTCATGTCAGTCAAACTGCAAGTGGCAACAGTTTCCAATACAATTTAGTAACATGGCTGGAGCCTCTTGTTTACAAAATAATCACAGATTGTGTTTTTTTGACTACATCACTTATGATACCAACAGCATCCTTAACACAAACATAATATTGTAGTGAATTTGAATCCCTAAATGGAGAATTTAATAATCCAGTATGTTCAAACATTTCGTCTATCATTCTGTGTTTTGCAGTTTGCTGAGTACATCGGTTGAATCATTGCTGCCTCCACCTGATACAGTTCTCATGAAGGTTCCATGCATATTATCCTATATATATGTAGAGTAATATATATGCTGTTCAATAAGATCTAACTCAGGCAATTTACAGATTGTTTCCTTTTAGTTATTTTCAAAGATGGCATGTTGTTATAAAATATTAAAGTACAACTTTTGTAGCTGTTGTGACCAGAGTGAAACAGCACTATGAAAGTTCCAGAGACTGAACAATGCTTAAAGGTTCACTGTGTAGAATTTTGTGAGATCTATTTGTGAAGTTTCATATTGAAGCTCAATACCCTTCACCTTACCTGAAATGAAAGCATGAAAACTAATGCAGATTCTGTAAATTACATGTAGGACGGCAGTGTATAATTGGCTTTTCACCTCTGTCTACACCCCACCCCCCCCCCCCCGTCCCATAACCCTTTTTATTGGCTTTACGCACAAGAGACATTTTAAATGAAATACCCTTTTTTAATATTCACTCCCAACACAACAGTAGCCTAAGTCATATCGATTGTGGCTGAATTAGAAGTACCTGAGGCAGGGCGTCTTTAATCCGCAGGGTCTTTTAAGAGTCACCTGGTCTGACAAATGGGCCCTTTTAAAGGAGTATAATGTGTTCTTAAATTATTTTATTGATGGGAGGGGGACAGCCACTCCAGGTGCCCATACAAACTGACTTAACACGCTGTGAGAGGGTCAATTTGGCCTCCATGTTCCATTTCTTCGTTATCTGCATTTGGAGTCATGCTGGCAGGCTCGACGTGAGCTGAGATGGGCTTTGAGGAGGTTTGGCAAATTTCTGCATTTAAGAGGTTCTTCGATAGCACTCAAAATTTGCTAACAGTTTGTGTTTGCTTTGTGGCAGACTTGTTGGTCACACAGTATTTGATTGTTTTAACCACACAGAATTGGAGAATAGGTGTTTGGGTCTCAATGTTCTGCAACCTCTTTCACTCGCTTTCTCTCTGCATATGCTTTTCAACCTGAGAATGACCTTTATGGCAAGTGGGTTTATCAATAAATTTAGTTTTATTTCAAATTTGGAAAAGATAAGTGACACCTGTGATTTTTAAAGAACTGCTTGACCCCTCAGCTCTCCACAGCACAGAAAATCTAAAGTCTGCTCTCGCCTACAGTAGGTTCACTCATGACACAAAGCTTTTCAACTCTCTCCATATGTATTTCTAACAAATCCACTCAGAGAAAGAGCCTCATGCAGCGGCCAGCCACAATGACATTTTGTCTTTCACCAGCCTGGCAATTTCCCTCTGAAAATGAATGATTAATGCTGAATGGAGGAGAAAAGGTGTGTAACGCTTTTCAAATCAAGCACAGTCTGTAAAAGCTAGAATGCTAATTATATTGCTGTTTGTATGACCTCATCTTAAGTGCATGAAAGCCTTCTCTAAGCGACAGGTGAAATTGCATTTTCAAGTAACATTTTAAAGGGCCATGTGGGCACTCTGTCTAATAAAGCCATTTGTAAATGATTCCTCTTTTTGACTCCATTAGGAAGTGCGGCCAGGAACATTTTTTCATAGGATTCACAGACAATAAGCATGTAATCAGGATTTCCAGAGAATGCAGCAAGCAGTGAAGGGAATAATTAATGAGATTGCCTTATGAACTGCTTAATTACTGACTGTTGGCCTTCTCAATTGTCCCTCCAAGTGCTTCATTTGTTCCCTTGTTGCCATTATGCCTTGACTGACAGAGGTGGCAACCATGGGAGGGAATCAAGACATCTGAGAGTTTATTAATTAACTACACATGGAAACCAGGACCACAACTACTGAGAGCAGTGATAAATGTGAAGAGGTGAGCGCTGCAGTGAATAAGCCTTGTAGCATAAACATGATGCACAGGAGGTCTTTCTTTAATCTGCATGCGTATTACGATATGAGCTTATGTCAAAATGTGTGCTTGTTTTTAAACATAGGAGATATTATTGTGTGATATCCCTGCAAGTATGCATCTGCTAAAGTGCAGTCATTTAGAACTTGTTCAGCCTGCAAAAAACAATTTTTCTCTTTTGGCATAAGCAAATTGTGTCTGGAAATATTTTATAAAATGCTGACTGGTTATGCGCCACATTAAATGTAAATTTAGCAATTTAGATCAAAACCACATTTGGAGGGGGTTCAAAGTGGATCAGATCACTACAGCTCTGTGCTCAAATCTAATTTCAAAGTTTCTTGTGTCACTCACGACACAAGAAAACAGCAATGTCAAATCCTTAGTGACAATAGCTATGTCGTAACTGACGCCTGCGTCATTACTGCAGCAACGCATGTAGAAAGACTGAAGATGTTCGGACACACAAATCCATCTGATCACTATCATATTACAGTGTGGACATTCTGTCCTAAAGATCGGATTTAAGTCAAATTTGATTTGCCTCCAGTCTGAATAAACTCTTTATTTGAATGGTGCTAGTAAGATAATAGTAATTAAAGAAAAGACAAAGAAAATTCACATAAAACAGCAACACAAAGACATGCTGAAGGCAGATTAGGGATTAAAAACAAATGGAATATATTGTCATTATGTAAATAACAATATTGCAAAGCTTTAGACAATAGCAAATTGCAGAGTTATATAATAATATTATTATTATTATTCAGCATTTTTTTGTTTTTTCACGATCACAGAACCGGAAATGGTTATTAATATTATTATTATTATTATTATTATTATTATCAGGGAGGCTTTTTGAGTGTACTTTGTATCGGGGGTCAGAATCACATGAGGACCTCCCTCTCTTGTGCCTAGAACTGGGTTTGTATATCTTGGCTGAAATGTATGTTTAAATCCTAATGGAACTCAAAAACAGCAACCTCCTGCCCACCCACCCACATCCAGCACAGAACACACAGAAACCCGCACATACACAGCCTGTTAGCGGGTGTGTGTGTGTGTCTGCTGACCCGTGATGACCTCTTCTTTCTGAAGACAACAAAGCTGGAAGTGAAAGAGGCGTGACATCACACACATTCAAATCAACTGGGTGAGTGCTCTTATTGGTGTGATACCCACTGGGGCCGTCGCTGACAATGTGTTGCTTGTTCACAGCCTTCATATTAGTTCAGAATAGGCTTAAGTGGCTGCAGTAACTGCCACACTGCTCAATAGATTAACTCATTGTTTTTACACTGTGGCCATTCCAAGTGTATAATTAGTTCAATACCTATAATGTTATCTGAAAAAATTGGCTGATTGATTTCCAGTCTATGTGAACGTGATCGTCCACATCTCCAAAATTGAATTACAGGACATCAGTCAGTATTTACAGTCTTATATTAATGTAGAGATGGGACAGTCCATTTAAATCAATCTGCAACAATAAAGTAGGCTGAGAATTGGTGTTGTCATTGCTTAAATTCAAATAAATTTGATTTGGATTGCTCCAAATCACAACATACATTATCTCAAGGCTCTTTACAAAATAGGGCAAGACCTTACAATATGCATTATTTTAACATATACTGGTCAATTTTGAGATTTCTGGCTGTTTTGCTTCCAGAGCATCTTTTCATTGTGTCTTTTGTTTGTAGATTTAAATTACAATAAATATATATAAAAATAAGTATTTTTCTTTCATAGCCGAGCCAGTAAGCTATTTCCAGATGTGTTTTTATATCGTTCACGACTAACATTCTTTTTGATATAGCTGTTGACAATATTTTCTGATATATGGAGGGATTAAGTTTTCCCAAATGTCTTTCTGTAAAAAACTAAATAAAACAGACCCTGGCTTTTGTCCATATTATAATTATACATATTTAATTAGACAAGGAATTCTGTAACCTATTATACCAAAAACAGCGTGTTAATCTAAGGAATCAAACGGTGAAGGTTTGTGGGGATATTTAAAACCATACAATGATAAATTATGGATTGATTGATAAACTGTATGTTTGTTAAAGTAGTGAGAAAACGATTAAAACTCAACTCAGTATAATTAAATGTTACTTCATCAGTAATTTCCCCAAAATATGTTAATTCCTTTTCTACCAAAAAACTGCCTCCTACTATGTAAATGTTATTTTACACTTGCTCAGAGCAGCAATGTAGTTGTGTCTTCTATAAATCTGCTGTAAGTGAAATATAAATCCAAGAAAGCCACAAAGAGAGAAATGTTCCGTAAATGAAAGCCAAAGTCTGGGCTCAGCTCTGTTCCTCTAGCTTCAGTGAAGCTCTCTTTGATTTAAAACAATTTCTGAAGAGAAAAATATATATATAAATGATCTGTATTTATATTGCACTTTTCTAGTCTTGATGACCACTGAAAGCGCTTTACAGTACAGTTTTATTGCCATTGAACCATTCACACATAGAGTGAAGATGGGGACGACTGGGATTCTGGTTGGAGGATGACCACGCGGCCCCCTTAGCCATGGCCATATTCACACCCTTAAAACTCCCAGACTCTCTTTAAGAAAGCCACTAATTTACACTTGGATCTTGTAATTTGTGCAGTCGTCTCTGTCCCGCTGCTATTACAGACAGGCCTGAACCCACCCCAAGCTCTTAAGATGTCTCCGGCTTGGACTGAGGAGCTTCTTCATTACAGAGGTGGTTATGTGATAATGAAAATAAACCCCATGCATTGACAGTAGCATCATAAAACATACATTCTAAGCAAACATTAATATTAGATCATTTTAACTACCAATCTTATGTGAAGCGCGCAGTCTGAAAAGCTCTGCCTCACAGTATCTTTAAGTTATGGTCCTTACAAATGTCAGTAGGATTTGAATGCAGTTTTATTAGTTCCAGTTTTACTTTGGCTCCTTATTACAGGGTCAACTGCTTGCAGAGGGAAAAAAAGAATTAAACTTAAAACTAACATTAAGCCTCAGTGTTAATCTGAGGGTTTAATTTTGTAATTTTGTGTTTGAGAATATCTTCACATTATCTGCATTCTGATGAGGGGTTCAAGATAGTATAACCCAAATTGCCTCTGACAGCTGTGCTGACAGTGTTTGTGTGATAGAAAAAGTGTTGCTTATGGATGTGCTGTATGAATGTGAACGTGAATCGTAGAGAGCAGCTTGTACTGTAAAGCACTTTGAGTGGTCAATAAGACTGGAAAACTGCAATATAAATACTTTTGTCTTTTGTCTTTTTACAGTACAGGCCAGTATTCCCTGCACTATAACATCCAGATAATTTTTTTTATAAATACGTTTTTCTTCCGCACCCACAACAAATACATTTAGGATAGCTTAGTACAACTCTACATTAGCACTGTTTAGTCTTCAGTGTTAAAGTCAGAGAAAAATGGTTGTTTCTAAATCTGGAGAGTATTTTATACACAGTTTATAGAAGTTACTAACCTCATGTTTGGGGATCTGCTCTTCTATTGGCTCACAGAAATTAGAGCTCCAGTCATGAGGTTCACAACTCTACAACCTCCACCTGCTGCTGCGAAGCAAGCGATGCAACTGTTGTATGGAGCCACATCAAATGACTGTGGTGACATTGTTAACAATTTCCTGATTCTTTAATATTAAAAACTTGGGGTTTGTATCTGACTTACTTTTTACTATTTCTGTATGAATAATAAACAAAACTTGCTTTAGGTTGTTTGATTTGATTAACATTTTTCTCAAATATTATCATATCCATAATCATACAGTGAAAAAATAAATATTTGCTGACACAGTGTTTTGTTTCAAATCAAAGTTATCAATTGTGTAAAATTACTTAATATGACAATAATTGTAACTTTAACAGTTAAAATTGTTAAAGTTAAAATAGTTTAAAGTTAAAATATTTCTGACTGTCTTTTAACAAGACAGTCAGAAATATCAGAATCAGAATATATAGTTTGAGATCATTATCAGTATATGTGACCATTCTTATTGATCAGGTTATCTCTGCACACAATTCTGTTGCCGCACACTAAAACATTTCTTACATTTCTGAAAGTATTCTTCAGAGTAGCACCCTCCAGACTAAGACAAAAAAATGCTCACAGTCACTCGGCTGGCAAAAAAAATGTTGCATGATCAGCTCATACACTTCAACCATTTCTACAGAATAATTTGTTTGACTTGATGATTTAGAAAAAGGCAGATAAAGCTGACTAGTATTAATTTTGAATTAAATGTATGACATATAAATTGATAGGGAGAAAAGAAATTAGAATTTAGTCTGATTATCTCACATGAACTTAAATTATTTTTATTTGTCATAAAAACACCTGCTTGGAGTCAGACAGGCACAGAGAACAAAATGTGTTTTCAGATGTAACCATGTAAGCGTGAACATTGCCTTAGTTCTACTCTCCTAATTTCAGAGCCAGGCTGCTCAGAGACAGGAAGCTTTGGACTCAGGGGGTGGTGTGTTGCCTGAATTGGAGCGCTCGCTCTCGGAGCCGGAGTCCCTTGCCGCTGCGTGGATCCCTGCTGGAGCAGCCGAGCAGGCCTAAGCCCCTCTTTTCTCACTGCCTTCCCTGTGGATTAAATGGCTTTCGTTCGCCTCTTTTTCCTCCGCTTGCTGCCAACAGGAGTTGCTTTTCACGTCTTCTTCCCATGGCCACAGCAGATGAAGCTGCAGTTTTTCTTCTTGCTCATTTAGAAGTAGCAAATGACCAGCAAGAACTCAATTTGCAACATGTCCCTCCTAGCCGGGGGTCCAAGCCACCGCTTGTTCAGCCTGCATCAGAGATCAAGCCGGCCTAAGTGAAGTGACAGCAAGCGCGAGAAAAGGGTAAACGAAGTGTTGGGGGGAGGTAGGCGGCATCTGCCCCCATACAGATTTGCTTAATTGGGTTTGACTCCCACAATTACAGGGTAATAATGGTCTTTTCAACCAGGCTGCGTTGAAGTGAAAGGCAGTTGCTCCGCGCACCCGCATGTTATTGGATGGTTTATAGGAGAGAATGAGCGACAGAGAGAGAGCGGGGAGAGAGAGCTGGGAGAATTGGCAATGGACTTTGGTTAAGCAGTGGTTATCGAGTCTTTGATAGGACTCCAGGCGGCCAGGGCAGCAACAATGACAGAATTAATGGGCAAGGCACGATGAGAATGTCAGCTCAGCAGGGGGGTCATGTGGCCTTTGAGCTGCCTTCTGACGCCTCTGTGATCGTGCTCTCCACAACACTGGGAAAGGCTTGACCTGTTTGTTGGTGGATCTAGTCTTGAATGCATTTTTTTAATAAGCTATTGTGTTTGTCATAGCACAATAACCTGGAGTTGTCTGTGAATGAGTGACAAATACAGAGGTCATGATCAACTGGACATTATTATAATAAGAAATAAAATGACGATAGTGACACCACAGTTTTAGTGTTAGGGATTATCAAAATCTAAAACTGTCCTACTGTACTATTCTTTCATGGGTTCCGTTTTTTTTTGTCTTCCCATCCGCAATTTTGCTGAAACATATCCAGTTGTAATCATATGTTCTTGAAAATAAGAGTGGTGAAATCAAATGAATTTGGAATAATAAAAAAGGAGGTCGTATGAGGAATTAAGTCCTACCTGTGCATGGTGGAACAGAAATAGGCTTTTCATCAAATTAAATGCTCTGATGAATAATAAACAACTGTTAGACTTCAGTGAAACTCAAGCAGAAGTGAACAAACACCATAAAAGGTCTAGGAACCACATTTCAGTTATGGTTTGGGGATTGACAGGAGGGAATCAAACCATGGCCTTTGTGTGTATGTGATATGCACCTTGACTTTGAGCCCCATAATACAGCCCATGTGCTCATGATTCACTCTGAAAACAGCAATAATCGCTATAATGACACTAATGGAAATTGGTGTCCAAGGTTTCAGCTCAGAAGGTAATAATTTGAAGCTAATGATAGGTGAACATTGGATAATACCAATAATTGAATCTTCAATCTGAAGCCTCAACAGGTGTATGATGTGGCATACATCAACAGCCCTATTTGTAGCAGAGAACTGCCTCAGTTACTGGTTTGCTCCCAGTTATTTCAAATGATTATATCATGTTATACATTCACTTATGGATAGTGGTGGTGGATTTTGATCGAGGTGGTAGCTGTTGGTAGATCCTGATGGTGGATCTTGATGGGGGCTGTGGGTTATGGTGGCTTCTGATTGTGGTGGTGGATCCTGATCGTGGACTATGATTATAACAAGACTGCTTGATATACAATTTGCCTATTCACATACTCTACCATTACTGACAATAACTGCTCATTTAATTTGCTTTCCATTAAACTGTTTCTTCTAATCAATGTTGTAAATACAATTATTTTGTTGAGAGATCCCTCCCATGTGGCTCTCTCTGAGGTTTCAACGTTTTGTTTCCCCTGATAGTGATAATGGTTTATAATGTAGTTTTTCTTTACCCTTGTCGTTGCCATACCTTTTTAAACCCTATGAGACAAATTTTGATTTGTGAATATGGGTTCTAAAAATAAAATTTGAATGATTGATATCCGCGGACTGTGACCTTGATACTTTTTCTCCTCCTTTATCTATTTTTTAGATTTTTACATTCAGTTTAAGAAGCAAACAAAGCTTAATCTGACCCTCTGCGTGGGTTATATTCGGACCTATGTTTTTGCTGAGAGAATATTGCTTCAGGAAATTTAGAAAAGGTACTCTGTCAGTAAAGCATCAGTGTGTAGAAAACATCACACACACACACACATACACATACACACTTACAAAAAGTTTTCAGTGTGGGCCAACTTGAATGGACTTTAAAGAACCCTGCTGTCAGTCATGATTAGCCCTAACGATGGGCCCATTTTGACACTTCAGAATCAAGTCTTGGCAAATAGCCCTGGGAAGAGGAGCCACATGCTACGAAATGGCTTTTCCCTGATATAATTTGTGGCTGCAAATTACAAAACAGAGGCAGAAATAATGTGTAAAGTCAAGTTTGGTGAGGGAGAAAATGGAAAAATTTAGGGCTGTGTGCCACTCTAATGGATATCCTTGTGGCTGGGAGAAAATGGGACTCAATAATGTGTCCTTAATGTCTGCCAGCGCTGTTTCAGGGAACATATCAGAAGAAATGTCCCCTGCCATTTCTGCAAGCAATCACTTAATGGGATGGGCAAATCTCAACAAAATTGATGTACTGATCTATTTCTGGGCTTGACAGATGGAATGAATCTGTGGCTCCTAGAAGACAAAAAGGAAAAGGAAGAAGGTGAAGAATACCAGAGATAAAAAAAAAGAAGCCTTTCACGATTCACTAAGCTACACGGCATGCCTGCAATGTTTGTGTGTGGCTTAAGTGCAGACACTGACAGGAATTTCAATTATTTAATTAGAGAGGGAAAATGAAAAGACTTAAGTGTTGTGATTTCTGCAGTCTTTCATAGATCAATCTAATGTGCGCTCACATTGGAAATCAACCAAGATGGAAGAGGGGCAAGTGAAGTAGCGTCTTCCTAAATCATGCAATTAAAATGGCAAATTAGTTTCTTGATATATTCATTTAAGTGGTTAAGTGGAAAGGTTTTTCTCCCCGTCCACGCGGCTGTCTCCTGGGTGGCTGCAGAGAGGCAGAGCCATCCACATGCTCTTATGATTAGAGCTGCCGTTCATTTGCTGAGAGAACACTGAAAGCACTTTTGCACAAATTAACCATTTGGAGGCTTGAAAATTCAATTCCGAAGAGTTGATTCAAGCATTTAGGCAAAGCGTGGCTGGAACGTAAAGATTTAGAAGCATTTTGCCCACTAATGTCGATAACTCTCAGAGACCATTATAGTTTTTTTTGACCGTGTGTCTTGTGAACAGCACAGCTGGAAAATACCAGTGTTTCTCATTTTTGACTGATTTCTGTCACCTTCACATCTCTGCTCTTACTGTATTTATACAAAAGGTTGTTTTCCTGTTGAACAGCAATGTAGCTGTTATAATTTGGACTTTTTGTCCATAGTGATAGGTCATCTGGTGCTCAGTCAATTGTTCCATTTGCACAACGATGGATCGAAGCTCCTCATTGATAGGATCTGTATATGGATAGAAATGGACTGTGGCATGTAATAATAATGATCAAATCTAGACAGAGAAACAGAAACAGAAACAAAACCAACAGAACTCGGGGAAAAATAGTTCGGAAGAATGATGATGTGCAATAAATTAAACATGCATCTGATGAAGAGCTCTCAGTGCCGGGTTATACTATGTGTGAAAACAGGGATTTAAAATAATACTTTATGATATAACTTGTCATCAAATCCTTACAATGGTGTATTTATAGTGGCCTATGTTTTGCTTTTGATTAAAAAAATATTATCAATAGTTGACCCATGTCCGTGGTGACGGCTTTACACTGAAGGACCTGGCAATGACATAACTGTCTTGTTAATGTCTTACTGATAGAGCGCAGGACGTGTTGAGGTGGAGCTAATTTGACTGTGAACACATGTGGTCCATCCCAACAGGCATTTTAACCTCTTTCTCCCGATTAGACCTTTCCTAAGGATTGTAGCACGGACATTTTTATTATGGATATTCAAGTCACAGCTTTATCAAGTTATGTCAAAATCCTCGCACCATTCCAGCCACAACAGCTATAATGAGTCATAATGAGTCAAAATACAAGGTGCAAAGGGCCTTTTTTCTATCAACACATCATAATTCAATCTTGATTTTTGTAAGAAGATCATACTTTTCTTTTGTTTAGTCAATGCAACCAGCTATTAAATTATTAAGGTGGAGTAAAAAGTACAATATTACCTGAAATGCAGGTATAAGAGTAAATTACCATAAATTGGAAAAATGAAGTACCTCGACATTTTATTTGATGAGATGCATTCACTTACTTTCCTCCACGTTAGTAACTTTACAAAGAATCAGGGAACATGCAGGGTAACACACTGTCCCCTTTTAAAAAACAAAAGGATAATTTTACATAACCAACACAACATCTTTTAAGTAGCCAATAAAGCCTGTAATCCTGTAACTATAAAATTTAATGAACAGTTACTCAGTGAGACAGAGCTCTAAAACATAGTCATGGGAGTGTCAATCAATCAAATTTTATTTGTATAGCCCGTATTCACAAATTACAATTCATCTCATAGGGCTTTAACAGGGTGTGACATCCTCTGTCCTTAACCCTCAGCAAGAGTAAGGAAAAACTACTAAAAACCCTTTTAACAGGGTAAAAATACGTAGAAACCTCAGAGAGAGTCACATGTGAGGGATCCCTCTCCCAGGATGGACAGAAGTGCAATAGATGCCACGTGCAGGAAAACATCATCAAGATTAAAGTCTTCAAGATTAAAGATTAAAGTCTCTAGCAGCATTTGATGAGGGTAGACATCCCGAAGGACAACCCAAACATGACATGCCAAGCAGTCCCGCTGCAATCACAGTCCATGGTCAGCAACCATCCAGACCACGATCCACCATCCAGACCAGACGCCACTCCAGTCCTCAGTCACCGTCCACCGCCGCCCACCAGGACCCATCACGTGCCACCACCGCGGTCCTGGTCCACCGCCCGTGCCCAATGCCAACGCGACACAGGGTCCGCCACCTGCACCACGATCAGCCCACATAACTCAGAATCCGCCACGCTGTCTGGATTATTTCGGACAGACAGCAGGTGCACAACAAGCAGGAGGATTTCAGACGTGCCTAAGCTGTGTGACTTCGCCACAACAATGCAGATACGACAGACGCGCACTCTTTGTAATTACTCTTGACGCATTACCTTCCCGAGTGCTGCATGATCTCCTTACTCACAAATGATACCACATAAATGTAGACTTTCCATAACAAAATTAATCTCTCAAAAGCTGGATGGATACAAGGAAACGTGGATTTGCTCTTCTGTCACAGAGGCATATTGTCCACTTTGATGGTGCAACGGAGGATATCAAATGCTCTCCTGGCTGCCACACTCCAGATGGAAGAAAATAGGCTGTAGTCTATAAAAATGAAGTTAGATGTAAGTACAGCACTCAAATCTCGGGGAGAAAAATGCTTTTTCTGGGGCATTTTGTTGTCAATTGGTCTGAGCAACTTGCTGTAATGCAGTTAATGGAGCTACTCTTTTCCTTTCATCTTCAGGGTTTGTGTCTGTGTGTGTCAAAGCAAAGAAAGGCCTGGCTGGATATGGCAAAGAGCCACAACAGGGGAAATACAGGAAGATGATGGTGAGAATGAAGGAAACATCAAGTCAGAGCGCGGTGAAGGGATCTGCTCTGGTGTGAACTGCTCCTTCAAACACCTGCCACCTCCATTTACCTTCATTGCTACCAATTTTGAAAGTGGAATTTCCCTATATTTCCAGTATTTCAACAAGTAAATGTTGAAATATAGTACAGCACTATAACAAATGAAAGATGGTGAATGGTCTTGATTTCCACAACATCACTGAAAAACGACCAGTGCTTAAATCCAGGAGCTCCCAAACTTTTCCATGCTAAGGACCCCCATAAAGCACAAGCCTCTGGCAGGGACCCCCCAGTTGCAAACTTTTTTTTAAATAACGTGTGCAATATGATGGCAAATATCAAAAATACTAATAATCTGTCTTCTTTCTGTTACAAACATTACTTGTCATTTCTGTACAGTAATATTATCCGTAAACATATATATATATATATATATATATGCATATATGCATATATGTATATATTACATTCAGTGTCTCTCTTCTGTTATAAACAGTGCTTGTCATTTAAGTATGTTTGTCTCTGTGTGTATACCTGGACCTTTACTAGTGTATACCTGGTCCCTCATACCTCTGAGTTTTAGATGCCAAGTTGGTATTCTGTGGTTGTGGCAGTTTTGTAGCTGAGTCATTTTCAGTCGGATTGTCGGATTTTTTCTTTTAAAAAATGTGGCAATTTTTGCCTTTAGCAGGAGGTAGCTAGCTACTTTTCATCCACACAGCAACTTTCTTATGCAGTAGCTGCTCGATTCTGATTGACTTGAGCAGTGTGTGTTTTTTTAAATAAAAGACTGGCATTAGAAGAAAAAAAAGATTGGTGTCCAAAGACACATCGATTTCAATATGCAGTGATTAATAACATCTAGAAAAACATATTTAATTTAATAATTACTTATTTTATTCTTATTGTCAAATTGTCCCACCTTTTCCACTTACAGTTTCCGCGACCCCCCTGTCGCTCCCTGGTGACCCCCACTTTGAAAAACAGTAACCTTATCCATTCCTGACAGCAACATGCACCATATTATGTGCATGCTTGACAACAGTTAAAATGTTTCCCTATGTTTCTGTCACCAACACTGTAACTCCTATGTAGAACCAACAGTAAACACAATATGTCTTTCCTTTTTGGTTCATTGATAAATAGCTTCTTCGTAACATAAGCAGCACTAAGATTTGAGGCAACCTGATGGTTGAAAGTCCCAAATCCACTCTTTTTCTAGCTCTATAACCAACTCATAGGAAATATGTCTTTAGCTGCTAAATGCTCAACTTTGCTCACCAGCATGTCTCTATCTGTGTCTGTGTGGTGTTTAATGCGGGCAGGTTTACCTACATTTGGAGCTCAGTATCAGAGCTCAGTAGTGCTTGAGGGGGTTCTGTCATATCACAGTGTAGCTGTACTTTGAGTGATTAAGGTGTGAAATGGAGGACATAGTTGAAAAACTATTGTAGAAACACTGGCTGCTTTACAGTGAATTCAAGCTTTACATAACTAGAATAAAGTTGAAATGAAAAGAAAAACATTGAAATAATTCTGAATGTTAAACTTTTCCCAAGAATCAAGTTAAACGCTGCGAATAAATTCAAGCTTAAAGTCAAACTTTGAAAAATATAGAGATGAACTGGTGACCTTCTTTCTCTTTTTGTACATAATCACAGTGTGGTAACAGAACATGATGAGTAAAGGATTGATAATGAACTTATAATGGTCTTGTAAACAGCTCATACTGGCTATACACCTGTAGCAAAAACTAATAACATGCTCCTTTAAATTACCTGATATCCAACTCCCTCTGTGGTCATACTTGTGCATCCTCTTTGCGTTGTAGAGATCGATTTACATATTAACCATAATAGCTTCCATGTCCTGTGGATGAAAATATTAAATACATACAGTTTATGTGTAATACTGGTTAATATTTACTGCAAATGTTCAAAGTCCAGAAGACATTCACCATAACAAACCAATAATTCATTAAAACTTAAATGTGATGGTTAGATCCCTTATTTTTTTTACTTTTGTGACAAGGTTTGCTTTTAAATGAGACCAATATCAGCAACAGCAGTCCCTGCAACGCCTGCCCTTCCCCCCAGTAAAGCCTGTTCAGCCCTCCACTTTCAATCAAAACCATGCAGTCATCAGTATTACTTTAGCTTGCCAAGCTTTGGTCATTTCTGTTTTTTCAGCAGATTCCCAAACCACAAAACTGGCATGTGCTGATTGGCCCGTGGTCGGCCAGGCCTATTGTCTC
The DNA here is from genome assembly GCF_947347685.1 of Pleuronectes platessa. Lineage (NCBI taxonomy): Eukaryota > Metazoa > Chordata > Actinopteri > Pleuronectiformes > Pleuronectidae > Pleuronectes > Pleuronectes platessa. Next base: position 23,645,490 of record NC_070640.1, read on the forward strand.
AGCACTGTGTTTGTTGTGGCCCCAGTTCCCCCCTGTTCAACCCGTCAAATGCTAGAGCTATTAGCTCGCTGGGAATCTGCCTGTGTTGGCATTATAGGATCTTGTTGTATTTTGTCAGGCAGCCCTGTCTTCACACATCTTCATAAAAGGGGTTGATTAAGGTAAGATAATATAGATTTCTCTTCAATAACTGATGTTGTTCATACAGTTATTTGTCTTTTAATTTGTTGCTATATTTTGTTCTTTTTTTATTTTACATGTAAAGAGATAGCTCCAGCTCTTACAGTTTCATAGGTAAAGCATGTGTGTCTTAAAATGTTCACAATGTCTTTTACTTTCCAGGGAGATAAACACTCTCACTCTGTTGCATATTACGTCTACATGTACAGAACAGCTTATTTATCAATGTGACTACAGTAGGGGTGAATGAAAAGACATTAAAACCAAGTTTCTTCTTGAGGTCTCACCCCCTGGATAGAAAATTAATGGACATAAAGAAATGTGCACAAGGGAATCAGAACTATAGATTAGTCTGTAAGAAATATGCACAGCCCTTTGTTCTTGGTGGGTCAGCTTTCTCATGTATTTTACAGTAGTGTAGGACGTGTGAAGTGAGAGTTGAGGGATTTCAGTTGAAAGATTGAATGATGTGATTGAGAGGAAACCATCACCGACGAGGTCAGTGCCAACCCCAACCAAGGCAAAAAATACTTTTGTTTCATGGGCTTTCATGTGGTGACTTCATAGAAAAACATTTCATCTAACTAGCTGACTGATGTTGACAAAATAAAATTATTAAGATTAATCATACGTCACATAGCATTGACATCTGAGCCTATTGTCATTTGTTTTGTTTTGTCAAATTGATTTAAAAGTGCTTTGGTTTAGATTGAGACAGCTGCTGGAACTTGCCAGAGAGGATGCTCAGGGGGATATGCGGAACTATAGAGCTCTTCAGTTCAGGTTTCAGACATAACAAGATATATCTTTCTATCATCTTTTCCCCCAAAATCCTCCATGACAACTCTCCATGAGAACGAGAGGATGGCTGCAGGATATTGCACCCAGGTGGAACAATGAGCAATAGATGTATCAAGTATCAAAGCATCGCTGGATTTGATAGTGGTTGGACCTTGTGTGTGTGCACGCATTGTGAGTGGGGGGTGTATGTAAAGCCTTCTTCAGGGACTGATGTCCCAGAGAACAAAGTGGAGCATACACAGGCGACCCCGCAGCTCAATCCAGTGGAAATAATATGTTCATTACAAAGCAATTACTGACACTTACACCCTCTCTCCCTGAAGTGTGTGTGTCTGTTAGGTAGAGAGGAGGGGGGCCCTTCCACTGACCGCTGATTCTAAGTGACCTTATGTTCCTCTCTATGTGTGTGTGTGTCTGCAGGTGCAGGATGTACAGCTTTATGGGTGGAGGGCTGTTCTGTGCAGGAGTGGGGAACATCCTCCTGATTGTTTCCACAGCAACCGATTACTGGATTCAGTATCGGCAGTCCAGCAACTACATGCACCAGGGCCTGTGGCGCTACTGTATGCCAGGCAAATGCTTCCCACACAGCGACAGCATCGGTAAGTGTAGCCGAGTCGTCGATGATTGGGAGGTTACTAACTATAAAACAATTCTGTTACTTCTACAAACATTTTTGGAAGTTGGAGATGTTCCAGAGGCACAAATCAGTATTTCCCTGATGAGAATGAGATAAAGCTCTGGGGGTGGAGCCAGAGCTTCAACAGTTTTGTGAGGTTAATTCTGTGCACTGTGCAGTAAAAGTTCAGCTCGCTAACAAACCAAACCTCTGTCTGAACATCTCTATGGTTCTGTGGCTAATTCAAACCTTAACGGGCTGAATGGTTAACCCACACACATTTAGGCTGAAATGGGAGCCGAGTGAGCAGTGGTACAATACTGTACAACATAATGGTAGATAACATCTCTCCTTTTACATTGGATTTCAGTGTAATGTTACTTGCAGAATTTCGTGACGGTTACATGAGGGATACTTCTACAAAACTTTGATCGCTTCTGTTTTTCATTTACGATTTTCATCTGACCTTTTTCATCTTTTTTTTCAGAGATGTTCTTCACATTGCTTTGTTAATGTGGTCTGAGCAGAGCTCTGTCTCCGATCATTCACCTCTGTTGACTTGCACTGACCTCACCAGTGACTGACCTTTGACCTTGTCCACAGCTCACTTAGATGCCACCCGCGCCCTCATGATCCTCTCTCTTTTGGCCTGTTTCATTGGAATCATCATCGGCATTATGGCCTTCATCCATTACTCCTCCTTCGACAGGTTTGACAAAACCTTTGCTGCAGGCATATTGTTTTTCATCGCATGTAAGTTCAACTGCTCTGTTTTTCCACTTTGCACTTTTGGTTTCATCTGTAGTTTGCAGTTCATTTGGCTTTTTGGTGATCCACTGACGCTACATTTTGTAATACCTCATTCATGAAAGATTTTGTATTAAGCTCCTGTTTTAAATTCTTTATTTTGCATTATTTGTTGGTTCCTTCATCCAGTGTGAGTGAGATTATCTGGTGTTGATCTGTATTGACAGCCCTAATTTGTTCCTTCCCAGGCTTTTTAGTGTTTCTAGCTATGGCCGTGTACACTGGTGTGACTATTAACTACTATGGGAAACGCTATGGAAACTGGAGGTTCTCCTGGTCCTATATCATCGGCTGGGTGTCAGTGGTGCTCACGTTCTTTTCAGGTAAACATGAAAACCAACAATGATGCAATAAGGTTCCTCTTGTTCTCAAAGGAGCCATCGGATTCCTTTAGTTTGTCAGTGTTCCACCCATGGTGTATTCAGTTTGAAATGTCAATGTTGATTTATCCTTTCGATTCCGATAAACAACCAATAATGCACTCGGAGAAGTGAGGATGTATTTTAGAAGAAAATAACGTATCTATCCATCAACTATCCAGATATCTATCTATCTATCTATCTATCTATCTATCTATCTATCTATCTATCTATCTATCTATCTATCTATCTATCTAACTATTAATCAATCTATCTAATCTATATATCAATTAATCTATCTATCTATCTATCTATCTATCTATCTATCTATCTATCTATCCATCCATCTATCTATCTTTGTATCTATCTATCTATCAGTGGTGTGATATTATAAGCAATTATTTCACTAAGTGCTCCTCTGTGAATCATCAGAAGTGCTGTGCAGCTCCTACTGATCACATGTGTTCCACTGCACTGACTGTGGTAATAGGTTAGAGAAGAACAGCTTCCTCATAATATCATGATGTTAAACTGTTTTGCTGAGATCAGAAATAACTGAAAATTACAAACTAGTCGGCCTAAAATGAGCAACATGAAATGATGGAAGGGGGGAACATGATGTGCATTTAATTCAATGGCATTCCCCTTACTATGTGCCAATCACACAATACAACTATAATGTGCTGCTGCTTGGCTGTTATTTTCCCTACAAGCATTTCTGCGACACAGCAGAGGACTCATTAGTTAGGCTGGTGAGTGCTCATATACTCACACAGAATATAACTCATTTTAGTTCCAGTGTCAATGTCCCAGAATAACATGTAAGGTTGGTTTGTTTTTCTTGTTTGTGAAGTAAAAATGTTCAATGACTTTTCTGTACATGATCCAAAAAGAGCAATTTGGCATATTTTGGGGGGGTATTGTTGTTGAATTAAAAATAACACAAGTCAATTAAATTACACACAATGGTTTTAGCTGATAGACATTTCAATAATTAATCTGACCATGGTGGAAAATAAAGAGCTGACTTTCCCTTCTTTTCAGGTATATTCTATATGTGTGCCTATCGGATGCATGAATGCCCCAGGAGCGTCAACTCTCACTAGAAGACTGAAACTAGAAACCAGCAAAGGATTAGGATGTTAAGAGTTGCATCAAGGCTGTGTGTAGATCCTCACCATTAACATGGATGCAATCAAATTTGAAACTATTTGAAATAAAAACATTTGGGGGAAATGTGACTCTTCGTTTTGATCTGTATAGACACTGTATATTTTTCTTGTTTATTTTGTGAGTACATGATTTATTTGCTTTTCGTGCCCAGTGAGTTTCCAGCATTTTCTGATACGTTTTTTAGCCCTGCTCCGCCTGTGTCCACCAGAGACACAATTTGTCAGACAAAATTAAGTTCAGATCAGTCTGCATTGATGAAAACATCCTGATATTCAGATTTTAAAAAACTGGCTGAGACACACACAGCACGCACAAACACGTAGATACATATTCCAAGTGTCATTGAAAAGGAGACGCTCATTCGTTATGATGTAAACATTTTAGATGTAACTCTCTCTTTGGGCCTATATATTAACACGTGGCTACAATGGATTATTAATGAAAAATTTGACTGAACATATAAAATACCACAAATATCATTCTGTTTCTAAAAAGTAATTTATTCAAGTTTAAGTAAGTTTAAAATCAAACAAAATATATTGGTTTTAATCCGTTTCAATTTATATAAAGTATAAAGTATAAAGTATAAAGACCCATACAGGTGTTGTGTTGTTTATATTATTATTATAGTAAGACACACAATGCTGATATTTAATTTCAACCGTAAATACATTGTGGTTGAGCTCAATCGAGCATCGCATCGATTTTATACCACCAGCTGCAGGATGGCTGCTGTGTAAAGAGTAAACCAGGTATAAGCCCGTGCACTGCTGCAAACCTCTTATCCAAACGCGCCACTTAACGAAGTGACGCACTGCCTGACCGGCTCAAATTTTTTACTTAATGAAATGGCAACAATAAGCAGCTTAGCCGCGCCTTAAGAACAGCTCCTTGAGACGATTTCATCACCATTTGTTTCATTTACTTTCTAATTTCCCCCTAAAAGCAACTTGTTATCCTGGTGCGCTTCATAAAGGGGATTGACGCAGAGCCATGTGCTGCAGGGTTTCCTCCATCTGCTGCGGAGCTCTCTTGTTTTCTTTAAATTCACCTTTTGAAAAATACACTGAGATTAATTTTAAGAAGAAAAATCTGTCAGGGGTATTTAATTATATTGTTTTTACTGAATCACATTGGTAGTACTCGACTATAATTACTTTTCAGAAGAGTGTGCGCACTTGGAAGCATCCGTCATATAGTGGACAGTCTTCTCCAGCAAGACTCTGCTCATTTACAGTTTCAGCACACACGCCCGTGTTATACAAACCTATATGCAAACTAATGCAACAGAGCTTTTCTAGCGTAACTGACTCCCACTAATGAATTTGTCCTCGCTGGGTCTGGTCAAATGGAAATCCTGTCCTTCAGCCCGAGGATTACAACTTCCGCTCAAACACCTCCCTCGGTCTAATTGCCTAATAGCATTGCAGCGTGAATTCTGCCTACATTAAGACACTTTCACATTAACGGGACTGATTGGAAATGTGATGACAACACCGTATCAACAAATTACAGCGCACCGCTTTCTGGCGCAAATGGGCACAGGAGCGGCACTTGTACTCTCCCAGATTTTAATACCGACAATTACAGTCAATTTGGGAGGAATTAGACCAATAGTCAGACCAGTAGCAGCCCAGTCCTCCTGTGGCACAGGCCACAGCACCTGACTGAAAAACTGCCAACACGAAGAAAGAGATGAAACCCTGCGTAAGGAGGCATGTCCACGAAAGAAGTCCGTTCATTTAAAGTTTGGTGTCGAAGGCAATCATCGGATTTAATAACTTATGAAAGGCATGAAAATAAAAAAGTACTTTGATAGTTAGGGTATTATTATTATTATTATTGTATTATTATTCGTATTATTATTATTATTATGGATTGTATTATTGTATTAGTAGTAGTAGTAGTAGTATTTAAATTTGTATTTTTATATTATTATTAAAGCCGCTTTAATGTCACCATTTAACAGGTCTGCCATTAACTGGCTTCTGTAGGAATGCAGCCTAATGTTCACTGCACAAAAAACAGGCAAACAGACCTTAAATATATTAGATGCATTTGTTTGGATTCATTTAAGAAAGCTTTTCTGCATCTCATTAACGAATTCAAGCCTTAATCATGATTTTGTTTGGATAATATTTGAGTAAAGAATCTTGGTGGGGAGTAAAAAACAGCGTTGTTGCTAGGACACCGTACGGAGCGGGGATTTAGGCTGCTCAGATGAGCTGCGGTCACAGGTGCACTGTTTATTTGCTGTCAGGTTTCCAACGTAGCTTGTAACGCGTGTCAGCCAATAAGAGGGAAGAACCAGTCTCTCGCTGCCTCCCACCGCCCATACTCAACTCTAATTGGCCAAAACCCAAATCAATTTCCCCAATCCGCATCTGTCTGTGAATAAATGGGCTACTTGTCGGACATGTGCCCTCCCACTGGTTCTGTGTCAGCGATCAGACAGGCTGCGTTTAAACCTGGGACCCACAGATGCTGATGCACGTCTGGGCAGAACGGAACATCCACAACACACCTCAAACTAACACCATGAATTTGAACTACGCGTCTGCGGTGCCCACGCAGAGGTCCACGTCGTTCTTCATAGAGGACATCTTACTGCACAAGCCCAAGCCGCTCAGAGAGGTCATCCCCTCGCCGTTCTGCGGCTCCCTGGCCTCCCGAATGCCCCTCCTGGAGTATGGATATCCGCTGATGCCCACCCCGATCCTGGCGCCCCATCCGCACCATCCCATGCACAAGCCGGAGCACCAATACTTCTTCACTTCTGGTAAGAGACTGACACATGTGATGTACAGCAGGTTGGGCCCGATTACCCAGATCTTTGATTTATATATGATACATAGAAAATCAAAAATACATATAAATACATATTTTCTGATTCAAATGAAAATATGTATTGATAATTATTAATTATTTTCAATATGTGGATTTATGTGATGTGGCATTACTAAGATGAGATTTGGAATATGACAAATATCGAAAATGAATTGATATCCAATTGTTCAGAAAATGACAATGACCAGTGGTTTATTATTGCACCATCTGTGTTTTACGTTACAGCACTTTAATCGATTATTCAAATTGACATAAATATACAATGTTATTCCTCTTAAATTTGTCCTGTTTAAATACAACTATTAAAAAGTCAATCACTGCTTTTCCGGTTGCTCCACTGAGCCTCAAATTATTTACGGTTTTATCAAGTACAAAAAGCACGTCAAAAACAAAGTAAAGGCTACATGCAAAAAACTGTAATTCCACTGATCTCATATGACCTGGAATATTCCAAATTTTGGTTTGGTCGGGTTCTGCAGTTGATTATTTGACATGAGCGGTTTTGCACCTTTAGGGATGCAGATGCCGGCCCTGTTCCAGCACCACGCAGAGCTACCAGGGAAGCACTGCAGGCGCAGGAAGGCCCGGACGGTTTTCTCCGACTCACAGCTGTCCGGCCTGGAGAAGAGGTTCGAAATCCAGCGCTACCTGTCCACACCAGAGAGAGTGGAGCTGGCCACCGCGCTCAGCCTGTCCGAGACACAGGTACAGACACACACACACACACACACACACGGGGAGTTTGCTCATAGATACTTCAACCAGTGTGTATCGTGTGGTGTGTCTGCATGTGGTGCACACCAGTAGGTTTGCAAGTGTACTAGCTAATATAAGATCTTGTTATACGACATAATGGTCGCATGCATCTGTGTACTGTGGATAGTTATTTTTATGCCGTCAGTTAGTGCCCAACACTTTTAGATAGAAGGGATGAGGGTGGTGTGATGTTTTCAGAGAAGGGATAAATAAATGTGAGTACTTTACTTTCATAGGCTAGGTTGCATCCTAGACATTATAATTCCATAGATAATAAAGGGGCCTCGCGCATTCAGGCAATAGTATAAATTTATATATCATTTCACTAATAAACATAAAGTACACGTCCCTCCCATATGAATGAACTTATATAATTTTGGCTTCATAGGACACTTACTGTGTATAAGTATATTTAGGACACTTTTCTTAATCCACATGTTCCCCTCATGGTGCAGGTGAAAACGTGGTTCCAGAACCGGCGCATGAAGCACAAGAAGCAGCTGAGGAAGTCGCAGGACGAGCGGAAGCCTCCCGGGGAGAGGGAGCGCTCCGCGGAGAACTCGAGCGAGAGCGACGTGAACGACAAGAACGCAGAGGAGCTCAAACACGGACTGGAGGCGGACTACGTGCTGGAGCACGATGACGAAGACGACGTGGACATCGAGGACGACGTTTGCTCCCCGGATCATCTACTATAGTAGGCTGCAGTTTGTTCCACAGGCAGCGACTAACACTGTACATTTATTGTACATAACACACATGTTGCTGTTTTAACATGGAGCGTTGTGTGTGCGTGTGTGTGTGTGTGTGTGTGCAGGGGGTCAGTCTATAACAATGTTAATATTTATTCAATCATGCAAAGTGGGCCTTTCATTTTTTTATTTTCTAAGAACTGGCCATTTACCTCTTGTACAGGCTATATGGGAATTGTCGTGTTGTAATGTCTGAGGAAACTCAGGATTATTGTTATTATTATTATTGTTATTATTATTATCACTTAAAAGTCTTGACATTTGTACATTTCCACATTTTTATTTTCACATGAGGAACAAAACAATTGACGCGCTCTTTGCTCTGAAGCATAGACGCATCATGCTCCACCGCCTTTTTGCACTTATGTCCTATAGGCACAGTTCCATACTCACTCAGTACTACATTTTATCGTTATGTATTTTCTATATTGTATATATATATATACAAGTATTTGTTTTTATTGTTTGGTATTTTATTTGCAGTTTCGTTAATGAAGTTTTGGTCGAAGGCTCCGTGCTTCAGTCACCCGCAGTTTATAAGTGTGTGTAAATATTTGTATATACTTCATAGTAGCCTATATAAATAATGAATCGCTACTCGGCTTTGTTTATTCAGTCACACCTTTTATATTTTTTTACTACCGTAACGCCCGGTTCAATTTCCTTTGCTGTTTGCGTGTTGGGACTTCAGCTGAGCGGGGATGATTTGGAGGAGATTTGGAGGAGAACACATGTAATCACATGGTATTAATGTGTTATGATTCAAGCCACATGTGATCCTGTGAGCCTCTGTCACCACCTGCACCAGGAGCCTCTGGTACCCGCCCGGCGTGGGGTCCTGGAGGCCGCAGCAGAGACCCGGCGCTCTGAGGCTGGAGGACAGAACACCCCCACTCCACCTGCTCCTGTCATCATATCATATACTGCGTCACAATGTTGAGGGTTGTTCCGTCTCCTTCGTCACCCAGGAAAATGGTCGTTCATAGCGCCCAGCGATGAGAAAGTTACATTTGCTAATATTAAAACATTACATATAGAATATTTCACATTTGACTAATTATAAAATATTTCATATCGCAATTTGAAGCTAAGTTTTCTTTAGTTAAAAAATCAATATACATTGAGTTCAGTCCAGAATATGGTCATGGAAATATTTCTTTTTTAAACTTCAGTCAGAATTTAAGTGGCAAGATTTCAAAACATTCATTGAAGAATTAATTAAAATTCGTTTCATCCATTTAATTAAAAAAATCAATCAATAAACCGATTCCTGGTCATTTTAGCACATTTTGTCTTTTGATTGTGGACATTCTGAAAACTGTTGCCCATTTCTTCTGTGAGGGTCGGTGCTGCTGTGTACATTCATAAGTTCATGATCTGGAGCTGGAATTTACAGCTGTGCTGCATTATTTCCTGTGTCCTGATAAATAAAGTGAATGCGAAAAACAAACATTAAAATATATTTGTGCTATTTCAGTGTTATTTTTATTCATCACTAATAAAGTAATTTAGCACGAATCTCATTCAAGTTATTCAAGACAATCTAAATCAGCAACTGTCCAATAAATCAAATACACCACATCCACACCGACGGACTTCAAGCTGCCATAAGACTGCAGACGCACAATGTCATAAAACGTTCTCCGAGCATTGTAAAGTTGTCATAACAGTAATATGAAAGTATGGAGGGGTGAAGGGATAGGAAGTATTCATTGTGAAAAATAGATTTCATAATAGTATCTGCTCACAGAAAAAGACACACTCATTTCATAATATTGAACTAGCTTTATTACATACATTACATATTTTTTTGACATATATTTCATGATTCACTGGAGAGTTGCACAATAACCTGCTGTCTTCTCTTCACCTTCACACTGGATTTTCTCTCCCTTGCTGCCTTTTGAGAAGCAATTCATGTTGTCTGCGATTCTGATTAGGTAATGGTGAAAACCCTATGTAGAGAATAGGCCATGCAGAAGGTGATCAATTAAAAGATTAAGTGTTTTGCAACACATGGACGCATCTGCATTTGAGCCTAATAGCAGGGCCATCAGCTCATTTTCAGGAAGCTTGCAGTCTACTGAAAGCGCACTTCTCACATCAAAGCGCCCACGTCTGCCGTAGCTTCCCAATGGGCAGAAAGGGATGCTAATTTGCCCCCCTTCATTTATAGCAGTGAAAGACTCCTTCAATAAACTGGATTTCAATGGCAAAAAAACGCGTAGGTGGGACCAAAATAAAAAAAGATGCAAAGAGACTCAGTGTGGATAGGCAGCGGTTCTCATTAAATTAAAAAAGGGCTTCGTCATTTGTTTTCAACCACGCATCTGAGGACTTAACACTAAAAACGCAGAGCTTCAAAGAGTCCATGATGGGTTAAATAGAGACTATAATCTAATTAAAATATTGCACAGAGGTAAATAGTGCTTTGATAATGATCTGAGGGTTCAATTAGTAAAATGAGCTGCTCTCGAGCGTTGTGTCGGGAAGAGCTGCTACTTGGAACATTGCTACAGGACTGTAGCACCAAAGACAGAGAAATCTGACCAGAACATAGAGAACTCCGATTATTGCAGGTTGAACAGTTATGTGCTAGTTAAGGGGACTGAAATAACATGGAACATGGGAATCACCTGTCACTAGGCCTATATAAAAACAGGGTGTGGGCATGATTGACTATACTGTATGATGATAATAAAAAGCATAAGTGCTGTTGGTGATTGATTGTTCATTGTCACTGTTAACATACTAGATGATTGAGTGTCATTAAATCCAAAAGGTTGTCAGTGACAACGTCTAAGAAACTGCTGACAGTAGTGTGAGTCAGGAGCATGGTTATTTCACAACATCAACTCAATAGCATTGTGTTAAAATGTAACTTTTGAAATTTATCAAATGTATCAAACCTATATTGCAAAAACTCTGGCCTTTACACGTTTGATCTTATAGATGAGGTAGGGATGACTTCCATCAAAATGAATGTGCATATTCTTTCGTATAATTACTTTCCTATAGATGCCAAGTACTGTAGATAAGGGTCCCATCAGAAAGTAGAGTAACTGCATTTAGGATGCATTTGTTTGGGCTGCTTAATATATTTCAATAGGGGGTTTGGTATTTTCATATGAACAAGAAAAACATTAATATATTATTATTTTACTATATTATCTTTTAGCATTTTGTATCATGGCTATTTTAAATTGCAGTAGTTGTCATCAAGACAGTGCATCACAGTTAACTAGAATCAAACTGAACAAAATCACTGAAGGAGTAAAAGCACAAAGCATCAACTACAGATAAAGATACATAACTCAGTCGGGTGAATGGAGCTCTAAACAATTATCAATGAAAAGCTAAGTGGTGACAGAAACACTGCAAAGGAGAACTTTAATTACTCCTTTAATTACATTCACTGTTTCTCACTGGCAGCTCTGACACTCTGCACATCCCTCCGACCAAATTTGGATTTGTGTGGCTCCATTGACTCGCCAGAATTCTTGATATTGGTGTGATCCATTCCAGAGTTTATGTATTAGAAACGAATGTTGTTAGTGTTTCTATTATCAGGCTTTCACTCATTTCACCGTTTATTATGACCATAAACAATGAGAGCTTCAGGTGTATTTGTGACGTGAGAACAGCACACACGGCACAGTGGTAATAAACAGGGCTGCTGTGGCTAAGGGGTTGGAGTGGTCGTCCTCTGACCAGCAGGTCGGCAGTTCAATGCCAATCTTCCCCATTCAGAATGTCGAAGTGTCCTTGGACAAGATACTGAACCCCAAGTTGCCCTTTCTCATAGAGAAAAGTGTTGCTAATAGATGCACTGTGTGAATGTAAAACTGTACTGTAAAGCGCTTTGAGTGGCCATCAAGACTATAAAAAGCTCTATATAAATGCATACCATTTAAAGGTGCAGTGTGTAAGATTTAGATGAAAGGGATCTATTGAAATATAAAATATAAAATAATATAAAATAATCCTAGTGATTTTTTCACGTGTGTTTCGTCTAAATTTTACAAATCGTTTTATTTACCCTAGAACGGGCCCTTTAAATTGAAATTTACATCAGGGGAGGTCTTCTCTATGGAGGCCGCCATGTTTCTTGTAGTAGCCCAGACTGTACAAACTAAACACCCTTTGAGTTTTTATGACAACTGAAGGTTACCACAGGTTCTCCTTCATGTTTGGAAGGGGAGGATGAGGCGTGAGGTATTCAGTTCCAACATGCAACATCACCACTTTATGTCACTAAATTCTACTCACTGCAACTTTAACATTTAAAAAGCTTGTGTGACCTTTAAATAACACAATACAGTGTGTATCTACGAAACTGATTTGTTGATATGACATCAGGACTAGAGAATTTAAAGTCGCATCATACTGTGCGCCACATCTGGGAGTATATATAAAAGTGTACAGGTTCCGTGAAGTGTTAATATGAATTACACATTGCCTCAGAAAGCATGCTCTTTTCTGAACGGGGCCACAGCCAGCTTTTCTTCCTCATGCCGTTTTCTTAGGACGTCCAGTTTGGTCAGCAGGGATACATCTGAGCCTTGCCACTGAGGAGTGAGCTCCGTGAAGTCTTCAGTCTTGAACTTCTGCCTCTGTTTTGGTTGAGACTTTACAGGGGGTTTGGCTATGGTCTTGGCATATTCTAAGGCCTAAGAGAGACGGGGAGAAAGAGAGAGACCTGTATGTTAATGTATGAATGGAGTTATTGTACCAGTTGTAGTAAAAAAAAATTACTGGTCTTTCAAAAACGTCATTGATGCATTTTTTCCATAAACAGTACTAGACACACGTGTACCACACACATGGTTGTGGGACTTAAGTTATGATGTCCGTACACTCCCGTTTCATGGCGAAACCTCTAAATTCTAGGCCACACCACAGCCACACCAATGAAAATGCTATATTTTCATAGCTTTTCATCACAGGTTGTACACACCCAGTTTGAAGTTGTTCTTAATAATGTGTGTGTTGTAATCAAGACAGTGCATCACAGTTAACTACAAAATCGAACTGAACAAAATCACTGAAGGAGTAAAAGCACAAAGCATCAACTACAGATAAAGATACATAACTCAGTCGGGTGAATGGAGCTCTATACAATTATCACTGAAAAGCCAAGCGGAGACAGAAACACTGCAAAGGAGAACTTTAAGTCAGGCCGATGGCTACAGCTGAGCAGTGATCCAGCGTCAAAGTGCCTTCAGCTGCTGGCGCTTGGTCAGTCAACTGAAACTTGCTCCCAGTTTGAAGTCGTTCTTAATAATTAATTCTGTAGCAAGAATTTGTTAACGTACAACAGCTGTAAATCTCCAAAAAGTGTGAGGGTCCAAAAGGCCGACCAATTTTTGTTTATCTAGGCAATATGTTATCATGCTTTGACATTCAGTGTGGTCCCCGCACCAGTTGCAGAAACTAATGATATATAAATACACTCCAGATCAAAATCTTGAGACCAGTTAAAAAATTGCATGAATTTGCATTTTGCACTGTTGAATCTTAGGAAGGTTCTAAATAGAGTTTCAAAATGCAAAAAGAAGAAATGGGAACAAGAGCCCAAAAGTTGTGAGCAGGCAATTTATTGAAAACAACAATTTAACTGAAGTAGGCTGTTCATCAGCTGATCCAAAGTTTAAGACCACAGCTCAAAAAAAAAAAAAAACCTCCTAAAACAGAAATTAAAGTGTCAAAAACTGACTCAGTAATGAGTAGCTCCACCATTATTGTTGATCACTTCAAACATTTGTTTTGGCATGCTTGATGCAAGTGTTTCCAAAAGGCTAGTGCGAATGTTGCGCCAAGTGGTGAAGATGGCTTCACGAAGGGCATCCACTGTCTGGAACTGAAGTCCATTTTTGTAAACTTCCCTTGCCATCCATCCCCAAATGTTCTCAATTGGATTAAGATCAGGGGGACACGCAGGATGGTCCAAAAGAGTGATGTTATTCTCCTGGAAAAAAGTCTTGGTCAGACGGGCATTGTGAATTGGAGCGTTGTCCTGCTGAAAAACCCAGTCGTTACCACACAGACGAGGGCCCTCAGTCATGAGGGATGCCCGCTGCAACATCTCCACATAGCCAGCTGCTGTTTGACGCCCCCGCACAACCTGGAGCTCCATTGTTCCATTGAAGGAAAAAGCACCCCAGATCATGATGGCGCCCCCTCCACTGTGCCGCGTAGAAAACATCTCAGGTGGCATCTCCTTGTCATGCCAGTAACGTTGGAAGCCATCATCAAGGTTAAATTTTTTCTCGTCAGAGAATAAAACTTTCTTCCACCTTTGAATGTCCCATGTTTGGTGCTCCCTTGCAAAGTCTAAACGGGAAATTTTGTGGCGTTGAAGGAGACGTGGCCTTTGAAGATGTTTCTTGTTTTTGAAGCCCTTCCTTCGCAGATGCCATCTGATGGTTATTGGGCTGCAGTCAGCACCAGTAATGGCCCTAATTTGGGACGAGGATCGTCCCGTGTCTTGACGGACAGCCATTCGGATCCTCCGGCTCAGCGCCGGTGAGATTTCTTTGGGTCTACCACTTGATTTTTTTGTTCCATAACCCTGAGGATCTTTTAAGAAATGACTGTCTTACTGCGTCCAACCTCAGCAGCGATGGCATGTTGTGAGAGGCCTTGTTTATGTAGTTCAACAATCCTACCACGTTCAAAGACGGTGAGCTTTTTTGCCTTTGCCATCAAGAGATCTTCACAGTGTGATTACTTGACAGGAAATGACATGGAATCCAAATTTTTGCACAGATTTTGGCTTTTAAAGGCTGTGGTTTTAAACTTTTGATCAGCTGATGAACAGCCTATTTGAGTTAAATTGTTGTTTTCAATAAATTGCCTGCTCACAACTTTTGGACTCTTGTTCCCATTTCTTCTTTTTGCATTTTGAAGCTCTACTTAGAACCTTCCTAAGATCCATCAGTGCAAAATGCAAATTCATGCAATTTTTTTAACTGGTCTTAAGATTTTGATCAGGATTTATATATTTATATATATTTATATGTCAGGAACCACGCAGTGACTTTCTTCCCAGACATGCGCAATGTTTCTTTGTCCTTTTGTCAGGGTTCACAACTAATGTCCACACACACACACACACCCACACATTAACACACACACATAAACACACACACACACACACACATAAACACACACACACACACACACATAAACACACACACACACACACACACACACACACACACACACACACACACACACACACACACACACACACACACACACACACACACACACACACACACACACACACACACACACACACACACACACACACACACACACACACACACACACACCTTTATCCTGGGAACTTTGTTGTTGCTGCCTTCCGGGTCCTTGGCTGGTAGAAAGGGAATCCTGCTCATTTTTTTGTTCTGTTCGCGGATCACATTTGAATACAGCTTCTGCCGTTTCATTTTCTTCTCGATGATGGTGAAAGAGTGAGACATGGAGTAAATGAGAGGAAAGGGGGAGAGACAGACAGAAGCAGATTATAAATGGGGGTTTAATTAACTGAGCCATTTCTCCCTTAAGGCCCTTCTCTTTGTGTGTCCCCTTAGCAGAGCCTCTCCAAGCAGCCCTACAAAACAAAACACAGCTAGCCATTCAGCAGGCCTATCAACATTTACACATATCGCTCACTAATAGGCTTGGCCCTAGAGATGCACAGGGCTTGATCTAGTGTAAATTTGCCAAACAGCCTCACTTTTTACTGCTGGGGATTAACAAGAGATATATCAAAGCACAAAGGCCACTTAACTCATCAGGGGTACTCTTATTTGCTTTGTATATGCAATTCTATTTGTGGAAGAGCATGGGGTCTTTAAATGATGAACTTGGGACACCTGGAGGAGGGTCAGTGGAAACATTATAGCTTCTTTAACAGCATGCACTGCAACCCTGAACCTTTCTAGACATCACCCGAAGGATCGCTGTGTGTATGACTGGACATCAAACTGACTTTAAGCTGTCAACTGCCTTTCTATAAAGTCTGTTTAATGTCTGACTGAGCTGGTGTGTGAAAAGTGTCCTTTAGTGAGAATTCACAGTGAGCCATTTGACTTGTTGACGTTTCAATCATTTTTACTGTGCACTCAAAACCCCCAAAGCCTTGTGCTAACCCGAAAGAATATTTTCAGTAAATGACAAGTCAGAGAGTATCTCTGGGCATTCTCTAGAGGGGCTGTATGTGAGAATGCAAAGGTCCAACCGAGGCCCTTTCATTTCTGAAAACGTAATATGACCCAACACCTTCCCATATATGATGAGGATAATAGTAACAGAATAACAGCTTTCCTAGGCTGTGTGTGAATGTGCCTGTTTCTGTTGGGTCTGTCTGTGGTAGCTTAGTTTTACCAATTTGTCCGGGTCAATTTATCAATTAGGTATTTTTACACATTTCTTATTATGTGCTTTTTCATCTCATTACCTATAAATTGACCACATACTGATTGGTAAATCAGCCCCTCAGTGTACTCCATCTTCAAGATACTGCAGTTAGATTGGATCTATATTTACTGAAGGCAATCAATTATACACATGATGTCTGTGTAACCTGGTTTGAATTGTTCCAATATTGTTTTCTGATCATATTTTACACATTTCATTTTACACAGCTTCCTGCTTCCATCCATAGGATGACCACCTCCTGAACACCAATTTACAGCCTTATTGGTCCATTAAAGGGGGAAATTACCTGTTTGTGCATTATGTGACAACATCTTTATCTATGTGTGCAGTTCATGGATAAATTAAGCCACCAAACACAAAGTGGTAATGTGGCTCAAAGGGTAACAATTCATGGTTAGAAGATTGTGACGCTGCAGGTCAGTACTTACTGTCTTTTCAATGGCAGCGTAATCAGGACACAGACCTTGATGATTCTTGTCTGTCCTCATCTGCTTGTATGTCTAGATGGATAGATGGATACATGGATACATGGATACATGGATAGATGGATAGACAGACAGACAGACAGACAGACAGATTACTTAATTTGAAGCACACCTTTGTGAGATTGAACTTCATTTGTTTTGACGGCTGTCTTAATGGAAACATGGCACAAACAGTAATCCTCAGACAGCAATTTTGATCCATTTCATTCATGCATCTCATTTAGTTCAAATTGAGAAAAAACACTCCCTCCTGCTTGTTTGTCCATCTCACTAGCCTACAATAAATTGAAGCCTCTACACTTAAAGAGGGTGAAAGTGCTCGCGTATTTGAGGAAGATTTTCACCATTGCTGATGCTGTGAACAGCATACATATGAGAAGTGTGTATGTAACTGTGTATGAAGAAATAAAAGTCACAAATGGCATTCCTTGAGACAAAGTCTGATCGAATGGGGCACAGTGACCTTATGTGCGAATATCTGGGCTGTTCTAGATATGATAAAGCCTGATTCTCTTTCATTCACACACAATGACTGGTCTTATGCGTTTTGCTATGCTTGTGACGTAGCTCGAGGGAGAGCAATGTTTGTCCAATCTGAAATATCTCAATGACTACTGAATAGGGATCTATTCGAATGTCTCTTTTCATCCCAGAGAAACGAAGGCTAATATGGGTGGATCCTTTACTGGCCAGTCTATCCTAGGATTCATTGAGCTTAGCACAGGCAGGTAGCAAGATGCGGTTGCTGGAGTACCAGGCTCAACTCAACCATACAGCTAGTACACGGGCGGCTGTGGCTGAGGGGTAGAGTGGTTGTCCTCCAACCTGAAGGTCGGCGGTTCGATCCCAAGTCTGACCCATCTGCATGCCGAAGTGTCCTTGGGCAAGATGCTGAACCCTGAATAGCCCCCCATAGAATAACAAAGTGTTGCGATTAGATGCACTGTATGAATGTGTGTGTGAATGGGTGATATAAATCTGTACTGTTAAGCGCTTTGAGTGGACATCAAGACTAGAAAAGCGCTATATAAATACAAAACCATTTACACGTTTAAAAAACTAAGGGGTATTAAAACTTTATTATCGTGTCCAACTGCAGCTCTATTGCTTGGCAACAGCAGTAAGGACGGGACAAGCTAGTGACATAGATCACGGAAATCCTCTGAAGACCAGTCCATTTAATTTTTGGTTCAGCCTTTGTGGTCTACGTTGCCCACAAAGACAGTGTCCTCTTAAGGAGGTGGCCCCTGAATTGAGACAAAGCTTGTATATTTTATAATACGCATGGTCCAGGCTTGTGCAATGGAGCTCAGCGTAAGTTCAGTAAGGAAGACTTAAACCCCACTCAGATCAGCTGACTGCGGGCGGTCCTAAATATCGGGAATGCCCATGGGAGGGCTTAACCTGTATGCTGTCAGCTGATCGTAGGTGTTCCCGATCATCTAATCAGGCCCGCGCTGTTTCCTTCAGCCAGTCACACAGCAGCTGTCAAACTTTAAAAATCCCTTCTCTTCTCTTCCTCAGCAGTGTCAATGCAGTGACTCGCACAACCCCTCCTCCACCCCAATCTCCTCCAGTCCTGAGAAGAACATTCATCACCTCTTCCGGATCCCGATGACAACCGATCACGGACTAGGGTGGCAGCTGACTGCCTGACAACAGACTGTTACTCGTGGCATCCATTGAGTTTCTGTCCATCCTGGAAGAGGGATCCCTCGCATGCGGCTCTTCCTGAGGTTTCTACGTTTTTCCCTCAAGAAGGTTTTTTTTGTAGTTTTTCCTTAATCTTGTGAGGGTTAAGGACAGAGGATGTCTCACTTAGGAAGTCCAATAAGACAATGCTCATACATGGACCATCTAAACAAACGATTGACCAATGAACCACCACCAGTGTCTAGACCCCTGGGGGGTATTCCTGTAAGACGTTCTGCTCCACCCCCTTCTAATCCTGATGACATCACACAGGGGTCTAAAATGCCAAAGACTATAAATATTCGCATTCTCTGTGCACTGTAAAAAATAAACTTGTTAAAGTAAAAACCAAGTCTCTCCTGATTGAACTGTAGTTCAGTGAGAGCTCCTCTCAATCAAACAGCATGTTTACTATAGTGACAACCTTTTCTGGGGTTTGGGATGGTATCTGAATCCAAGTGGTGCTTTTTCTCCCCATCTACACAACCTGTCTATGTCATGCAAAATGCCCAATGTACTTCAAAGCTAAAACCTTTTACTGATTTGTTTTTCTTTCAAGGAAAGACCAAAATTCATAATTACATGGCACAGACAGTAAACAGAGTGCAAACAGTTCATGGGCTTTAAAAGTATTTTGTCACCAGACACAATATCTTTCTGTGTTTCCTTATCAGGCTCCAACATGATACTGAGGTGTTTTTCAGGGACACTGTTGTTGAGCTGAACTTCGGTGATACAAGTAAAACGGGAAAAGACAGAAAAAGATGTAGATACTGTCTCTTCTCAAATTGCCACCAGTTGCTGGTGGCAATTTGTCTGTGTGACCGTGTGTATAAGGGTGCATACAATCCTTAAGCTGCCGCAGACAAAAGGGAGCCAATCATTCCAGATTGCACTGGCTCCTTTTTGGGAGGAGGATTTCAGTTTGCTTTGGCCACGGACACAACAGGGCACCTTTCTTTCTAAGACTTCTCCCCTCTCCCCCCAAACTCCTAAGTCACGCTCATCTGCTTTCATGCCCCGGCACTGCAGCCAGACTGCTTTACAAATTGAGCCTGTAATCTTGTCAGACATGATGGCTAACATGGTGGGAACGATGGGAGATCAAGGGGTGGGCACTGCAGGAGGACTATGTGAAGGCTCCAGAGTGAATACAAACCAAAGCATTTAATCATACCTTCTGGCCTGTCTTGTATCCATCTCTCAACTGTTAGTTGTTGGTTGGTTCTAAAAGTGCTAGTCTAAGCAAATAAAGATCATAGAATACTTTTTTTAATGGAATTATAGCGTGGTTGTAGAAAAAGTTGGTAAAAATATCAATATTGCAATTTTTGTTTTAGTTAATGGTTTCATCAACTAGACTTTACTTGATTTAATAACTTTCAATCAAAAAAATATTTCTAAAGCCATGGCATGAATCCTTCAGCTTTGAACTAGTCTACACATCTACCGTGGAAAAACTGAGTGCTGAGTTCCTTTACACTCAGAATCTAACAGCTCAGACTACATCCACACGATATTCTTAAATTGAAAACGATCTCTGTAAAGACGAGTTACAGCTTCATACCAGAAAAAATCTCCATCAATACATACAAACCCACATCAACATGCATCACATGACCATTCATGAAGAATGGTCATGTGCGTGAAGGGGTAATCAGGATGTAGATTGTCTACTAGAATTTGAACAACAATGTTGAAAAGTAAGAGAAGGGATTTGTTTTTTGGACGGATAACAACGTGGATGTGTGTCTGGAAGTAAGTGTTACTACCTGCACCAAATATCCTTGCCTAGTAAGAACCAATCAATAAGGGAATATGCAGATTGTATTCAGAAGTCTGTTTCTGCACATCCACACTATAACACAACCTCCACATTTCAAATTCAAATAAGACCAGCAACATTTCCAGCAGCCTCTACCCACGAAGAAGGGCTTCATGATGAAATGAATTGTTAATGATGGGATTCTATAGACAATGTATACAAACCCTATGATAACTGTGAGCATATCTAGTAGTGCATTTGTGACCAGGCATGCTCTCAGAATACACTTTTCTGTGTGACAGAAAAAAAACACGGATGAGACTCCAATAATTCCTCTGCAGTAAAAGATGAAAAGTGTTAACACTGCAAGACACTTATGAGGCTCACAGACAACACCGACCTTGCAATTAACTCTCGCTCTCAGCTGCTTCTGTTTCTCCATCTGAACCAAGTAGCTGTCAGAGTTACTGCTATGGATGTGGAAGGCTGTGTTCTCACTCTGACAAGGGCTCAGCGCAGGCTCTGCTCCAGTCAGGGGCTTTCCTATAGCTGGAAGAACAGTGTACGAGCCCGTGCCCTGTGACGAAGCAGTAGTAGGAGTCCTGAGGGGGCTTCGAGTCTGCTCCTCTTTTTCACAGGATAGTGGCAACTGTGAGGCCCTTGTCCTGAAACACAAACTTATTAATGGATATTCAATGGTCCAATGATATTAGATAAGTACATCTGATTTACATCTTAATGTTTTATTATTATTATTATGGTTATACAGAAATACTACAATGAGGCCATCATTTAGGTGAGCACAAACAAATGTGACATGTGTTATATTATCATAATTATTATTATTATCATTATTGTATTGTAAAAAAGTATATGTCTATATCTTTCATTAATTTCATAATCCTGCATACAATCATTTGTCATCAGCTGTGTTGTGATTGTTGGGACGTGTTAAAGATATTCTCAATTTATTCTATGTTACATTATTTGATGCCATATACGTGTCATTTCTTTCTCATTTTGATTAAATAAAAGACAATATAAATGCTTCACCTTTGCCATTGTTCAGGACTACTCTTCGGGTTACGGTGGAGAAGCTGTGTATTCAGCACTTCCCGAGACAAGAAGGACTTTCTAGAATAATTTTTTGGTTGGTATCCTGTGGTCAAGGCAAGTTGAAGTTCAGACGTGGGGATCCAGTGAGGATGACCATGCAGAGAAGCTAGGTTGATGATAGCATCCTGGCCATCCCTCTGCTGAAGTAATGAAAGAAGATGGGATGACGTGTTCAGGTTGATGTTGAGGTGGATGGTTTGGGGCAAAGGCTGTGTGGAAGTCGTGTTCTGAGGTTCAGGCTGAGTTATAGCAGCTGCTTGAGCTAATGGGACACTCAAACAATCTCCCCGCTCAGCTTTGACCGCCACACCTGGGGGCTGCTGTCGAGAGGGGTTGGGGTACTCTTTACACTGGCCTTTCTTCCCCTTGCTGATCTGGGTGACCTGATGTGAGAGAAGGATTAACAGCCAGGATAATAATATTTTCATTGATCTATGATCTGTATGTCCATATTCATATCCATATCCACCTGAAATAATGTGTTTTAATGCCAGCAAACAACCTTTAAACATGGGTCTCATTTCACCATCATATTGAAAGGCTGTGGATGTTTGTAGCTTAAACTCTGCATTTCTGTGAGATATACTGTTTATGAATGCAGTGTGAAGCACAAAGTACCAGACAAACACTAGCTCTGAGTAAGAGGGACAATTCTTTTCCAAGAATAAGGGCCAGCACACCTCTTAACATGATCGGACCAAATTATTTAGCAAGAGGCCTGTGAGCGCGTGTCTCATGCATCTAATGCGGTTGATTTAGCAAAACGCCAGCTTTTCCCATTTTAGTGGGAAAATATTATACTTACACCACGCTCCAAAAATGAAACAAACAGCCAGCATTATAGTGACCCATGGTGTTGTAGATAAATAGCCCTGATCAAGCTTCTACAGCCCCAATACTGCACACAAAGACAAATACTGCGTGTGGGGGGGTCCTACCCGCAACTGTTGTGTTTTTTGGAGCAACCTCAGCTCAGGGTCCGAGCTGTCCTGCTGATTCTCTGCTGGAGCCGGCTTCTTAACAGTTTCCTGCACCTTTAAACATAAATAGCAGGGAAAAGCATTACACTGATACAAAAAAGTATTTAATATATTATCTGTCGATACAGTAAAACTGGAGCACACCTTCTCATTGAGACCAGTGCCTGACCATTAAATCTACACATCAATATAAGGCTATCAATATTGCATCCAGTATTATCAAGCATCATATTACATCAATTTACTATTACAGTTCCTTATGCAGTGTGGAAATGTGTCCTGTTAATGCTGTAATGAAAATCATTTTACTTCAGGACTCCCGCAGTGGCAGAGGACCACCTGAGTAGATCGATTGTATTGACAGGCAGAAGACTTTTTCATGGAACACCAGTAATTCTGTGAGGTTGAATTGTGGAAGATCACAGCGAATGCGTGGATCCAGGTGTAACATATCTAATATCGATTAGTGTGTTTGTCATTGCATCTAATAGCATGAAATGCTACTATTATGCTGAGAGAACCCAGACAATTTCAGGGTACTGTTGGGCGAACCAGCATGTAGGCTGTTCACTCCTCTGTCTTTGTCTTTCAAGCTGAGTTTGATCATTTTGGTGATTAACTCAACCTCACATTAACTCACTAACCAAGCAGGCGCATCTATTTTCAAATGGCAGAGACTTTGAGAAATTTGGTAGGTGTTACAGATGAACGAGGGCAGAGCAGTTGTTTGAAGATCATTAGCAGGCGTCAGTGAATCCTGTGTGTCCGGCAATGTACACACTTACACACAATAACTTTGCACCTCTCACCTTTACCCATTCCCCCTGCTATTGCATTTTGTCACCCATTATAAAAATCCCAATCAGTTGGAGCAAATGATCAAGTCCGTATTGCATTTTGAGCATGGTAAGCTGTGTAATATCTTTTCTACTAAATTGGGCCTGTAATTGCTTCTCTGCGAGACGATATCACAACAAAGTAGGGCAATTGCAGCTAGCTGTATTACCTCCTGTACCCGGGAAACATCTGCTTTTCGCAATAAGGACTTCAAAGGGGCTGTGGATCTTGAATTGCATTTAGCTGCTATTGTGGCCGGCCCAGGTAATCTTGATTAGGTGTTTAGACTGGGGCAGGGTATACAGTGGCAGAGAGCTCCCCAGAGCTTTGGTCTAAAGCTATTAAAAGATTGTACATTATGCTCCCATGGCTTTGAAGTGAGGGCCTGTGAGAGGAGAAGGGACTCTGAGGGCTGAGTGCAATAGCAGAAGATTGATCTGCTACTTCTGTTTTTATCAAAGGAGGCCCGAGCCACGATGAAGCCAATCACTGCTGCAGCCTCTCTGCCACTTGGCCGGGCTAAACATTTGCTGCATTAGGAAATTGTATACATTTAATGACACGTCTAATTATAACAAGCTGCCTTCAGATGGCCACTCCCATCAAAAGACCAAATGGGTTATTTTAAATGGGTCCGGTCACAACTGGCTTGTCTGTGCTCGTATTGATTTTTGAAACTGATGACATTTGTACATAGAGTGTTGCTATCTTTTGCATGGAGCAACAGAATAGAAAGTAGAGTAGGAAGAAGAATGAGCTTTGTAGAGGATTTTAGGCATCCCACAATTTCAGGGCCCTGATTGTGAGATTACTACATCTTGCACTGTATTCGTGTCTTAGTGTGTGTCTAACCTTCAGTATTAGATTTTTCCAAAAATCTGTAGGAGATAATAAATGTCAATATCATGTGTGTGTGTGAAAATAAATAATCCTATTTTATTCAAGTTTGACCTCTAGACTTACCACAGTTATCACAAAGATTATATTTTATTCTAAAAATATGGTTTAAAAATTACTTTAAAAAGTAAAAAAGGTTTCTGCCTGTTTCTGTAAAGCTTTGTTGATATGCAACACTGTTTTCGTAGCACATCCAATTCATAGATTAATCCTGTAATGAAACAAAAAAAACACAGACTACATGCAAATTGGTGCCCCCTTCTTTTATGCCCTGTGTCCCTCATTAAGTAAGACACGTCTTTGGGGAGACAGAGCAATGGAAAACTAACAAGCGAATTCAGAGGGAAAATGACAAAACACAAGGGCTCAGGAGAGGGAAAGGCTCCGGCTCTGTTTACTATTGCACAAAGCTAACGGCTCTTGACTATGTAAATGGTGATGATACGAGACATTGTAGAGGGCTGGGGCTCAGATGGGTGAACAAGGTTGGGGGTATTATAGCCAGCAAACAGTCTTGTGGTCCAACAAATGGGGAATGCGGGCCATCCCGACCAATTATGCCACTGTGCCAGGTGCAGGGATATCTAAGAGGCTATTGGTAACCATGCGTCTGTGATGTTCTTGTTGTACACATCAACTCATAATAAGCACTGCATAGCCAGACATGGCTCCTTTCATATGGTGGAGGAGAAGGCAGATGAAAACAGATATGCTCCTTTGCCAAATTAATTTTCCAGACTGGGTCAGAGGAAACATCATAGGATATTTTCTATTGGTTGTCCGAGATGACTATATATGGCATATAGATACCATTTATATTTATATAATATTACTAGATGCTGTGGTGGGGGGGGGGGGGGGAAGGAAGCTTGTTCGGTTTAATTCTCATGAGACTGTTAAACATACCCCACTTCTATAATCTCACTATCATTCACTGACACTACAAGTAAGACAAACTTACCAGTAGCTGTTTGGGGCTAAAATTTAGAATATTGTGTGTCTCCATTAATTTTCAAAACAAACAATTTACAATAAATTCAATAGATAAAGTTCATCTATCCTTCAGGAAGGTGTAAAGTCACACAATACTACCAAACAGATCACAAACATAAACTGCATTTCAAACTGGAAGGGGAAGTCATATCACTTTGACCTATTTTTTCCCCATTGTCTGCCTCCAGTCAAACTTCATCCTATAATCATGTAGCTCTACCATCCAAGATTCATTATCTATGCTAGTGCAGCTCCTGGTGTCTGTTTCTGTAATTGCAACCTGTTTCAAGAGAATGTCTGCCTGAGGGTGATCATTACAGTTTTCTGTGCAAGTTTGTTTTGATGTTTCAAACATCAAATTCTAATTATGTCATTTTAACAACGAGTAAATGCTACTGGCTGAAAAAAATAGATTCTGTACTCACATCACTCACATTGGGCATCTGTTTGCGTGTATGCACCCTCACATAAGAGCCATGTTTAGATCTGCTGCACCCAAGGGTTATTTTGTTAAGTTTCACTTTGTCCTCCACCAGGCTTTGTAGCTTGTTGTTTGATGAAACATTTGGGTTTGCCAGTGCAGAGGTGCTCATTTTCTGGATGGGTCCTCCTTGTGTACATCTCGATTGTTGGTAATGCATCCTAAATTCTGTGCCATGTAGGTCCTCGCTCATATTTGGAGACCCACTAAAATGTTCACTGTCAAAGCTTCTCTCATTGTTCTCTCTGATTCCTCTCTGCAAACTGCTGTCATTTTCCTTTTTAGTGGAAGCTTTGGAAAGGTGAGCTTCTGGTGACC
This sequence comes from Pleuronectes platessa, assembly GCF_947347685.1. Lineage (NCBI taxonomy): Eukaryota > Metazoa > Chordata > Actinopteri > Pleuronectiformes > Pleuronectidae > Pleuronectes > Pleuronectes platessa. The sequence continues at coordinate 23,671,799 of NC_070640.1, forward strand.
TACTCTGACAAGCGTGTTTGTGCCCTTGGGGAGATGCTGCCGTGCTTGTAAAACCATCTTCTGGGTGTAGGCGAAACGGCTGGTCTGACTTATTGCCAGCTTTATGTGGAGTCACAACAGGTGGACTTTTGTCAACAATGCATCTGTATCCTCCTTTTTTTCCCAGTGCTTGTCCGTCATCGTATGAATGAGAAGTTTTCTCTTTAGGGACTTGGGAATATCCCTCAACAGAATTCTGTGGACTCTCAATGAAGCGGCCGTTTCCCTTCACATTGGTCCTCCAGCTGGGGTCATATCGCAGGTCAGAATAGGTGTCATCAGGCAGCAGCCGACTGTTAGGTTAAAGATAGACAACAGAATAAAAATAATTTGTCCAGAACAAGCCTTAGACTGTTTAAACGTGTATAATAGCTCTATGTATCTGGATAAACTTATACAAGAACATGTTCATACACAGTATGTTTAATATAGTGTTAATTTATTAGTAATTTAATTGAATACATTTTTGGTAAGCAGCTTTATTAATAAGATTTTCATATTGAAGGTTTACAGACACCTGAATGCCACATAGTCCCGTGGTGAGGGGTCAAAGGAACAAGAGGCATTAGACCATTATTAGAATGATGATGTCCTCAAACAAAGTATTAGGCCTTATCACAGACTTCTGAAATTGAAACAGATGAGGGGGCTATGAGAGTGTATTTACAGATAATTTTCGTATTTTCACCTCCAGGCTCACTAATGAGAGTGTATTTGAGAGCTACTAGCGGGGGAATGGTTCACAAACGGCAATTTTCAGCTTATGAAATGGGTTGAAAATTGCAGGCTAAAATGCTCTTTCTGATGGTGATGAAAAGATCTCATTAAAATAAATAGCAGAGAGCCTCTTTGTTGTGCTTACTGGGAGGACGAGGGGAGCCTAATTCTCCTGCTGTGATGTTGTGCATGTGGGGGCGGCGGTGGGGGGGTGTCTAGGTGTAGGGCCCTTCACTTCGATGAGGCCAAAAGGGTAAGGGATGTCTCTCTAATGACTGAGACTCAAACAAGTTGGAGAATGCATTATAGACAACATGCAGCTAGGCGTGATGCCTCCAACACTGGCAGAACCCCACAGACCATTATTTCTAGCGGAAGATACAGATACATAAATACAAAAGCCAGTGAAATATAGTGACAATCACTGAATGGGAAAATACAAAAATTCATCATACAGACTATATTCAAATATCCTTTGGAGAGAGATAGGTGTACAAATATAGCGAGGATGGATGAATGGACTTGCTTTAATAGAATCTTTTGCTTGAATGAAGAATGCCCATTGGGTTTGTAAACTATGCATTGTGTGAAAAGGCTTACCCACTTTGAGGAGGGAGCAGAGAGGACCATGAGAACATGATAATGGGAATGGGACTGTGTCCGCTTCCTCAGTCCTATGAAATGGAGCCCTTTGTGAGAATATGTCATGTTCATTTACCTCTGAAACAATGCACCTTGGGATGCGGACCCACACTTGGTGGGCATCAATCCGCATAGGTTGATGACGGGAAAATGGAGAGGGCCCCTTTTCAGTTTTGCAGGGAGCTGGACTATCAGCCGGGGTGTGAAGGAAAGAAAAGAGGAGACAACAGTACGAGTCGACGAGATTGGCAAAACAGATGAGGTGTTGTCCTCACCAGGACAGGCCTCCCTCTGCTCTACTCCCTCAAAAGAGTGAAAGAGAGATCTCCTTTACTGCAACAATGATCCCTGGTAATGGACCACGAGTGACCACTTATTGTGATCCACCCAAACAAAACAAAAATCTAATTTCCCTCAAATGAAAGCTGTTATTCTCAAAGCACCTGAATTAGGCCATTCTCACCACAACGTACGATCAGTGCCTGCATCTCATTAAACGGCCGACATTCATTGTTAAGTGATGAATGAAGGCTATTCCTCTTTCATCATCCACGTGATGAGTAAAAGTAAAGGGCTTGATAGCTGCCATACACTCCTTGTTGTATTCCATCTAAGCAGCACTATTATCTGCTTAATTTAAATTATGTCACAGACAGTTAAAGTGACAATCCAGTTCAATAGGCAAACCGAACAAGGCCGGGCACAGATCTCACCATAGTTAATAGCTTTAATTGTGTTATATACATTTGCAGAATTATCCTCTACAAAGCCAATGATGTGATAAGCCAGATCGTGTTCACAACTGTATCTTTACTCAGCTAATCTCTACAACTGTGTAAAGTGAAATTAAATTTTAATTATGATTCTAGACGAAACCAAGAATTAAAGAGTGCAGGTTCTATATCAACAGGCAGGCTTTAACAGCTGAGGTACTGCCACCTATTGGGCAAAGAGCAGGACCACATATGAGCCTTTGTCATCTGTATTACAGTGACACTTAAAAGACAGGTCTATTTATATACCATATTATGACACATTTCAGGCACAAATCAAATAAACTCAACAAACTGTGTGTGTGTTAAGCCCTCGTAACAAAGAGCTCCATTGTTGTTGTTTTTAGATTAACCTCCTCAGTAGGAGCAAATAGATTTAGAGCTGAGAGACACAGACAGGGCAGTAAGAGAGACTGTCACACAGTATTGTTTGTTTACAAAATAACAGAACACACGTCCGACCACAATTAACTGATGTTGAGTGTGTACAGATGTTACAACACCTCATGAGTTGCTATTTGCTGGACAAACCAGGGAGAGTGAACTCACCTTCCTCCTCTTTCATCCATCTGGGTATCCAAATATTCAGTCTGTTGGAGGGCTGGGCCCCTCTTGGTATGGAGGTTGGATGCTACGTCTAGGCTATCATAAACATGAAGATCTTCAGTGTCATCCTCATCCTCCTCCTCTCCCTGCAGTAAGCTCTCAGCATTCTCCTTTTCAGGAAGAGCGTACTTGTTTTGATCATGGTGGCCAACGTGCATTTGTAGCTGATGTTGGTAGGCTCTCTCCTGGGCCAGGCGCTCTGTGTCGGACTCCCCAGATTCCCACTGGTTGGCCGGAGCAGCTTGCCTCCTCTGCTCAGCCTTCGTCTCTGCACACATCATTCCTTGTCCAAGTCTGTTGTCCATGTGTACGTTGCAAATGGAGAGTCTGCTTCATGAAGGTCTGATTATCTATGTGGTTGTGAAAATCATACAAGATCAGCAACAAGCCACTGCATTAGCATCCTTAGTATTTTGAGCCTTTATGTATTCATCTCATGGAATTGAGCTACACATGCCTAAAAGTGTGACCATGCAGGTCTGAGACGGGAAACATCTAAATACTCACTGTACAGCAGGTCAATTTGCTGTATGTAGCTTCAAGTTCATTATGGGCTCGAAATAAATCACTGATCTACGACACCAAACATGTCAAAGTTAGACTCAAGTGGGAATGTGTATATATTCATGAGTGAACAGAACAAAATATCGCACCTATCCTATAAAGAGCCCCATGAATATATACAAACCCGAACAGATTACACTTATTTTTACCTCTTTATTTTTTTGTTTAAAAAAAAATATTTTCATTATTATTATTATCATGATTCATTTTTTTTTGTATGTCTCCTTCTCCACACACTGTGTCCTACTACCTATGTATATGCTCTAATAGGTTAATGAAAGGAAGACAAAATGTAAGTCTCAGTAATGAGAACACTGTCAGTCATTGGATTTAACTTTTAAGCACAGTATAATGTTCAGTTTACCAGCCTCAAATTAGTTCAGTATATTTTTTTTACATACCCAGGTTTCTAAATGTGACCAGGAATATGGATAACACGTTAAAAATTGACTATTTTTGGCCTTTCCCTCCACAAATGATTTGACTTGTCACAGGTGGAAAAGCGCATGTGTTACTGACATTGAGGATGGCTTGGTATTCTGTGGTAATGCTGCTTTCAAACAATGTTGGCTGAATGGGCAGCGGGAAAAGAGAAAAACACCCCTTATTCCAACATGGAAGAATTCACACATTATGCCTTTAGGTGGTTAGCTATAATGCTAACTCCTTAAAGTGCATACAGAGCCCAAACTAAGAACTTGTTTTATATGTAGGAGTTTTATGGGAAATTAGACACAAACAGAGTGAATCTTTTTATATAATGAGTTATATTGATTGTATTACTGCTAGTAAAGGTTCTTTATAGGCAGTCTGTTGACATGTCTGCAGTTCTCTTCACTGAGTGGTCTTCTTCACATTACTATTTTGAAGGACATAATATCCCGAAAATGACATGCATGAATGAAATTAACGCAGAATACCACAAACCTACAACTGAGACATCTGCATATAATTAAGTCCTCACCTATGTCTTTCCTACAGTGACATGTCAAAATGGTTCATAGGAGGCCTCACACCACTCAGAGAGCCTGTTGTTTCAAAAAACTCACTTGGCAAATGAGAATCAAGAACCACAGATGTAATAAATCAGTGAGTGAGTAATGGTGCAGTCAGACCAAAATCTGCATCCAATTCAATTCAATGTTGAATAGGATTGCTGGCAGTTGTAAATCGACATCTACATCACCCTGACTGATTGACCTTGTCAACTTGCAGAATCACAACACTCTCTAATGTCCAGTGAGTTTGAGAGAGGAGGGAGGGTGATGTCTGATTCAGGATATATGGTTGTTTAAACTATTGTTTTTTTTTATTTGGGGGCGGTTCAATTCATTGATCAGTTAGTCCGAATTTTTGATTATATTATTTACCTGAATGAATTTAAGATTAGTCCAACACAATTATTATATTGACCATTTGTCTTTGCAGAGATTATTATTATTATCCTTACAAATTGTATATGGCATGATAGTTTCCAAGCTATTACTAAGCCAATCAAGCAGACCTAACCCTAACTGAGCCAAAGCTGTGACTGCAATGTGGCTCAACACATCCGTGCTAAATGTTTTGAGTGTGAAAAAAAAACAAGTGGACCCAATGTGTTGGCACATGTGTATGATATGATCCCTTCTGTATTTAGAAGTGGATGAAGATGATGAGGGGTTGGGGTTAGGGTTAGGGTTTGCAATGTGTCCTAGTAATCAAGACAATTTGTAAATAAGGTTTTCCTGTATATTGTAGTTGTTCCATTGTTCCACAAGGTGGAGCCACATGTAAAATTATGGAACAACATCTACCTTCCAATATTGCAGTATTTGTTAATGACATTCTGACAACTTAAAATTAAACTTGGAATGTCAAAATCGCAAAGAAACTTGAACCTAATGCCTTGGAGAAAATAGAGGCTTTTCTAGTTATTGCTTTGTCTTTCAAAAACATAAGATCCAACACGAATTTTCTTACTTGAAATATTAGTTCCTTTAAATTTAGGATGACACAGTCAAGTAAAACATGTAATGAGTACATAAGATAAAGAGTTGTATAGTCAAAAAACAGCTGTACATTTAACAATATTTTAAAGATATCAGAAATTAGAACACAAAAATTAGAGCACAAAAACAACCATGATCTCCTCAAATGACAGGTCCTTTAAACTCTTCCAAATACTTTTTGCCCTTTAAACAACTTCATTATTTAGACAAACAAGTTATTCTTTTAGAATAAGAAAAAAATTGTTCTATGCCACTGTGGACAAGGTGGCTACCTGACAGTCCTTTTGTCTTTGTGGTGTCCATAAATTAAGGATCAGTTCTCTGACCATTAATGAGAACATGCCCAACTTTAAAAGAAGACCGTCGTTACATTGCGTTAAGCTTCCTAAACTTTAAGCATCAAATTTGCAATGTCATCATAACCTTCTCTGCTGTTGTCTATTTAAATCCTATAGTCTACATCAAAACTATGTAAAAAATGTATGATCATAAGTCTCAGAATATTATTGTGTGCAGGGTCAGTTTTCTTGCTTATAGGAGATTAACTGTGTCAACTGTTTCATAGTTTTGGACTCAACTTTGTGCATTATCTCTCTTGTATTTGCTTGTACTTGTACCTGCATTTTCCCTGCACACTTCAATCAGAAAGTTGTTTTATGTTTTGTCTGCTTTGTGTCGGTCTCCTCGTTGTTTTCTATTGCAGCGTCTCTGTTGGCTCCATTACTAATGTCAATACCTTTCCTCCTCAGTTTAGGGCTGGGCATCAGTTTGTGTTTAGTGAGGGAAGCGTATTTGATACCGACCATCTTTTCAATAACCTCATCAATAGAAGACATGCCCCTTGAGAACTTAAGTAATGGTCAAGCTAGCAAGAAGGTTGTTTAACAGTGGCCATTTGATCCAAACAGAAATATTATCTAAGTAGTCTGGCTGAGGCATTGAAATGTATAACTAATGATAAATTGTGAAGCGAGGCAGGTTCCTATCCCAGAGGACCTGCTAAAATGTCAACTCCTTGTTTTCACCCTCTGGGTTCTGTTTGGAAATAAATGTCCACTTTCTACAGAGACGTGAGGGGAAGTAAATGTTGGTCTGACTGGGCCATAACTTGATTGTGAGCTTAATGAGACCAATGTGATGTGCCACAGCAGTAAAGGAAATATCAAGACCAGGGCGAACAAGAGTTTGATGGCTGGGGCCCTGGAACATACACATCCATCATTCAATGATATGAATTATACCTGGATTTGACAAATCAAAACTTCTGATATTAAACCGGCTAATATAGGGTTGAGATCGAAAGTATTACACTTGTATTACCTTTCATGCAATAATGAAGTATCTTTATATCTGTTGTTTGTAGGTAGAATACAGTAAACCAAACTGATCAGGAATGTAAGATATAATCAAACTGAATATAAACTGAATTAAATTCCAATCGGTGTACGCTTGCTGGGAACCTCAACGAATCCCGTCTGAGAGATTACAATGAACAACAGAAACCACATATACGTGTGTAACACCTGTTGCTGTAGGTACCCGTCAGTTAGCTTAGCATCCTGTTTCACCAAACGAACCGTACTCCCGATCTGGTTCTAGGCTCAGGCGCTGCATACTGCGGTGCTTGTGTTTATTATGTCTGTTAAGACCGAGCTAAACGATCGTGTTTACGGTGCTTTCATGAAGTAAAGTAAGTTTAAATACCCACCGATAATCACCAGCGGCAGCCCGTAGAGGCACTTCCGGTGTCAACAGAAACTGCCATTGATATGTACAGGCAGCTTCCTATGATGTCGCACTATTTGTTAGCTGCACTTGTTGCCATGCAACAGTGTTTGGCAGCTGCCCTTGTTGCCATGTCACACTGTTTGGAGGCAGCTGACTTGTGGTGGACCACGACCGAGGTGGCAGCTGATGATAGATCCTAATTGGCGGCAGTGGACAATGACTATGGACTACTGTGGCATCCGATCTGGATGGTGGATCATGATCTTGACTATAGATTTTGATTGCAGCAGGACTCCTTGATATATAGTATTTCGCCTCAGATACTTGAGCATTACTGACAATAATCCATCACTTCCTTGACTTTCAGTTATGCTTCACAATGTTTACCCTTATCAATGCTGTTAAAACCTTTATCTTACTGATGTTCTCCTTTACAGTTGACATCTACAGGGCCGGTCTTTCCTACAGGAAACTCAGAGGGGGGGGGGGGGGGGGGGGGAACTCAGAGGGGGGCGCCAAAAACTGCGCCTAGGCTAAGCAATTTTTTGCGCCCCCTTCTATATGTGGTATGGCCCAAAATATTGTATTTAATTACTTTGACAGTAATTTAATTAGTTTCATTAGAGAAATCAGTAAATGACAGCAGCACTCAAGAGGAACGTTTGGCACTGGAGCAGTTTCACCCTGTCCTGTCTCTTTGGGGGTTCCGCCCACATGCCAGGTGCAGTCTGGATGAGGAACTGAATGATCCGTGTTTTTATTGCTGCTGCATTCATTAGTAGTGGGTCAGAGTCACCTACGTTAGCTCCTAAAGCTTCGCTTGATCACCACGAGTGTCATTGAGACATGTTGATGTCGTTTTGATAATCTACTTAGACTGGTAAAACTTAGAAACTCCGCTGGGCAGTGAGGCAGGAGACACTCGCGCACTAGGTGGGCGGGGCTACGTTCGGCTGCATAGGTGTTTATTTTACCTGCACGTCGTCTTGCAGGCGGGTCGCGATAGTATATTGTTTACTTTACAGTGTGTAGTTCAGCTCCGACACACACAGACTCTGTAATTCATGTATTGTTATTGTGCCTTATAAAGACCAGTTATAAGTTAATGTTCAATAGGTCTATATTGTAAATGTTTATATTTCTTTATGAGTGATAATGTATATTAAGATGTTTGGAGGAAAGAGACACCATAGTAATTGAATGTATGTTTTATGCACTTTAAAATGCAGTTACAGTCAGAGAAATGCTTGTACTTGAAATTGTGTTTAATTTGAATAAGATGCAGACTGGATGAGGAACTGAAGGCTCCGTGTCGTTACTGCTGCTGCATTCATGCTGTATTATACAGATATACTTTGTTGCTGTGGTATCAATCTTGGGACCCATAATATATATCTCCAACCAATATTTTGACATTAAAAAAATGTATCTAACATTAGGGTAAAATTAGGCAAAAACAGAGGTATGTACCTCCTTGGTGTTGTCAGAACATGGTAGCACATTGAGGCTTATGGTTAGAGTGTGTGTGTCCAAGCAACTTCGACGAAGAAAGAAATTATTTCATATTAAGTTTTCATGGAGCTTTTTTTTGTGGGGGGGGCAGGAGTGAAGCTAGGGCCGGCCCTGGACATCTATAGCACTTCTGTCCACCCTGGGAGAGGGATCCCTCACATGTGGCTCTCTCTGAGGTTTTTACATTCTTTTTACCCTGTTAAAAGTTTTTTCCTTACTCTTGTTGAGGGTCAAGGGCAGAGGATGTCACACCTTGGTAAAGCCCTATGGACAAACTGTGATTTGTGAATATGGGCTATACAAAGGATTTGATTGATTGATTATCTGTTTGACTCTCTGCACTGTTGCCAATTCAGACAATTGCTCAGCCTGCCCGCCGCTGTTTCCACTTCTCATAAACAGTCTATGCTTTGAGCTCCAGTTACATTCCAGAGTGATCATTGGCCTCTGATTAACAGATGTCACCTGCAGTTTCCTGTTGGATTCATCAGTCAGGTCTTTACTCGCTCTCACTTTTGAACTATGTATATGAAACACTATAACTACCACACCTTGAAATTGTCTCTACTAGCTGCTTGAATAAGGACAAGTGAAGGAAGACATTTTTTACTAATTCAGCTATATTAATACATACATATGCAAATTCAGGAATGTACAGATGGCAATGCCATGAAGTGTAAACTGGTCACTTGTTGCAGATTGTTACATTGCAAAGTAATAATGATGTCATCGAAAGTTTTTTGACAGCAGAATATAGCCTACGTATTGTAATAGGTGTTTCAATAACAGGACGCAGCAATACAAGTATCTTTCTCTAGTTTTAATTCAACCGTCTTTGGACGGGGCCAAGGGTTGGGTCACTGTGACAGACTTAACTCAGTGGCCCCCTGAGCCTTGGAAAACCAATGAATTTATGCTTAAACAAACTCCTCCTCACACAGGAGAAGAACGTTATCCAATCAGCTCTCAGCGCTATACTTGTCTGATCTTTCATTAAACATATCTAGATATAGAAATTCCCATTACAGTATTCACCAGTAATTTCCCTTGATTTTTAAATGCAGTTAAAAAAACATAATTACTAAGCAATATGAGGACAAAATACTTAAGAAAAAAAAAAGAGCATCTTTAGTAAGTAAATATTCACAAACTAGTCAAAGTCTCCCTTAATAAGTCACAAACAGCGGTGGTGCTCTCAGACAGTGTGGCAGCAAAGGCAGCTGCCTCCAGACAAAGACGGGAGCTGCCACAGCAGGTGCCCTAATGCAGCCTCGCAGCAGTGGGATTTCAAGCTTCAGTTCAATGCCACAAAACACAGGCAAAGCATTAACAGCATTTAGGGAGATCGGTACAAATACGACAAAGAAATGAGCCATATAAACGAGCTTGTTTCACAATACAAGTGGTGCTCAGAACAGTAACACGCTGATAAACATTCATAAACTACATATAAATCTTAGGGCATAAATACAAACAGCCGTGGCAACTGACAGCTGCCTAAAATCCCGGCAATTGCCTTTAGAAATCAGAGGCAGTTTCTGATGCCACCGGAAGTGCCTTTGCGACCTGCTGCTGCCACGATTTTAGCTTGCTGTCTCCCTTGTCTGTAGTCTACACAACACTTGGTGTAACCGTGGAGACGTGACGCAACCATGCGCAATATCGAGTAGTTCACCAGAGACTCAGGAGCAGAGATTCAGACAGAATCTGAATCTGATCTTTAGGCTTCCTTGCGCTTTATGCTGATTAGATCAGAACAGCGTATTTAGCCATAAACATATGATTCATACACACAAGCGGGGGAAATGTCTCGATCGAACCAGACTATAGGAAGAGGCCTTAACCCTTTGATCCACACGCTAGGCCAACCTCTTCGAATGCACAATGAGTGTTTCTTTGCTATATCTTTGAGATACATGTATTTTATCCTTTCACTTTCTAGGTATTCATTAAATATCTTGTTTTTTGATTACCAGAAATCATTTTTTTCCTTTCTTGCTTTATGAACAAACACACATTTTGTATTTCTACATCAATTCTACTCACATGGGGCCAAAATGACCCAGAGTATGTATACAATACGGAACACCTGCCACTGATTTCATACAGTTGAAACAGCAACTCCCTCAACCAAAACTCGGAATAGAACAGTATATACTAAATAGAGTAATGTAAATGGTAAATGGCTTTGTATTTATATAGAGCTTTTCTAGTCTAGCTGACCACTCAAAGCGCTTTACAATCACCCATTCACACACCCATTCATACAGTGCATCTATTTTCAGCACTTTGTTATTCTATGGGGGGCTAGGGTTAGGGTTACAGCCGCCCTTAATGTGAATTTGAAAATATTTGTGGTTTTGATTTTCTCATCCAGAATGTTAGTACCCTTCCAGATTCATGGCTGAAATGGTCATAAATATGCTGCATTAAGAAGGGGAGGGAAATGAGCATATTCTTGGCCTTGATTCTGATGACCTATTCCTAGACTATATGCTCTACAATTCCTTGGAATCAAGTTCTTGTAAATGAAGAAGGGTCCTTTGATGAAGGAGATTAATCTGATCAGTCTTTTGGGAGAAAACTCAGACAGTCTAATAGATTTGAGTAAAGATGGCTCTTCCTGGACAGAGCATCCCTCCACTTACGGAAGAGGAAGCAACATCCTAGTTCTGCCATGCATGAAATAACGTAGGAAAGTTTACTGGTCATTTTTTACCCATGTTTGATATAGATTTATTAGTGGCAAGGAAAATACTATTCATTAACAGGAATTTTAATTGATAATACATCTTATGTACATCATTAAAATGTTACCTTCACAGTCATTCTAAGGTAAAGATTTTATTTATTTTTCACCTTAATATGGCATCCCATAGTTTTTCTGAAGAACCCCCCAATGTTCTGAAGTCACATTTCAAAGAATAGAACCCATCCAATTTAAAACCTGAAACTAAACATAATTCAAAGATTTGAATCCCCTCAGATATAACATCATCTCTAATTACTGCAACCAATTTACCAACCATCATTAGAATCAATTATAAATGGCTTCTAATCCAATTAGGCTTGATTAAAGTCTTATCGACAAAAAGATGGACAGAGTCAAACAAAGGGTTTCAAGTTTATTAACAAGGCAGTGACATACAAAACTCTGAACGACTCACTGCGCCATGGAGTCAACTAAAAGCTTTTCCCAGTTGTGTCAAATGATGCAATAATGTGATCCCAGAACCCAATTTTATCTTTAAATTACACTCTTAAGCTTGTTGTGACTTGTGCTATAAGAGGGTTACTTTCTTAGAATACTTTCTCAGGAAGTAGCAGCTGAGGTGAGGGAATGTTTAGTCGACCTCCTCAATGGTAGGTCCGGATGATCCGGCGCCGGGAGCAGCACCACCGGCACCACCAGCTCCACCGAAGCCACCAGGCATGCCTTCTGGCATACCACCTGGCATACCACCGGCACTCTGGTACAGCTTAGTGATGATGGGGTTGCACACCTTCTCCAGCTCCTTCTGTTGATGCTCATATTCATCCCTTTCGGCAGTCTGCAAAACAAGGACTTTCAGTATTCTGACAAATGAAATCATTGAAAGAGTAAAAGAAAAGCAGAATATTTACCTGGTTCTTGTCAAGCCAGCTGATGACCTCGTTGCACTTGTCCAAGATCTTCTGCTTATCTTCCTCACTGATCTTGCCAGCGAGCTTCTCATCCTCCACAGTTGACTTCATGTTGAAAGCATATGACTCCACTCCATTCTTAGCAGACACCTTGTCACGCTGGACATCATCCTCTGACTTGTACTTCTCAGCCTCCTGGACCATGCGTTCAATGTCCTCCTTGCTGAGACGACCTGTCATCAAATAGGTAAGATTAGCATTCAATCATCTGATGTTGGGATAACCCTGCAGTTATTGGTGTGGCGCAGCATTCAATACCCTTGTCATTGGTGATAGTGATCTTGTTCTCCTTTCCAGTGCTCTTGTCAGCAGCAGAGACATTCATGATGCCGTTGGCATCAATATCAAATGTCACCTCGATCTGAGGAACACCACGGGGAGCAGGAGGGATGCCCGTCAGCTCAAACTTGCCCAGCAGGTTGTTGTCTCTGGTCATGGCCCGCTCTCCCTCATAAACCTGTTGGTGTGTTAGCAGACAATGTTAAACCAAGTTTGTCTACAGTTTATTCAAATGTATTAAGCTCAAACACTCATTGAAATAGATGTGCCTACCTGGATGAGCACACCAGGCTGGTTGTCAGAGTAGGTGGTAAAGGTCTGGGTCTGCTTAGTAGGGATGGTGGTGTTGCGTTTGATCAAGACAGTCATCACGCCTCCAGCAGTCTCAATACCCAGGGACAGAGGGGTGACATCCAGTAGCAGCAAGTCCTGCACATTCTCAGACTTGTCACCAGACAGGATGGCAGCCTGGACAGCTGTAAAGACAAAACATCAGTTTAACAATCAGAATGTGATATCAAGTTCGACACTTAGCTAAATAATGAGTGTCCATGACCGTCAGCTGCTAAAAATGTATGGATGTCAAATTCAAAAAACTAAGAAGTGTATCAATATGCTGTATACACTTACCAGCTCCATAAGCAACAGCTTCATCGGGATTGATACTCTTGTTGAGCTCCTTTCCATTGAAGAAATCCTGGAGCAGCTTCTGGATCTTGGGGATACGGGTGGAGCCACCGACCAGCACAATGTCATGGATCTGTCCTTTATCCATCTTTGCGTCACGAAGAGACTTCTCCACAGGGTCCAGCGTGCCACGGAAGAGGTCAGCATTGAGCTCCTCAAAGCGAGCCCTGGTGATGGAGGTGTAGAAATCAACTCCCTCATACAGGGAGTCGATTTCGATGCTGGCCTGGGTGCTGGAAGACAATGTGCGCTTTGCCCTCTCACAAGCGGTGCGCAGACGACGGACAGCTCTCTTGTTGTCGCTGATGTCTTTCTTGAACTTGCGCTTGAACTCAGCGATGAAGTGGTTGACCATGCGGTTGTCGAAATCTTCCCCACCAAGATGTGTATCTCCAGCGGTGGACTTGACCTCAAAGATGCCATCCTCGATGGTCAGGATGGACACGTCAAAGGTGCCACCGCCAAGATCAAAGATGAGAACGTTCCTTTCTGACCCAACCTGTAAAGGAATGGAAATTACCAACTCTATTCAACTACCCAAAACTAGTCGTTTTTATTTCAAACCATCAATATTGTATAAGTAATATATACTTTAAAGGTTAATATACCTTCTTGTCCAAACCATATGCAATAGCAGCAGCAGTTGGTTCATTGATGATACGCAAAACGTTGAGGCCGGAGATAGTGCCTGCATCCTTAGTTGCCTGGCGCTGGGAGTCATTGAAGTAGGCGGGCACTGTGACTACAGCATTGTTGACAGTCTGAAAGAAATAAAAACATTAGAATTCCACAGCAATCAAGTATCGTAGCTTTGTCTTCAAAAAATGTACTGGTAACCTACTTTTCCGAGGTAGGCTTCAGCAATCTCCTTCATCTTGGTCAGTACCATGGAAGAGATCTCCTCTGGGTAGAAGGACTTTGACTCACCCTTGTACTCAACTTGAACTTTGGGCCGAGTGCTGTCATTGATGACATTGAATGGCCAGTGCTTCATATCAGATTGTACAACTGCGTCATCAAACCTGCGGCCAATCAGCCTTTTGGCATCTGCAAAAATAAATACTTTCGTTAAATTCCAAAACAAATTTGAGAAAAGGTTGACTTCCATTACAGAAGCCCACTCAGACATCCAAGGAAGGATTTGGCCATCTTTGGTCTTTCAACCTCTGGAGGAAACTACGAATGGCGGGAAAATCGTCATCACAGTGAGGTGCTCTTTAACAAGTCTTGTGGAAACTGAGACTTGTATCATTCTTGGATACTATTAATATAGGAGCCAGTCATTTTGTTCTTTAGTTGTATTACTGTGAAGAGTTGCTCCACTTATAGCAGTTTTTTGTTACAAGAACGAAACAAGCTCACCTTTGATCAATACTACAATTTAACTCTTACCAAAGACTGTGTTGCAGGGGTTCATGGCAACCTGATTTTTCGCTGCATCCCCAATCAGCCTCTCGGAATCTGTGAAGGCCACATAGCTGGGTGTGGTCCTGTTGCCCTGGTCATTGGCAATGATCTCTACTTTCCCATGCTGGAACACACCAACACAGGAGTAGGTGGTCCCGAGATCGATACCGACTGCTGGTCCCTTAGACATGATTCCTGAAAAGAAAGGTGATTTGTCAATACCATGGGTTACAACTGAAAGGTAATTCATACAAAATTTTTAAAACGTTTTAAAAAAGAAACTTGTAAGTTGTACGCATAAGTGACCCGAAAATACAGCAATTCGAATTAATAAAACAACCATTCACCAGCATGAAATTGCAATAGGAATAGATTCATCATTTATACTAAATACGTGTGTTGAATACATTGCTATAATAGATACCATACAAAGAGTTATTGAATCAATGTACCCAAAGACTGAAAACGCTAAATTAATGACACTGCGTTCATTCTGCATGTAAGTGAAAGAGGCCTCAAGTTAACACTGCCATCGATCTCTCCGGAAACCGGCTTAACTTTAAAATTAATGAACTCACCACAAACCAAAAAGGGACAAATGTCGTGTTAAATCAGGCAGTCTAAACTGCGAGGTACTGTTTATTATTCAAATTAAAAGACGCAACGATGCGACAGAGGCCTTTGTACTGAAAGAGCAACCGGAAGTATGGTCATTCGCGTTGCCTTGACACCGGCTGTTCGAGAACATTCTCGAACGTCCCCCACCCCCACTCAGCTAAGTAGCTTCCGTTAGCTAGCCCACGCGTTAAGCTCGTGGTTACAGCCATTATACGTGCATCCTACACGTTATCTTCTGTAAGTTTGATCATCTGCATCGCCTGTTTGAAACAGTAATATAACAAGCAAACGTATTCTGGGCATTTGCGGTCATAAAACAGCGACCATGAATCAGAAGTATCAGTTGAAAACTACCTCCAATGATACAATCGACGGATATTAGTATTTCTTACATATATATTAACTCTGATAAAAAGACTTACCGATTGATTGAACCTCCGATGACTTTGGGGGATGTGCTGGCTGGAGTGCAGCAAGGCGGACTTGTCCTTGCCGGTTTGAGAAGTAAAGGAAGGACTGGAAGGAACCAGAACTTTATATATCCGGCAGAACAGCCAATCCCAGATCGAGTCTTCCTCTGCGGTCCACCAATGACGTTCGAATGACGCTCGGCTGCTCCATCCCATTTCCTGTTTCAGGTTCTGGGTTTCATAATCGCTTGTGAATGACCGCATGGTTCAACAGCCATGATTCAGGCTTACGACCCTGTCTCGTGTGATTTGATATCCATCAGATGTACATATGCTTTTAATTCGAAGAGAGTAAGTTTAAGAATGATTAGAAATGTGATGTAGACACATCGCGTGTATAGACGGGAGCTAACTGGGATATGTTGATCCCGTTGATATTTGAAAATGGAGAGACAAACCGGAAGGAAGCTACAGACATTTCATTCTCACTTGAAACAATGACTTTTTCAGTGAATGAATACGCTACGGCCCGACATCACAAATAGTATATTCGTGGCCTTACACATCACCATGCTATACCTTTCATTTGATCTCTGTCTCCATTGGCCCCCAATGTCACATGTGATAGGATGTATCTGATAGAATCAGAATTTAAAAAATTATAATGCTTGGGATATGACCTCACATACTGGCCCACACAAATAATCGTAAGCAACAGATAATATGCAAAAGCATTTGTCTAGGTTTCTCTTAAACATATTTGTCCAAATAAAAAGTTAAAATATATTTTATTTTTAGATGTAAACAAACTGTACACTATATACACAGTACATAACAATACTATAGTTGAAACAATGCGTCACCACAATCTTTTCGGTGAAAACATACACTCATTTTGACCAGTGGAGTAAAACAAAGACAATGCAGTATTTTACAGACTTTTATAGCTCTGTCTCCTTTATGTCACATTTGGCTGGAGATTGTGATGGGGGTTGAGGTTCAGAAGTCCTCTCCTGATTTACACTCTCTGTTGCTGACATGGCACCTGTGTTTGAAGGGATCACTGCTGGTTCTTCAACCACATACTTTGTGAATGCTGTGTTGAAGAGCCCTGCGAGGAAGAGGCAGAGAGAGAGGGCATGTCAAAGTCAGTGACTCATTGCAGGAAACGGTTACAGCCCTGATTGTGTGTCACCAGAAACTATTAACTACACAAAGCTGAATTAGTCATGTTGGTGTTTAAGGAGTGGAATTATTCACTGAAAGAAATGAGCTGAAGTTGGAAAGTCAGAATCTGTCCCATCAAATATTATTACAGTAAGACAACACAAAGTGTGTGGTGTGTGTAACCTATACATGTTTCATATATATGTTTATTTAATATTAGCTTCTTAATGTTTAATGTAATGAAATGACTGTGTTGAATGGAAGTCATCATTTCAGATTGGTTTCCTTAATTCAGCTGTCTCATACATTAATGTGGACACAAGGGATGTCAACACTGAGCAAACACTCCTAACTAGTCATGTTTTATAAACTTAATACATTTCCTGAAGCTAGAATTTGCAATTGACAGCAATCAAATGATCATTTCTTTATCCACAAAGCTTGTCCTGAGACCAGGAAGAATTCAAGTCCCTATGTGATGAATTATCAGTGTACCTCTTCGCCTTTGTCCCTTAGAGTTCTTCTCCTCTTGGCTTGATTTCGATTTGCTACTCTCCTCTGAAGGATTTGAGTCCTCATTCTCTGTAACAAAGAAAACTGTCATAATAAATCAATTCGTTAGAAAAATAAAGTGCATTGCTTTGCGGTCTAATAAGAGGTGTGCAAAGAGAAAGTCTATTTATAATTGATATCATATTTTATATATTTCTGGACAGCCATGAAGCAGAGGAAAACCAGCAATAAGGATTTGCTTCATAAATTGACTAATGCCCAGACTAAACCTCTGTCTAACAGCAGCTTCAGTCTGATCTTGTTGTTGATAATATGTCAGACAGAAAGTGGAAATAAGATCTGCTCACCTCTCTTCCAGGTGATGTGCGCTCTCCTCAGCTTGATAGCAAAAAATGTGACCACGATCAGGAGACAGACAATCAGGCATGACACCAGAAAGACCAATAATGAGGATCTGCCTTGACTTCCTGTCTGCATCCGTGGGTCATTTGTGCTCCCTGGAAATGAAGAGAATGTTGGCAGTTTTTCACCAAAACCTTACATCATCACGTTTAGAGCCTATTACAATTTTTTTTTATGTATACAACCCTATAGATAATTATGCCATCATTACGTGTAGAGTCAGCAATGCAGACAGTACTGTAAGCAATGTAAAGTTACCTGGTGTGTTTCTCCCTGTGCTGTTGTAGGATGTGATCTCCTCTGTTGCTTCAGACACAGATTTCCAGCCTTTAGAGAGTAATGAGGAAGGACGAGACAAAAATTAACACAGCCTCCAATAAGCTGCTGCAGCCCAACTCAACCTCCACTTAAGGCAACAACCCTATTGTAGTTTTTCAGAGTTACCACTAGATGGCATAAAACAGACGGCTTTTAAGAGCATGGACTGTAAATACAGTTTGGTTAAGAGTAATTTTACGTATAATATTTCAATGCAGTACACTGGATAAGTGTGAGTTGTGCTCTGTTTTGCATGGATCAGATGAATAACTGAATGTTATTTCTGGGAACAGTAAGTTTCAGAGTTAGTTTATAAATCAGCATTGAATCACCTCTGGCCAACTGTTCTTCAGATTCAAATGAAAGAAAATTAAGCACCAAGCATTTTTTTTCGTAAAACTTGAATATATCAAATCAGAGATGATGCTCTGTGAACTGTACATCATGGAAGTGATCTTCACCTTTGTGTGAAGCCTCACAGTTCCATCCTCAGAGTGTATGAATACATCTGACACTACAGTGTGACACTTCACTGTCACCGGAAACAGAACTACAGTGGGGTGTTAGGAAACCAAATGAAACCCTCTGCGCAAGCTGAGATCTCTATCATTTCCATCCCCCAAGCTGTGGGTTGCAGTATAAAGGAAACTAAGTTAAGGTTGAGTTATTCCGGGCACTATTCAGATTTCCAATTTGCAAAGCATTAGGTTTCTTCAATATATTTATTGTTACTATTAGATTTTAGCAAACATATCAAATTACACATTTTTTCAGGCAGGATCCTCAACCTTATCACAATGTATTTTCATATTGGTTTTAAAGACCATTTTGCAAGGTACTGAACATTAAAACAATCTAACGATGTCTCTAAAGGCAGACCGTCGAGACATTGTTATTGTTAAGGATATTATATTGCCGCACACCCCTACAGTCATATACAAGTGACAACAATTTGGCTCACCAGTAGTGCTGAGATGTGAGCCTGTAACAGGGTTTATAAGAGACCGGCTGGATGCTGAAACCGTCTGTGGCTCCCTGGAAGGAAACGGGTGATTGGAGGAGACAGCTGATAACTGGATAGAGCTCTCTGATGGAGGCCCATTCACATATGTGGTTGTGAGGTGGACTCTTGATGTGGTCTCATGTCTGGACCCACTGGTTGTTGTCGGGGCCTCTGCTGACCCTGGAGCTGTAGGTGAACTAGTCGTAGTTGTGCGTTGGAACTTTCTTGCTGTCAATCACAGAGAGGGGGTTCATACTGTTACTGAGCAGAAACAGTAAATTCAATCATAGAAACTCAAATACAAAATCCACATAGACAAAACAAACTACGAAGCTGTTATTTCAATCCAATTACATGAAACAGACTATCTGCATCTTACAGAAAGAGGAAATTACATCAATTATATATTCATGTTGTTGGTCAACTTTCACAGACAGTGTCATGAAGAAACGTGTGGAAAAAACTCCTCATCTTCACACTTTCACTGTTCCACTAAAGCTGCTCTAGACATGAACTGAACTGTATTGTGCGTGTTGTGAGTTTACCAGTTAACTACTGGTAAACTCCAAAATACAATTTTCTGGGTTTACCTGCAGGTCTTGTCTGAAAACCTACACACCTCTCCCTTTTTTCAGAAGTAATTAAACTGAACAAGTGTGGGCCAATACATGGCCCAATTACAGTCAGGTTCTCTGGGGGTCAATATTGGACATGGAATCGGTAGTCTAGTTTGAATGAATGGCTAAGGTTCCAGTCAGTAAAACAGGAGCAGGCTAAGTTTCAGTTTGTACTCACTGTTTTGTCCAATTTTGACAAAGTTCATCAGAGGTGGTGAGAGCAGAGCCGGATGGCGAACGAGGCATTTCACAGTCACTCTCTTATTCTCTGGCTGAACATGTAACATATCCATGGACACATATGTTTTGTCTTCATGATAGACTTGGGCATGACCTGTTGGATAGGACTGATGTGATTATGCACTTGAAGACTCATCTTCATATGACATTGCTGAGAAATTGGGCCAAAATTAAAATTTATACCTTAAACCGCTCATGTATGACATTCAAAATGAAACAAAAAATATATTGGTAGCGGTAGGTGTTAGCAACTCACCCCTAATCTCAGGCCCCCGGCCTACTTTCCAGGAGATCTGTGGAGGATAGTGGTTCCCGTCAGCAGTGCATTTAATGACAAGCTGTCCTTCATGCTCTGCCACTTTCATTCTAGGATAACCTTTAAAAGAATCATGCACAAAAAGTGACGTTACTACAATATTTTGACAATATAATTATGGTGGGGTTATATCTTAAAAATAATATTATCTGTAATTGCAGCAGAGCACATACCTAACACTGTCACCTCCACTATCTTCTCTTTTGTGTGGTGGTCATAGTGAGAGCATGTGTAGTTGCCACCATCTTTGACCGTGATGTAGGAAATACTGATGGAGAATTCGGATTCCGACAGTCTGTCGATTCTGTAACGCTTGTCCTTTAAAGCTGGAGGCAAGGTAGAGGAAATCAAACAACATTCAACCACCAGCTAATTTATGTTGCTGCTAATACCTGTGCTGCTATATGTCATCCTCACCTTTATTGCGATTGAAAAACATAATGTATCCTTTTGGGTTCCTCCACTCCACAGTGGTCTTGTGAGGATTACTAATGGGGCAGCTTAAGTTGAGAGTCTGACCTTTCATCACAGTCACACGCTCCAACAGTGCAAGTGAAACTGCAATTAAATGAATAGGAACATTGATGTCTGGAAATTCACACTGAGAATAAAGAATCATCTCTACAGCACAGATTGATATTATCTACAACATTTCAACAGTGGAGAAACTTCTGCTGGAATTAAAAACTGATGAAAACAAAAACAACAATAGGAATTGATTGAAATTAAGCTAGTGAAAGTGAGTTTCTCTCCCTGGCTCACAGAGGTCACCAAAGTCCAAACCCCGCCTCTCACAGTTTGACTCATCTATACCTCTCTGAGCCACACTGTGTCTGTGTGTGTGTGTGTGTGTGTGTGTGTGTGTGTGTGTGTGTGTGTGTGTGTGTGTGTTTGTGTGTGTGTGTGTGTGAATGTATGTGGTTGGGGGGGAGGAAAGTGTTCTCGACTGCACTGCATCTGCAAAAGAAGCAAATCCCCCCTCACCCGTCCCACATCGAATTCGTGTCTTTGACAGGAAGTAACATGGTCAGTCAAAATATACACTTGCTGTGGGCTGCTCACGGGGGCTTTTAGTTACTTCCTTTCCTATGACGAGGCTTTTGGAAAACACATTTGTGGGGGCATGTTGGAAAACCCGCAGTGGGCTCATCAGAGGTCATCAAGATTGGAACAATGCAGGAAAATAAAATAAATATAATTTATACACATGATGGTTACTGAATGATAAAAGAGTTTTCCTTGAAAATGTATTCAATGTGTTACTTATTTTTAAAGCCTGATTCAAAGAGGTTATACACACAATACGATATAGTGTGTAGAATAAAGACATCACATAAAAGGAAGTGATGTACAATTGTATTTACTCTCTGACACTCGTAATAACTGACGAAATCAAAATCTTAACTCGTTCAAATCTAATACTTAACAGCTTAAGACAACAATGACTCCTGTTGTAGACAAATTCATACGCATGATTTGTCTGGGCCTCAGGCATCAGAATTTGGAATCACAAAAAACAACCAAATACTCTTACTAGACACTTACATATAAAGATGTCTATCTACATTTATGAAGAGTTCATAAGCACCACATCACATCCGGCAGGTTCATGATCTGCTGTTTTTATTACCATCATTGAGTTTACCATCATATTTCATTATTGTTAACTGCTTTTCATATCAAACAATACCAGTCAACGAGTAGTGAAAGTAAAATACTCACCCTGTACGAGGAGCATGAAGACGGTGAGCAGCAGCTTCACTTCCATATCTGTCACTCACTAACAACGACTCTGTCGTGTTTCCTCATTATTTGATGCATTTGTACTCTGCTGAGGGACCTTCCGTGACGTAACAGCTCTGTGGTTTCCACTAACTTACTTATTTAGGGATACTCATGTGATAATTCTACAGTGAAAGCAAAAGCTGAACAGCTCAATTTCCATTGTTTATAAGCTCTTTCTGAAATTGTAGGTATATAGTCTGCCTGATAATTGTATGATGCTTATAGAGTATACTCAAGTATTTAGGCTGCATCACTGTTAAATGTATTAAATTGATTACAAGTTATGCTTTGTATTTATTTTAATAAGTTTCGAGTTAACTGTCCTGGTCATTTGCTTCTACCTCACAATGAGGAAATCCCTGGAACTTTCCTCTCTCTCTCTCTCTCTCTCCCTCTCTCTCTCTCTCTCTCTCTCTCTCTCTCTCTCTCTCTCTCTCTCTTTCTCTCTCTGTTTTACAGTTTACCAGGCTTTAGCCAATCAGAGGTAGAGTGACTCAAATGGAACTCGAGGATTGAGCCAGAATGTACTGGAAGCTCCCTGATGTTCTGCAAGCTGATTGGCTCACAAGCCATGGGGAAGCTTCATACAGAAGCGAGGCTGGCATCTTAAGCCTGTGTTCATCTTCTGGAGGAGAGCCAGACTGCAGCAGTCGAGGCCACAGATTCATCCAGGTAGGATGTCTTTCTATAGACTGATGCCTATGAAGATTTGTCCAAACCTTATGTTTATAATTCTGCTTCTTAAGGCCAAATATCACAGTGTGGCCTATATTTTACTGTGGTACAAAGTTTACCGTGACATAATTTCTTTCTATTAAATTATATTCTTATAATATTATTAGGATGCATGAGTAAGAGCACACTTACTTATTATTTCATATGCATTCATGTACGTCAGTCAATCACAAATAATATAGAATTTAAAAGTTGGTCAATTGAATGAATGTATGAGCAATAATGTTACTTTGTGAAAACTCAGTTTGACCAATCTAAAAGCTTGGCACATAAATGCAGAATTGCTTCATTACTAGAGCAGGCCAGCATTGCCTTTAGGCCACAAGCTGTGGGAGAGGTGTCTCCCCCTGATGGTCCAGGGTTAGGGTTAGGGTCAGCAGTTTAACTTGAGCTACATCGTGATGCTGCAGAATGCCACTCACTGTCCTGCATGCTGCACAGTCCTGCCTTGCACATCAATATTACTTTAAAAACTCTCTATGCACCAAGGGGGGATACAATTAGGCATTGTGCACCATGCTCTGTGAAGACTTTGCACACAGACTTCTCTCAACTTTGCCCGAAGCCCCTTGGTACTTTTTCTTTTCATAATATATTGTGTTTCCAAGGGCTACAGATGGCTGCCTTCCACTAACATCTGATCCAAGGCAAACATCAGGACAACAGGATAGTATATAACAGTGCATTACGTCTGTCACCCTGAAGGTGGCAGCGGCTAAATGTTTTAAGGTTCAAAAAGGCAGATTTTCTGTCATTAAATTATCTTTAGGTTAGGGTGACTACTTCATATTTGATATGAAAAACAAAAAACTTTAGAAAGTAATTAATATAGGTCCTGTTCACCGAGTGTTACCGTCCCCTGCTGGAATACCATTATGATTTGTTTTACTTCACAGAGTAATCATGTCTAAGGGACCAGCGGTTGGTATCGATCTCGGGACCACCTACTCCTGTGTTGGTGTGTTCCAGCATGGAAAGGTTGAGATCATTGCCAATGACCAGGGCAACAGGACCACACCCAGTTATGTGGCCTTCACAGATACAGAGAGGCTGATTGGAGATGCAGCCAAAAATCAGGTTGCCATGAACCCCACCAACACGGTCTTTGGTAAGGCTAGTGCAGGATATGTGATATGAAATATTAATTGATCGCAGTGATCTCATGTTGATCTCATATCATTAGATGTGAAAATGTAAAATTAACTAGAGCTATCTGAACAACAGCAAAAATATGAACAGTATTTATTTCCATTGTTTCCTTGGCATTGCAGATGCTAAACGTTTAATTGGCAGACGATTTGAGGATCCAGTGGTTCAGTCTGACATGAAGCATTGGCCATTCGATATTATTAGTGATAGTGGACGCCCCAAAGTGGAGGTTGAATACAAAGGGGAAACCAAAACCTTCTACCCAGAAGAAATCTCTTCCATGGTGCTGACAAAGATGAAGGAGATTGCTTAAGCTAACCTCGGAGAGGTGAATTAAAAAAATGTTGAGTAATAACAACCCTGCCACAGTGTTACTTAACACTTCACTCCATTTCTTTTCAGTCTGTGTCAAATGCTGTTGTTACAGTACCTGCACACTTTAATGACTCGCAACGTCAAGCAACCAAGGATGCTGGAACTATCTCTGGTTTAAATGTGTTAAGAATCATAAATGAGCCTACTGCAGCAGCTATCGCTTATGATTTGGTCAAGAAGGTAAGATTTAAATTAGTTGTCAAGGTATAATGATTGACATAGATCCTCCATAGTCATGCTCACTCTTTCTCCCAGGTTGGGTTAGAAGGAACGTTCCTCATCTTCGATCTTGGCGGTGGCACCTTTGACGTGTCCATCTTGACCATCGAGGATGGCATCTTTGAGGTCAAGTCCACCGCTGGAGATACACATCTGGGTGGGGAAAATTTCGACAACCGATTGGTGAGCCACTTAATCGCTGAGTTCAAGCGCAAGTTCAAGAAAGACATCAGCGACAACAAGAGAGCTGTCCGTCGTCTGCGCAGAGTCGTCATCAAGACTAGAAAAGCGCTATATAAATACAAAACCATTTACCATTTACACCTCCATCATCAGGGCTCGCTTTGAGAAGCTCAATGCTGACCTCTTCCGTGGCACGCTGGACCCTGTGGAGAAGTCACATCGTGATGTCAAGATGGATAAAGGACAGATCCATGACATTGTGCTGGTCGGTGGCTCCACCCGTATCCCCAAGATCCAGAAGCTGCTCCAGGATTTCTTCAATGGAAAGGAGCTCCGCAAGAGTATCAATCCCGATGAAGCTGTGGCCTGTGGAGCTGGTAAGTGTATACAGCATATTGATACACTTCTTAGTTTTTTGGACTTGGACCGTGATATCAACATTTTTTAGCAGCTGACGGTCATGGACACTCATTATCTAGCTAAGTGTCGAACTTGATATCACATTCTGATCGTTAATCTGATGTTTTGTCTTTACAGCTGTCCAGGCTGCCATCCTGTCTGGTGACAAGTCTGAGAATGTGCAGGACCTGCTGCTTCTGGATGTCACCCCTCTGTCCCTGGGTATTGAGACTGCTGGAGGCGTGATGACTGTCTTGATCAAACGCAACACCACCATCCCTACTAAGCAGACCCAGACCTTTACCACCTACTCTGACAACCAGCCTGGTGTGCTCATCCAGGTCAGGATGCTTGTGGATAGTATTGAGGTGTTTGTCTTATACATAGTAGCAGATGTCACATCCAGTATATTTCTGAGATGTTTAATTGACTTGAGTGAGCTGTACACGGCTGTAGCACACCATGGTGATATTTATTTTTGCCACTCATGGTTTCCACTAGAGATCACCCCGACCTCACTGGGATATCTGAGCAAACACGATTTTAACATTGTCTGCTAACACACCAACAGGTTTATGAGGGTGCGCGTGCCATGACCAGAGACAACAACCTGTTGGGCAAGTGTGAGCTGACAGGCATCCCTCCTGCTCCCCTTGGTGTTCCCCAGATCGAGGTGACATTTGATATTGATGCCAACGAAATCCTTAATGTGTCTGCTGTCGAAAAGAGCACTTGAAAGGAGAACAAGATCACTATCACCAATGACAAGGGTATTAAATGCTGCTTCACACCAATAACTGCAGGGTTATCCCAACATCAGATGATTGAATGCTAATCTTACCTATTTGATGACAGGTCGTCTCAGCAAGGAGGACA
Source organism: Pleuronectes platessa (assembly GCF_947347685.1). Classification (NCBI taxonomy): domain Eukaryota; kingdom Metazoa; phylum Chordata; class Actinopteri; order Pleuronectiformes; family Pleuronectidae; genus Pleuronectes; species Pleuronectes platessa. The sequence goes on from NC_070640.1 coordinate 23,697,753, forward strand.
TTGAACGCATGGTCCAGGAGGCTGAGAAGTACAAGTCAGAGGATGATGTCCAGCGTGACAAGGTGTCTGCTAAGAATGGAGTGGAGTCATATGCTTTCAACATGAAGTCAACTGTGGAGGATGAGAAGCTCGCTGGCAAGATCAGTGAGGAAGATAAGCAGAAGATCTTGGACAAGTGCAACGAGGTCATCAGCTGGCTTGACAAGAACCAGGTAAGGATTGATGGATTGGCAGTACAGGTATTGACATGGATATAGTATTCTGTTAAATGGCGTCATTTAGTAGGATGTCAAATGTGTAGATTAAAGTATAATTCCACAGTATTACATCTGCTAAACCACTGACATTGTATTCATATAATAAGATAATGATGACTTAATGTGCAATCACTAGTGTTTTGTATAATGCAAATTTCCATGTGACAGCCTCAGGACATTCATTTCTCTCCAGGGAAGCCAATGTTAGAAAACAGCAGGTGATCCTCTGGAGGAGTCACAGCAAGCGTGTGTGTTGTGATGTTTCCAACACGTGACAGACGTAGAAATTACCAATTTCTTTTAGAATACAAACATTTCAATCGGCACCACACACATAAAAAAAACACAGACAAAAACGTCAGGAGAGCTTTTGGTGATAAGGGCCAATGCCAATGTGCTGTTAAGTAAAACATGTGATCTCACCAGAGGAATTAATATTATTACATCCTGCCTCTGCTTGCTTCACCACCCCTCACCTGAACGCTCTGCTCTATTATGTGTGTGAGAGGTACACTCCGGAGGTCCTGTCTGAAAACATCTGACTAGAGCTTTTAGTGAACTGAAAGTTCTAACTGCCAAGTAATTTCTATACTCAAAAGGAAAATATATGAATTTATTTTTTTGTACTAGATTGCAGAAAAGGAAGAATATGAACATCAGCAACAGGAAAGCCTGTAACCCCATTATCACCAAGCTGTACCAGAGTGCTGGGGGCATTCCAGGTGGGATGCCTGGCTGAATACCAGGCAGCTTCCCTGGCACTGGTGGCGCTCCTACCAGCGGTGGATCCATTGGACCAACCATTGTGGAAGTTGATTAGTCCTTCATACCGCTTAGTAGATAAGCAGGAATCAACAATACGAGAACTCTACTAAGTGAAGCCAGATTCATGAGTGATGAAGTGGTCTTCCAGCATAAATTGCATGTGCATTCTATGACAGGTTTGTGAGCAGATTAATAAATAATGACTGAAGCTTGGAATCTGTTGTGTGCTCTCTCTCTCTCTCTCTCTATATATATATATATGAAAATGCATACTTCTACTGTGGACACTTTCCTGTGAAGAAGCATCACTGATCTAAATTATTATTATTATTATTATTATTATTATAGTAGAATATATTAAGAGTTGAGACAAATTATGAGCTGGGATATCTGCATTTATGTTTTCAGCAGTTGATGAGCACTGCTTTGATAAAACATTTTAAGGTCTAACAACACTATTAAATAAAATAAACCAGATTAAAGAAATTAAATAATCAGTCCAAGACGGATGTTTCTAACGTTGGCTTAGCTGCAGTCTTCTTCTGCTTCTTCTTCTTGGAGAGAATGCATCATACTGCACTAAATTATACGTATATTCTATCACATGTTAACAAACAATTGCAATCAGTTATAACTGTCTATAATTTAATTGTATCTCATGCCATTTCGTAGTACTTTTTGCTGCCCTTTACGATATATGAAACTGAAGCAAACATACTATATACACTTGATATAGAAAAAGCCTCCTTTGATGTATAAGTTAACTATGCAGCAACTTAAATTGAAAGTTTAATTAAAACCCTGTTCTCTCACTGCCCCTGCACTCAGACCTCTCTACAGGCAGACAACAGGCCGATGCATATGTTGTAATAGCTTGCACACTAGTTGTAATCTTTAGGATTAACTTTTCTCCGGATTTCAATTTGTTTCAAACAATTCTGAGGCAACACAGCGTAGAATGTGTGAAACAACAGTGTCCCCCTCACACAGGAGAGATAGAGTCAGGGACCTAAAAAACAAGTGGCTGCAAATCACACAATAACCTCAATTGATCTCAATGTTTTTAACCTCTGTATTAATAACAAAAGTATAACTGACAAATAATCACGTTCCAACCAACACATTTCCACTGATCAACTTAGCTACAAACACAATGAGCTGAAAGTGTAAAAGGTGTAAATTGAAGTGGAGGAAGAACACAGCTGTAGCACTTTGGGGTCAGAGAAGATGGAGCTCATCCATGCCTCACAAAGACAAACTGCAGGTCTCCGGATGAAAACAAAAAAAAGCCTGGGTGTATTCGCTCTGTGCCAGAAGGCAGCAGGATATTTATTTGAACATCACATAATCCATACCACAATTTAGCACGTTTTGTAGCAGCAATGCGAAAATAAAAAAAACCTCCCCCAAGAATTGGTCCATTTTGAGAACGGGATTCCCCCCTTCTTGTTGCCGAGGTCTTCATTATCCCCAGCCTGTAGAGAGCGCCTCCATTTCCCACACCAACAACACAACAGTGGCTACACAGCAGTCTATGAATAGTCCCGATGAGAAGCGAGTGGATGTTTACAACGAAGAAACAGCAACACCACACATTGCCCCCTGTTTGGAAGGTTGTTCGTCCATAAGCAGAAAAACAAACACTGCTATTGAAATCAGCCGGTTCCCAGCTGAGCCTTTGGCCCCGAATGACTTCGAGGCCAGCGGGGAGTCTTTACTTGCTCTTGGCCGGTTTCTCCGTCTTCTTGGGGAGCAGGACAGCCTGGATGTTGGGCAGCACGCCTCCCTGCGCGATGGTCACACCTCCCAGCAGCTTGTTGAGCTCCTCGTCGTTGCGCACGGCCAGCTGGAGGTGCCGTGGGATGATCCTGGTCTTCTTGTTGTCCCTGGCAGCGTTTCCGGCCAGCTCCAGAATCTCAGCTGTCAAATACTCCAGCACGGCAGCCAAATACACCGGAGCCCCGGCCCCGACGCGCTCCGCATAGTTGCCTTTGCGCAGTAGCCTGTGGACGCGACCCACCGGGAACTGGAGTCCCGCCCGAGAGGAGCGAGACTTGGCCTTTGCTCGGGCTTTGCCTCCGGTTTTCCCTCTACCAGACATGATGGTTTAAATATGGTTGTTGATGATAAAACAGTGTCAGGATAATGGCGTTTATGCGAGCACAGCTCTGCACGTATTTAAAAAAAATCAGGAAATCTATAGAGCTTTTCCGATTGGAGGAGTTAAACTGAAACATATGAACCAATGGCTCAGCGCATTTTCCGTTATAGTC